>NW_028274817.1:43511726-43817650 GCF_037043125.1 Eumetopias jubatus
GTGGTCATTAATCATTTTGATGTTCAAAATGTTCTATGTTTGGCCAGTGAAGTTTCTTCAGATTGGTTTCTGAGTCTTTATAATATGCTTTCTGGCAGGATAGTTTGATCCATAAATCATGATAGAATTCCTACCCCAGACCTGGAATCAGCCATTTCTCTAAGGAAGCCTGGTTCCTTTGAGTGGGACGTGATTTTAGAGGATTCAGTCAGGGTACTGGAGGTGCTCATTGCTACTTGGTTAGCCATTGTTTCTTGACCTTTTCAATGCATGTAGCCTGTAAATACTTATTATATATATATATATATATATATATATATATATAATTACATAACTATATAACTATGTATATATATATATCTGTAACTTTTAAATAGACGTTATTTTTTAAAGCAGTTTTAGGCACAAAACAAAATTGAGTGGGAAGTATAGAGATTTCCCATGTATGCCATGCTCTGCACATGCATAGCCTCTCCCATTATCAAACTGCTACATTTGTTTTAATTGATCAATCTATTTTAACACATAATTATCACCCAAAGTCCATAGTTTATGGTTTATTGTGGTTCATTCTTGGTGTTGTGCATTTTATGGGTTTGGAAAAATGTATCTACCGTTATAGTATTATACAGAGTACTTTCATTGCCCTAAAAATCCTCTGTGCTTCACCAATTCATCCCTCTCCCCTTTCAAACCCCTGGCAATCACTGATCTTTTTTTTTTAATATTTTATTTGTTTACTTATTTATTTGAGAGAGATAATGAGATAGAGAGAGTACATGAGAGGGGGGAGGGTCAGAGGGAGAAGCAGACTCCCTGCTCAGCAGGGATCCCGATGCGGGACTCGATCCCGGGATTCCAGGATCATGACCTGAGCCGAAGGCAGTCGCCTAACCAACTGAGCCACTCAGGCACCCAATCACTGATCTTTTTACTGTCGCCATGTTTTGCCTTTTTCAAAATGTCATATAGTTGGAATCATACAGTATATAGCTTTTACAGATTGGCTTCTTTCACCTAATAACATGCAGTTATGGTTCCTTCGTGTCTTAATAGCTTGATGTTTCATTTCTTGTTATCACTGATAATATTCCATTGTCTGGATGTATCACAGTTTACTTGTCAATTCATTTAGTAAGGGACATCTTGGATGCTTCCAGATTTTGATAAGTATAAATGAAACTGCTATAAACATTCGTGTGCAGATTTTTGTGAGGGCATAACTTTTCAACTCCTTTGAGTACATGCCGGGGAGCATGATTGTTGGATTGCATGGTAAGAGGATGTTTAGTTTTATAAGAAACTGCCAAACTGTCTTTGAAAGTGGCCGTACTATTTTTTATTCTTACTGCCAATAAATGAGAATTCGTATTGCCCTATATCCTTGGCATCATTTGGTGTTGTCAGTGTTCTGGATTTTGGTCATTCTAATAGGTGTGTAGGGGTATCTTGTCTTAATTTGCATTTCTTTGATGATATATGATGTGGAGCATCTTTTCACATGCTTACTTTCAATCTGTATATCTTCTTGGGTGAGGTGTTTGTTAAGGTCTTTGGCCCATTTTTTGACTGGGTTGCTTGTTTTCTTATTGTTAAATTTTAAGGGTTCTTTTTGTATTTTGGATTAACAGTCCTTTATTAGATGTGTCTTCTACAAAAATTTTCTCCAACTCTGTGGCTTGTCTTCTCATTCTTTTGAGGTTGTCTTTTTTAGAGAAGAAGATTTTCATTTTAATGATATCCAGCTTGTCAATTGTTTCTTCATGGATCATGCTTTTGGTGTCGAATCTAAAAAGTTATCATCAGGGGCTCCTGGGTGGCTCAGTTCGTTAAACGTCTGCCTTTGGCTTAGGTCATGATTCCAGAGTCCGGGGATCAAGCCCCACACTGGGCTCCCAATGAGAATATATTTATGTTGGGTCTATTTCTGGGCTCTCTATTCTGTTCCATCGATCTCTTTAACTATACTTTCATTAATATACACTGTCTTGATTACTATAGCTTTATCATAAGCCTTAAAGTCTGGTAATGTCTGTCCTACAACTTTGTTCTTCTCCTTAAGTATGATATCAGCTATTCTGCATCTTTGCCTCTCCATTTAACCTTAGAATCAGTTTGTTGGTTTCCACAAAATTACCTCCTGAGATTTTGATCAAGGTTGCATTGAATCTATAGATCAAGTTGGGAAGAACTGACATCTTGACAGTATCGAGCCTTCCTAGTCATGGACATGGGATATCTCTCGATTTATTTAGTTCTTTGGTCATTTATCAGAGTTTTGTAGTTTTCCTCATATAGACCTTGTACATATTTCATTAGATTTATATCTACGTATTTCCTTTTGGGGGTTGCTAATATATATATATATATATATATATATATATATATATATATATATATATATATAATTGTGTTTTTAATTTCAAATTCCACTTGTTCTTTGCTGGCACATGGGAAGGCTATTGAATTTTGTATGTTTACTTTGTATTTTGCAACATTGCTATAATGGTTTGTTGGTTCCAGGAGATTTTTGTTGATTCTTCGAGATTTTCTACGTAGAGGATCATGTCATCTGTGAGCAAAGACAGTTTTAGTTCTTCCTTCCTAATCCGTATACCTTTTATTTCCTTTTCTTGTCTTACTGCATTAGCTAGGACTTTCAGTTAGATGTTGAAAAGCAGTGGTAAAAGGGGACATCCTTGCCTTGTTCTTCATCTTAGTGGGAAAGCTTCACGTTTTCACAATTAAGTATAAAGTTACCCGTAAGTTTTTTGTAGACATTCTTTACCACATTTAGGTAGTTCCCCTTTATTCCGAGTTTACTAAGAGTTTTAATCATGAGTGTGTGTTGGAGTTTGTCAAATGCTTTTTCTGCATCTCAATTAATATGATAATGTGATTTTTCTTTTTTAGCCTATTGATGTGATGGATTACATTAACTGAATTTCAAACCAGCCTTGCATACCTGGGAGAAATCCCAGTTGGTCATAGTGTATAATTCTTTTTATATATTACTAATGATGTATTTGATTTGCTAATATTTTGTTGAAGATCTTTTTAAAAGATTTTATTTACTTATTTGACAGAGAGAGAGACAGCGAGAGAGAGAACACAAGCAGGGGGAGTGGGAGAGGGAGAAGCAGGCTTCCTGCGGAGCAGGGAGCCCGATGCGGGGCTCCATCCCAGGACCCTGGGATCATGACCTGAGCCGAAGGCAGATGCTTAACGACTGAGCCACCCAGGCACCCCTTGTTGAAGATTTTTGCATGTATGTTCATAAGATATATTGGTATATGATTTTCTTTTCTTGTGATGTCTCATGCAGTCTTGGTATTAGGGTAATACTGACATCATAGAATGAATTAGGAAATATTCCCTCTGCTTCCAACTTCTGAGAGTTTGTAGAAAATTGATATAATTTATTCCTCAAATATTTGGTAGACTTCACCAGCCAACCCATCTGGGCCTGGTGCTTTCTGTTTTCGAAGGTTATTAATTATTGATTCAATTTATTTAATATATGTAGGCCTACTCAGATTGTCCATTTATTGTGTGAGTTTTGGCAGGTTGGGTCTTTCAATCAGTCTGTTTCATTAGGTTATCAAATTTCTTAATACAGAGTTGTTCATAGTATTTTTTTATCATCCTTTTAATGTCAATGGGATTTATAGTGTTGTCCCCTTTTTCATCTCTGATATTAATAATTTGTGTCCTCTTTCTTTTTTCTTAGTTAGCTGGGCTAGAGGCTTCTTATTTTATTGGTCTTTTCTTTTTTTAATTTAAATTCAATTAATTAACATATAGTATATTATTAGTTTCAGAGGTAGAGTCTAGTGATACATCAGTTGGATATTTCACCCAGTGCTCATTACATCATGTGCCCTCCTTAATGCCCATCACCCAGTTACACCATCTCCCCACCCACCTCCCCTCCAGCAACCCTCAATTTGTTTCCTTTAGTTAAGGGTCTCTTATGGTTTGTCACCCTCTCTGGTTTTATCTTATTTTTCCCTCCCTTCCCCTATGATCTCCTGTTTTGTTTCTGAAATTCTATATATGAATGAAATAATATGATAATTGTTTTTCTCTGATTGACTTCTTTCGCTTAGCATTATACCCTCTAGTTCCATCCACGTTGTTGCAAATGGTAAGATTTCATTCTTTGATGGCTGAATAAAATATTCCATTGTATATGTATACTCTCTCTCTCTCTCTCTCTCTCTCTATATATATATATATATATATATATATATATACACATACACACACACACACACACACACATTTTGATTTCAGCTGGATTAGATTTTAGTTCTTTTATTTCTCTAGTAAGGGATTCTGCAGTGTCTTCTAAGCTTTTTTCAAGCCCAGCTAGTATCTTTATAATTGTTGTTTTGAATTCTTGTTCTGACATCTTATCTTTATGTCCATATTGATTAAATCCCTGGCAGTGAGTACTTCCTCCTGTTATTCCTTTTGAGGTGAGTTTTTCCATCTTGTCAGTATGTCCAGAAAAGAATAGATGAGAGAGAGAGAGAAAATACAAAAAATAGCAACAACAGGGGCGCCTGGGTCGCTCAGTCATTAAGCGTCTGCCTTCGGCTCAGGTCATGATCCCAGGGTCCTGGGATGGAGCCCCGCATCGGGCTCCCTGCTGGGGGCGGGGCGGAGCCTGCTGCTCCCTCTCCCACTCCCCCTGCTTGTGTTCCCTCTCTTGCTGTGTCTCTGTCAAATAAATAAGTAAAATCTTTGGAAAAAAAAAATAGCAACAACAACACCTGAAAGATAAAAACAAAACAGAAGAAAACAGAAACCAAAGAAACGAGAGAAAAATCAAACAAGAAGTAGAACAGAACACAACAATAAACTAGATCCTGGGTGCATTTTGGTCTGTTTGTTAGAAGAAACTAGATCCCAAAATAGGAAAGAAAGAAAAACATATATATACAAAAATAAAATTGAATGCAATGAAAGGAAGCCAAAAATGAAAAAGTATATATATAAAACATAAATGTAAAAATGAAAATTAAAAGACTAAAAAAGAATTGATAAAATAGCTGAAAAGGGAAAAGAAATATAAAACTGAAAGACTACAGAATAATAAGAAAAAAACCACAAATGCTATATAGTGTTTTCCCCAAGAACTGGAGTTTTGCAGTTCTCTGTGATCGGTAAACTTGGTATTAGCGTGATGTTCCCGCTGGTCTTCTGGGGGAGGGGCCTGTTGAGCGATTCTCAGGCGTCTTTGCCTGGGCGGAGTTGCACCATCATTGCCAGGAGGCCTAGGCTCAGTGTATGGGGCTCCCGGATTGCACTATGGGGCTCTGTTTTCGTGCCTGAAGGCTTTCAGCACTAATGGGGGGGGGGGGGATGAAAATGGTGGCGCTCCGATCTCTAGCCCAGGAGCTGAAAGTTCCTGCCCCCCACTCTTCAGTGAGCCCTCACAGAAAAGCAGTGAATCACTCTTGTCTCCCTGGTTTCCGACCGAACTCTGCGTTCACCCAGCCTATGACTGAGCATCTTTATCTCAGGCACCTGACCCTGTTTCGAGTCTCCAAACTTTATGGACTCTTGCGGTGGGCACCTGCACTCTGGGGAGGGAGGGGTTTCTTGCCGATGTTCTGTCTCTTTTCTGGGCCCCTGCTCAGAGAGTGGTCGCCCAACTGTGTAGTAGTTCACCGTTTATGGCAACACCAAGCAGAAAGCCATCACCTGGACTCACTATTTTCAGCTGGTTTCCCTGCTCCAAAATGCCTTGGGGACGCTGCTGCAGTCAGGTACCCCCATACTTTTTGCAACCCCAGGGATCCTGAGACCACACTGTCCCACCTGGAATTCTGACCCCCTTTGCCACCTGAGCACCTTTCAGGCAGACTTCTAAAAGTTCCGATTTTGCACTCCGCTGCTTATAATACTTTCCAGTACCTGGCTTATGGAGGCTCGCCCCCCACCCCTGCAGTTTATCTTCCAATATATTGCCTCAGATTCACTTTTCCACACTTCCTACAAAAAGTGGTCATTTTTCTCTTTGTAGAATTGCAGCAATTCTTTTCTCAGATCTCCGGTTGATTTTGTATGTGTTCAGAATGATTTGATAACTATCCAGCTGAGTTCCAGGGACCACACAAAATTAGGGTCCCCTACTCCTCCACCATCTTAACTCCTCCAATTTTATTGGTCTTTTCAAAGAACCAGCTTTTGATTTCATTGATTTTCTCTATTGATTTCTTGTTTTTAATTTCATTGATTTCTGCTTTAAATTTTATTATTTCTTTTATTTTAGATTTAATTTGCTCTATTTTCTCTAGTTTTCTAAGGTAGAAGCTTAGATTATTGACTAGATTTTCTTTTGAATATATGCACTCACTACTATAAATATCTCTCTATTTACTGATTTCATTGTATCCCACAAATCTTGGTAAGTTGTAATTTTTGTTTAGTTCAAAATTTCTCTTGAGATTTTTTCTTTGACTCATGCGTCATTTAGAAATGTGTTGTTTAATCTCCAAGTGTTGTGGTATTTTCCAGCTATCTTTCTTCTTATTGATTTCCAGTTCAGTTCCATTGTGGTCTGAGAGCAGACATTGTATGATTCCTGTCATTTAAACTTTGTTCAGTGTGTTTTATGGCCCAGACTGTGATCTATCTGGGTGAATGTTACATGTGAGTTTAAGAATGGGTACCATGCTGTTAGATGAAGTAGTCTATCGATGTCCATTATATTCAGTTGATTGATGGTGCTATTGAGCTAAACTATAGTTTTACTAATTTTTTGCCTGCTAGATCTGTCAATTTTTGATAGAGGGCCGTTGAAGTGTCCAACTATAATAGATTTATCTATTTCTCCTTGAAGTTTTATCAGTTTTTGTCTGGTATATTTTGACAGTATTCTGTTAGGTGCATACATGTTAAGAATCATTATGTCTTCTTGGAGAACTGATTCCTATATAATTATATGATGCCGTTTTTTATCCCTGATAACTTTCTTTACTCTAATGTCTACTCTAATAATATAACTACTCCTGCTTTCTTTTGATTAGTGTTAGTATGGTATATCTTTCTCCGTCCATTTACTTAAAACTTTTTTTTTTATTGAAGTACTGTTGACATCCAATATTATATTGGTTTCAGGTGTAAAACATAGTGATTTGACCATTATATACATTACAAAATGCTCACTGCAAGAAGTATAGTTATCATCTGTCACCATACAGAATTATTACAATATTATTGACTATATTCTCTAGCTGTACTTTTCATCCCCCTGACTTATTTATTTTATAACTGGAAGTTCGTACCTCTTTACCCCTTCACCTATTTTGCCCATCCCCCCACCCTCCTCCTCTGTGGCAAATGCCAGTTTGTTCTCTGTGTGTATGAGTCTGTTTCTATTTTTATATTTGCTTTGTTTTTTGGATTCCAACCATAAGTAAAATCGTATGGTATTTATCTTTTTCTGTCTGACCCATTTCACTTAGCATAATATCCTCTAGTTCCATCCATGTTGTCATGGATGGCAAGATTTCATTCTTTTTTTTTTATGTCTGAGTAATATTCCATTGCGTTCATGCACACACACACACACGCAAACACACATACATACTACAACTTTTTTATCCATTCATCTATCAGTGGATACTGAGGCTGCTTCCATATCTTGGCTTTTGTAAATAATTCTGCAATAAACATAGGGGTGTCCATCCATTTACTTTTAATCTATATGTGTCATTATATGTAAAGTAGGTTTCTTGTAGATGGCATATTGTTGGGTCTTGCTTTTTAGTCCACTCTGATAATCTCTGCCTTTTAATTGGTACATTTAGTGATTATTGATATAGCATCTACTATAGCTGACACTGTGTTCCATTTATTGCCCTTGTTTTCTATTTCTATTTTTCTCCTACCCTTTTCCTGCATTTTGTACTTTTAATTGAGCATTTTACACGATTCCATTTTCTCTCCTTTTTTAGAGTGTATCAGTTATGCTTTTTACAAGATTTTTTAAAAAAGTAATCTCTACACCCAATGTGGGGCTCAACCTCACAACCCCAAGATCAAGAGTTACAAGCTCTACTGACTGAGCCAGCCAGCTGCCCCTATCAATTATACTTTTTTTAAAAAAGATTTTGTTTATTTATTTATTTTAGAGAGCGAGAGAGTGAGCTGGGGGAGGAGGAGAGGGAGAGAGAAGCTCAAGCAGATTCTGCACACGTGGAGTCAGCCACAGGGCTCGATCTCACGACCCTGAGATCATGACCCTGAGCCAAAATTCAAGAATTGGACTCAACTGACTGAGCCACCCAGGCGCCCCTCAATTATACTTTTTATTTTTTTATTTTATTTTTTAAAAGATTATTTATTTATTTATTTATTTGAGAGAGAGAAAAGAACACAAGCAGGGAGGAGGGGCAGAGGGAAAGGGAGAAGCAAGGCCCCGGCTGAGCAGGCAGCCCGATGCGGGGCTGGAGCCCAGGTCCCTGGGTTCATGACCTGAGCCAAAGGCAGACGCTTAACCAACCGAGCCACCCAGGTGCCCCTCAATTGTACTTTAAAAAAAAAAAAACTTTGTTAAGCGGTTGTTCTAGAAGTTGTCATATTTATAATTAATCCAATTCTACATTCCAATAACATTATACAGCTTTATGAGCAATGCAAGTATTTCATAATAATGAAATAATCCTAATTTCTCCCTCCCATCCTGGTCTTATTGCTGCCATTCATTTTACTTATACATAAGCATAAGTGTATACATAAGCATAGATAATCAAGGATGGTGTTGCTCTTATTATTTTGAACAAACTTGTTGATCAATTAAGAATAAAGAAAAGTTTTTATTTTACCTTCACTCTTCCTTTGCTTCATGTAGATCTGAGTTTTCTACCTACATCATTTTCCCTGTCTTTAAAGAACTTCTAACATTTCTTGCAAGGCAGCAAATTCCCTCTTTCCCCCCCCCTCCCCCGAGGAAGTCTTTATTCTGTTTTTGAAGGGTAATTTCAGAGGGTACAGAATTCTAGGTTGATAGTTAGTATCTCACATCTCTTATGGATCTAAGACGAGTTGTTGATTTTTTTTTTCCAATTCATTCAGCTTTTTAACTTTTTAGAATAGTGTGTTAACTTCCAACTTCTCACATGCTGGACCAGAAACCAGAAGTCCCATTTTACATTTTGATGAGAATATATACATCATTGGCTTCCAAAATGGGCTGTTCCTCTGTCCCCTTATAGACAGTCATTTTTTTTAAATCAGATTTTATTTATCCTTTCAGTGTCTAAAAATATAAGCAAATACAACACATCTATTAGTTTTTACCCCTGTTCTTAGGTAAAAGTTGGCATATTCTGCACCAGTGCAGTCCAATAGAAATTTCTGTAGAAATGAAAATGTTCTGTATCTGTGTTGCCCAATATGAAACATGGTGAGTGCTAATGAGGAACTGAATTTATTGTATTATTTAAATTTGGTTTATTAAGTTTAAATGCCACGTATGGCTAGTGGTTACTGCATTGGACAGGAGGAGCTTTACATACTTTTCTATACCTTGTTTTTCACTGAACAGCGTATCCTGGAGATCACTCCATATACTCTAGGATGTAGGTATACCTTAAATACCTGTGTACTTGTACTAGATAGCATCAAATCCCCTCTCCAGAGATTGTGCTGTATCTCCAGCAATACATCAGAATCCTGTTTCCTCACAGGCTCTCTAAGTGGAACCCTGAGTGGGGCGCCTGGGTGGCTCAGTCGGTTAAGCATCTGTCTTCTGCTCAGGTCGTGATCCCAGGGTCCTGCGATCAAGCCCCTCATAGGGCTCCCAGCTCAGCAGGGAGTCTGCTCCTCTTCCTCTGCCCCTCCACCCTGTTCATGCTCTCTCTGTCTCAAATAACGTCTTTTTTTTTTTTTAAAAGAGGAACCCTGAGGGAAAGTGAATATGATGTGAGAAATCTATGAAAACTATTTCATAAATCAGGAAAATTAGATGTTTGGACAAGGGTCCTAGTCCTTGTCTTTGAGACTCTGGCTCTATTCTTTTCTGTCTCCTGTGGATCTAGGCCCCTCCAACTGAGAGAGGAGGTTTTTTTTTTTTTGTTTTGTTTTTTGTTTTAACGTATTTTCCCTTCCTTTTTTTTTTATTATGTTTTATTAGTCTTAACATGAAGCAGAAACTCCGTGTTACCTGAGAATACTAGTGGGAAGGACTTGCCTTCAGGGATGAGGCAGGCACAAAACCAGTTCAGAAACCCACCAATCTCACCTAACAAAGGGCTAAAGGAAAGAGTAAAATGTGTAGGTAGTTCTTGCCATGAGAAGAAACAAGACTGACCTTGTTTTTTACTTTCTATGAGTGAGATCTTTGAGGAGAAAGTAGGAGCCTGTGAGTGCTATATGCAGGAGGAAGGAGGTGTGGGTTACAAGGTGCGACAGTTTTTCAAGGTTCAAATTCTCACCTCTAAACCACATGATTTTCTGTTTGGATGCTGAGTTTCCGGGACTCAGGCTGAAAGTTGGACTAAACTTGCTTGGAATGGAGTCCATTTGAGGTCAAGTCTCATCACCCCATGGGGTGAGGGCTAATACCCATCTTGCTGCCCGTGGACATTTCCAATTATGCAGATCTAGAGATCAAGAGAGACAAGGTGTGGGATACAGATATTGAGTTGGACTGACAGTGCCTGGCACAAAGTAAAAACCCAATACACATTAATAAATTAGTGAGATGTAGGAATAAGCAGAACAGGAAACCATGTATATGTCTGCTCAATATTTTTATAAACATATGAATTTTTCAAAGAGAATTTGATCACCAACTACTTATTGTTTCATAATCTGCTTTGAGGAAAACATTTTGTGTCTGGTTTTTAAAAATTATGCCTTTTCATTGGGAAAAAAAATAACCTATAGAAAATGGAGAAAGATGCCACCTGGTGATCAGAGTCAGTTGCAAGTGTAAAAGCCTCTTCTAGGGAACATGGCAAAGGGTGAGGTGATGGCAGAGAGTGAGGGTAGTATATTGATTTTATTGTGTAGGCAAAACTTTCTGGAGTTTTCTACACACTGGTGGTAATCCTGCTACATTCTTCCCTGTTGGGAATGAAAGGCTTATGTGCACAGTCTTTCAACTCCCACTCAGTTACAATAAGAATGGGCCTTGGGCCTGGAACGCTTATTTCCCAAGAGATAAAGAGCCCACGTAGCCTGTGCCAGGTTTGTTGCCTTGTGTGGGAATATCTTTCTCTGTTTCAGATTCAGTGAGTCCTCGTTTTGCTTAACAGTGTGTGCCAGTGTCCCTTAGGCACGGCCCCACCTTTCAGTATTTGTCACATCACCAGTTAATGGTTTAGTTGTTTAAGACATACCAAGCGATATCACAGTGCATTAGAAATTAAAATTATTCTGTCTCTCCTTTCTGTCTTCGCCTTCTCCCCCTACATAATACAAATATAGTCACTGTTGATTTATTCATACCTATTCTCCAGACTTTTTTCTCTATATATAATATACTAACTTATATTTAATCACACGTAAATATCTATAAATCCATGTTGAGATATGTATTCTTTTGCATAATGAGGCCCATATTCTACATTATTTTTTATTTTTTTTATTGTCTTTATTTTTAAATTTTTTTTTTAAAGATTTTATTTATTTATTTGAGAGAGAGAGAATGAGAGATAGCACGAGAGGGAAGAGGGTCAGAGGGAGAAGCAGACTCCCTGCTAAGCAGGGAGCCCGATGTGGGACTCGATCCCGGGACTCCAGGATCATGACCTGAGCCGAAGGCAGTCACTTAACCAACTGAGCCACCCAGGCGCCTTAAATTTTTTTTTTTTTTAAGTAAGCTCTAGGCCCAGTCTGGGGCTTGAACTCACAACTCCAACATCAAGAGTCACATGCTCTACTGACTGAGCCAGCCAGGCACCCCCTACATTATATTTTTGACTTGTTTGACTGACTAAATGTGATTCTTTTTCCATTTTATTTATGTGTGGTGTGTTTCTAAGTATTTGTTGGGGATTTATATTGCTTTTTATGTACATTGTCTTTTTTTCTTATGGAGGTATAACTAACATATAACATTATGTTAGTTTCAGGTGTACAACATAATAATTCAGTATCTGTGTATTTTACAAAATGATCACCACAATAAGTCTAGTTAACATCGGTTACCACACATAGGTACAGATTTTTTTTCTTGTGATGAGAACTTTTAAGATCTACTCTCTTAGCTTCCATGAACAAAATATAATACTGCTTTACACATTTTCACTGCATACATACACAGCTATCTTCCACCTTGATGATTTATTTATGTACACCTAATATGTATATCATGCATAATATAGTATATATAAAATATATTTAATATCATATATATTGTTTATTATACATAATTAATTATATAATATAACACATGGTATGTAATACTTATATATTATATAATTAATAAATGTATAATGTAATAATATATAATATGTAATGAATATTATAATATGTAATGTATATTTACTATATATTATTATTATTTATTCTCTATATATGATCTAACTTTATATCTATTCATTAAAATTACATGTTGCATATGTCCCTCCTGGTCCTTATACTCAGGGAGTGTTTTGAGGAGTTCCAGAAGAAAACTTCATTGAGGTTGTAGTTCAGTATGTGGTACATCATTCACAATGCCAATGTTTGCTGCCTTCCCATTCCAATTCTTCTGATCTTTAGCAAGGATGTTGTTTCTTAGTCTCAATAGAATTACTATATTTTAGTGAGCATTTGAGAATATAAGAAGTAGAGAACACCAGACACCACACACACACACACACACACACACACACACACACACACACACACACACACACATTACGTAGGAAATTTGGTGCCATCTGTGTGATATGCAGTGTAAAGGAGATGGGCTGGGGAAAGTCCTCAGCCTTCACATGGTAATAGTTGTATTTTTCCTCTCTTCTCTTGGTGCCCTCCTTGTTCACATTAGGACTGCACATAATTGGGAGTCTGGAACCTATTGGAAGCTCCAGGAAGAGGTGACTGGGGGATTGGCAGGGAAGAAGACTGCACCGAGAGTCAGGAGCTCTTCCTGGGTCTCAGTACCTGAGCCATCCCAGGATGAGTTCCTTCCCTTGCTTGTGACCTGCACCACGAAGCAGGTGTTCACTGAGCATCCATCACTCTTTACACCTTCAGTGGCCTGGGGGCTGCAGAGGTCATGGTAATGGTTTCACAGGGTCCTGGTCCTTTTAGAAGTTATAGTGACCTTTGTAGAACCTCCTTAATATGTAAAGAGGAGAAAGGGTTCACTGGAGTCGTCAGACACTCCTCAAAGAGGAACTGGGCCTGGCACAGTGGGCAGGAGTTATGGGTGATGAATAGGAGGGTGGGGACAGGGAGTCCAAACTGACTAGTGAAGAATGGGGGCTCCCAGGTGAGCAGACAGGGCTCAGAGGTAACTGACTGGACACTCTAGGGGGCTGAGACCACCCTGGTTTAGGATTGATTGGAGATTTTAAAAGGACACATTTGCTTCCATGGGATGCTACGTAGTCCCTTTACACACTGAAATGACACAACTGTTGGTGAGAAGGAAAGTGCCCCATATGTCTCACTGGTCCATGGGGGCAGGAAAAAACCAGGAGCACCGACAGTAGTAAAGCTGATTTGATGTTCAGCTCCCTAAACCTTCATTAAAGTAGAAGCAGACATCAAGGGGAAGGATTTACCATTAATGGAACCCCACACTGGCTGGAAATGATACTTTTTCGTTTCTCACTGACCCCGGGTCCCATAGAATCCCATGTGTCAGCAAGTTTCTGCCTGCCTCCTGCAGTCGCATAACCAGAACACTCTCTCCGTGCGTTAGCTCTCTGTCCATGCTTTCATTTGTTTCATCTCTGTATCCTCCCAGAGATCACTCGGTGAGGCTTTTCTCCTCCTTTGTTGCCTCGACTCCTTTCATAAGTTCAGTGGGTTATATCAGAGAACCACACGGCTTGGACAAGTTTAAGCAAAATTTAACATTCACTGTCACTGTCTTTTACATATTGCTTTTGCACACTTATAATTTCTGCAGGGTTAAATGTGGCACCATGACCACAACCGGAGCTGGATTTGTTGACCGAACACCCCCTGATGATTGGGTAACTGTGCTGTGGTAGAAACATGAGCTCTGCATACTTTACACAAAAATGCATTTTGCTATTGTCCATACTACTTGACCTTTTTAAATGTGTTCACACTACCCGACCTTTTAAACTGTGTTCAGTGGACTCTCTGCAGAGGATCTCACCTGGGATGTGGGTTTTTTTCTGGCTTTCAGTCATGTTAACTGCATGCGCATGCACAGTTGGCCCTATCCTGGATTCTTTTTGGGTAGCTTCAGTGTTTTACCAGGTGGACCCACAATGCTCTTTTCGTTTATCTCTAAATTCATCTTTCTGCCAGCTTACAGAAGGTAGAAATTAACCAACATGCAAAGGATGATTCCTAGGCTGTTGTGAGTCCTTTGACCTTAGAGCAGAAGTATCTAATAACCAGGGAATGGAGCTGATGAAGTAAGATATGTAGTATTTGTACAGTTTGGAACACCTGGAAAGCGTTGCATTCCAATAGAGATATTTTTTTAAGGAAAGAGAAAAGATCACTGAGGTCCAAGTAACCAAATGTCTTAAGAAGTGATGTTCAGTTCATAACCATCTAGTTAGAATATGGGGAAAAGGTATGCCCTATCTCAGGATATCTCTCATTCATTTCTTGATTCATACATTCATGAATAATAGGTGCCCCAAACAGTGGTGAGTACCTGCATGCCCAGCACTTTCTGCTGGTGCGGTCAATACAATCCCTTTACCATCTACCATTTATAGTGATACAGTCTTCAGTATTTCCTCGACATATATTAAGAACCACATCAGATAGTGTTATAATTTTTGCTTCTACCATCAAGCAGAATTTGGAAATCTCAAGAGGAAAAGGAAAATAACCATATTTTTGTGCTTTCTGTTGTTCTTTTTTCCTTCCATATTTCCCTGAATTTCTTCTTATGTCAATTCCTTTCTGTTCCCTTTACCCACCCATTCTTTAGGGTATATCTGCTGGTGACAAATAATCTTAGTTTCCCTTCATTTAAGAATGTCTTTTTACTGCTATTAATTCTTGAAGGATAACTTAGTTGGAGATAGAATTTGAGGTTGACCGTTCCTTTATTTCAGCACTTGAAAAATGTGCCACTTCCTTCTGGACTACACGATTTTTGACGAGAAATATGCTATCCTTCATGCCATTTTCTTCCCCTAAGTAATGCATTCTTTCTCTCTTACTGAGTTCGAGATGATGATGATGATGATGATGATGATGATGATGATGATTTGTCTTTAGTTTGCGGGGCTTTAGAAGGGATGCCGTTAGTGTTTCTCCGTTTAGTAGAATGCTAGCTTTTTGTCTGAGGTGTGTATACATATTTTCTTTTTTTAACTTAAATTTTTCTTAGTTAACATACAGTGCAATATTGGTTTCTGGAGTAGAATTCAGTGATTCATCACTAACATACAACACCCAGTACTCATCACAACAAGTTACCTATTTTCATGTTAAGAAGTTACCCAGCAATTCCTATTTTATTGAGTTTTTTAAAAACATGAGTGAGTGTTGATGCTGATAAATACCTTTCTGCAAGTGAAGGTGTCATATAATTGTTTCCTTGGCTCTGTTAATACACTAGATTGTATTAATAGATTTCCTGATATTGAAACACCTTTGCGTTTTTTGGAACAAGCTTTATAAGGTCACGATCTAGTTTTATGTGCTATTCAATTGTGTTTGGTAATATTTTATTTAAGAACATTCCTTCCTATTCTTATAGATACTAGTGTGTAATTTATTTTTTTGTGAAACTGTTACTGTTTTTAAGATCAGTCTTATACTTCAGCACTTTACATATTTTCTAAGCCCATGAAATAGTTTAAACTCTTAAAAGGTTTGGTGGAATTCTCCTCTGGAAAGATCTCATCCTGTGCTTTTTCATGAGAGAATTATTTAAACTCGTTCATTGTTTCTCCATGTAATTGGCCTAGTTAGACTCTTTGTTTCTACTGGGGTCAATTTGAATAAGTTGTAATTTTCAAAATGTTTATCCATTTTGTCAGTGATTTTAAATGTACAGGTGACTCTTGAACAACATGTTTGAAGTGCATGGGTCCACTCACACGTGGCTCTTTTTCAATAAATATATTGGAAAATTTGGGAGATTTGCAACAATTTGAAAAAAAAAAGCAGATGAATTGTGTAGCCTAGATTTACCAAAAAAATTAAGAAAAAGGTATTATTGTGAGAATACAGTATGTAATACAGATAACATACAAAATATATGTTAATCAACTGCCTGTTATTGGTAAGGCTTCTAGTCAACAGTAGGATATTAGTAATTAAGTTTTTGGGGTGTCAAAAGTTACACTCTAATTTTCAGCTGCGCAGGGGCTCAGCACCCCTAACCCCTGTGTTGTTCAACAGCCAGTTGTACTTGAATGAAATTCTGCAGATTTTTCACGTAAGAGACTCGAAACTTTCCTTTCTTGTAAAGACATCCAAATCCCTTGGTTGGTTTAGGGTTGTATCCCATTTAGAACTTGAGCTGATTTTTTTTATACTTCAATTTTTTCTTTTTAAATTTTTTTCTAATTTTATTGATATACAATTGACATATAGCACCGTATTTGTTTAAGGGGGTACAGCATAATGACTGACTTACATATATTGTGAAATGATTACAAAAATTTTAGTTAACATCCATCATTTCATACAGATACAAAGAAAAAGTTTTTTCCTTGTGATGAAAACCCTTAGGATCTATATCCTATTAACACCTTTCCTTTTACTATTTTAGTTGCACAAGGAAAATATTTCAAGGCTGTTTTAATCCATGTGTGTTGGTTATCCTGGTCCCTAGGCTGAAGGAGCCTGTGACTAAAGTTGCCCGTGAATCCTGCTGTTGCAGCATTTTCCCCTCTGGAAGCTGTGGGCTGAGCGCGCTGGGTGATCTCATGCAGTTTCTCCCTTTCTCTCCCCTGTGGTTCCCTGTTTGGCTAACCGGGGGTTAAACTCATGAACCTGCTTTTAGTTAAAGGTACCTTTATTTGGAGAGAACAGAAAGAAGCATGTTGTAAAAATACTTTTGTCTCATGACCTTCGCTAAACCCTGGGAAGGAGAGACACTGTAGGACTGGAGAATATGAAGTTTATTTGAGAGACATGCTTGCCTTTCCCCTAGGCATCCGCATGTCCCTGAAGCTGTCCAGTTAAGACTGTCATGTGGTAGATGCATAAATTAGTTCTGGGACCATCCTATTATCTAATTCCTTTGGCTTAGGGATGTTCCCCATTCTAACACTGAGCCCATTTCCTATGGGAAAGGCTGGAGATACTTGTTTTTTCTGATTTTTTTTTTTTTTTTAATTTCCAAAACCGAGGCACTTTCATTGTAGATAAAAAACGGAAAACGAATGAAAGCAAAATAAAAATCATTAGAAACATTTAAAAGCCTACTATTCGTGGATAAGTACTAGTGGTTTAATAGATTTGTAATTTTCAGAAATTTTGCCATCCAAATATAGCCATATATATTTAAGAATAGCAATGAGATGATGTCCTACTTACAGCTTTGTAAACCACTTTTTTTTTTTTTTTACAACAAACATGAAGGTCAATCCTTGCCAATTAATATAAGCCCATATAATAAAAATGCTAGTAAAATCACTAATGGTCCATTCTGGTATGATAATAATGATAAGAAAGGTTAATATTATTGCTCATTCCCTCTGTGCCCCAAACTGTTGTAAGTGCTAAACCTATGCTTACTCATATAGCAAATATATGCAGCCTAGGAGGAAGAGCTATTGTTGTTCAACTTTACACAACAGGGAGTTGAGGCACAGTGAGGGCAGGGCTAGCAAGTCACAAGACTAGATTTGAACAGAATTTGTGTGGCTGCTGAGCCCCTACATTTAACCAGTGTACACTACTGCTTTTCATCTGATAAGATCCTCAACCTTACTGTTGAATTAGGGTACAGCAAAAGAAAACTAATTAAGGTCTCATGTTTTTTTTTTTTCTCAGTTAACTAGGCAAAAATTTAAAATATTGATCTTCAGTAGTGTGGTTTGGAATTTGGGGAATGGTGTCCTCTTATACTGTGGAATCTTGTATCTTGTCTCCCTCCCTGGGCCCTCCAGTATCTTGTCTCCCTTCCTGGGCCCCAGGGATGTTCTGTTCTAAAATGAATGGCTTACCTGTGGTTGGGGGAGAAAATGCTTATGTTTCCCAGCCATTTTAATATTTTGTGTAATTGCAAGGGTAATCGGTGTTTATTATAGTTAAAAGTAGATGATATGGTAAGGAAAATAATACCTCAAAGTTCACCACCCAATGTAAAGCCCTTTTAGTATTTTCATCTGTATCGTATTCTTCCAGAAGTATTCAAGTATTCTTATGCAGGTACTTATATATTTATGCATGTATTCACACATTTATATATTTATGTGCAAAACATAAGATCTCATCTTACATTTAATTTTATAACTTGCTTGTCTCACTGTAGTAGATTGAATTGTGTGCCCCCAAAATATTTCCAAATTCTACCACCCCCTCCATATCTTACTTGGAAATAGGGTCTTTGCAAATATAGTTAAGTTAGATCCAAGCATAGGAGATATAGTACAAACACACAATGGAATACTATGCAGCTATTAAAAAGAATGAGGAAGTTCTCTCTGAAAAAAAAATATATAGTTAAGTTAGAGATCTTGAAAAGTGGTCATTTTGGAGTTAGGATGGTCCCCCAATCCAATGACTGGTGTCCTTATAAATAAGGGAGAGGGAGATTTTACGCACACAGGAAGAAGGCCATGTGAAGATAGAGCAGAGTTATGTTGCCACAAACCAGGGAAAGCCAGTAGCTACCAGAAGCTGGAAGAGGTAAGGAAGGATTCTCCTCTCAAGGCTGCAGGCTCTAAGCCCGGTCCCGCCAACACCTGATTTCAGATTTCTGGTCTTGAGAACTATGAGATCATAACTTACTATAGTTCTAAGCCACGAAGTTCCTGTTATTTAGTTATGGCAGCTCTGAGCACTAATACATTCATTAACCACACACCCCAAAAGTCGTTGATTGTGGATAAACATCAGTCTATATCTTATCTTTCATGCCTGAGAGGATAGTAATGCTAATAAGGACATATAAGAAAAACAAATATGGCTAAATTTTTCTTATGTGCTAATGATTTTTGTTTGCTGAGTCATCTAATGCTCATAGCACCCCTATGAGGTAGATACTGTTGCTCGTCCTCATTTTATAAATGAAAAGCTGAGGGACACAGGGAATAGGGACTTGGCCCAGGACTGCACAGTTAAGGAGCAGGACAGCTTGACTTTGTATAGCACCACATTCTCCAGAGCCTGGAAACAGTCAAAGATTTGTTATGAAGCGACAGAAGCAGTCTGCAAAAGTACACATATTTTAGGTAGTCATTAAAGGTAATATTCATATCTTCATATACTTATACAAATAATGACTTGGTGACAAAAGGGTGCCTGTGACCTTGGTGAGAGCATGTTCTGTTCTGGGGACAGAAGCTCTAGTGCAGTGAGATAAGAAAAGTGGAAAGTGAATCTGAATCACTTAAGAAAGTAGAGAAAAAGTGGAAAGTGAAGAATGATAACAGGGAATGCAGAAAATGCTTTCTGGAACTTTGATTTTGAGGGCCAGTGGGTGGGGAGGGAGGCAGAGAAGGGAGAGAAGGAGAGAGGGAAGGAGGAAGGTGGGGAGGGAAAGAGAGAGAAGGTCTATGTCTGAATGAGGATGAAGCTAGTGGGACATCTCCAGTGGAACGGTATGGGTTTTGAGATCAATATATATTTAGCCACAGGTGAATGGAAGAGTGGATAATTGCATGTCAACGAAATGCTAGTAATTCGTGGATTGTTGCCTCTCAGAGAGGCAGTGGATGGCAGGAATCCTGATGTGATGTGGCTGGATACTGCACGCTCCGAGGACTCTGAGGACCCCTGCACTGGTGACTGTGTGATGGGTCCAGAATTTTCCTATAAATCTATCAGGATATGGAGCCGTCCAGGGGCAGCAGTTAGGCAAACACCACAGTGTGCTACCCTGGTGTTATCGCCACTGAGCTCACCAGATGAGTCAGACAAGCCTGTCTTCCCAGCATGGGGAACTGTATTAGGGTCTGCTCAGGGGCATGAGGTTGAACAGCTCTTATGAGATTCTGAATCACTTAAGAAAGTAGAGAACCTCTGTCTCCAAAAATTTGACTCAAAGCATGTCAGAGAGATATTTTCTTCCCTCCTCTACATATCTGTAACCTCATTAAGAGAAACAACTTTTCACAGTGCCTGCCTTAGCCTTGAGGCTCAGCCAGCACCTACTGTTCTAGCTCAACATTTAAAGGGCCCCTGAAGTCCCACTACATGCCATATGATATAGACAACTTTTCTCATTTACTCTTTCGAACAGTTCTGTACAAAAGTATGGTGAGTCCCACTTCACAGACGACCAGGCTCAGGTTGACAGAGCCTAAGTCATTGTTCCAAATAAGCGGCAAGATGGGAATGAGGTTCTATCCCTTGCCCTCCCTAGAGAACACAGAGCAGCCCCCCCTTTCAAAGATGGGTTTTCAGGGCTGGATAAATGGTTGGATCATAACCCCCCTGCTATTGTGGCCCCTTGGTTTCTCACTCAGAGGAGATGAAATTCTACCCCTTGTGCTGAGAGACCTGGGTGTTGCACCACATCCATTGGCCGATCCCTGAAATGGGGAGTGGGGTTTGGGCAGAAGCTCGGGTGTTGACCCTGGGACAGGTTATCTTGAGGGAAGGAAAGTGATCTGTATAGAACTGCTTTAAGAAATTGTACTTTAGGGCGCCTGGGTGGCTCAGTTGGTTAAGCGACTGTCTTCGGCTCAGGTCATGACCCTGGAGTCCCGGGATCGAGTCCCACATCGGGCTTCCTGCTCAGCAGGGAGTCTGCTTCTCCCTCTGACCCTCTTCCCTCTCGTGCTTTCTATCTCTCATTCTCTCTCTCTCTGAAATAAATAAATAAAATCTTTAAAAAAAAAAGAAATTGTACTTTATGTTTCATCTCATCTAATCCTAACAGCTATTCAAGTTATTCAGCATTATTACTAATATCTATACCAGGATACTGACTTTAGAGGAGTTCATGTAAATTGGGAAATGCTTTTTGTCATCTCCCTATCAACAGCTAATTTTGGAATAACTCTGAAATTTTTTCTGTAATTTTTTAATGCCTCCAGGGCTCTGAACACTCTAGTCTCTCCATAAGATGTCATTACATGCTCCCAGTGTTACTCAACTTTAAAAAAATTATGCTCCATAAAGCTTTAAAGTCACGATATTATTGAAATTGAAAAGCAAATTTGAAAGTAAAAAAACATAGGGGCACCTGGGTGGCTCAGTTTTTAAGCATCTGTCTTCGGCTCAGGTCATGATCCCAGGGTCCTGGGATCGAGCCCTGCATCAGGCTCCTGGCTCAGCTGGAAGCCTGCTTCTCCCTCTCCCACCCCCCCCCCGCTTGTGTTCCCTCTCTCACTGTCTCTCTCTCTGTCAAATAAATAAATAAAATCTAAAAAAAAAAAAAGAAAGTAAAAATTAACAAAGAATTGTGTGAAGACATTGGGGAAAGTGTTTGCAAATATCTCAGATATGCGGTTAGGAGGCACCATTCTATTGACAACAGACCATTTGGGTCAGGGGGTAGGAGTAGGTCTAGTGAGAGATGCAGGACAATTTCACTTTATAAATATATTTTATTATTTGGAATGTTGTATTCAGGAAAAATGGTACTTTCATAAAATTTTGGAAACAAAAAAGACTTGTGAACAGATTGAGAAATGTGTACATATATTTACTTTGTAAAGTCTCCATTATATTCAATTTCATGGAGAAATGAAGATAATGAAGTAGATTAAAAAAATTAAATTGACTCTGTGTGTGTGTGTGTGTGTGTGTGTGTGTGTGTGTGTGTGTGTAATTCAGACTGGAGCAGGACTTTTAATCTCAGGTTTAGATATTCCAGAATATGTGCTTTTTTATATCCTAGAAAAGTGATGAATGCAGAGGGATTGTTCCAGTTAAATAAAACTGCAAGAAACCCTGGCAAACTCCCACACCTCCACCCCTCTCTCCCCCTTGCTCAGCCCCTTATCTGAAACTTCACAGCTGCAGTGTTAGATCTTCCCACCAGGTGGCACCACATCCATTTCCATAAGTGTTCTTTCAAGGGTGCGTTTCGCAGAGTAAAAAATACCGCGAAACGGTTTGTGTACTCTATGAAACCAATTCTGTTTGGAAAATTCATAAGTATATTAAAGCAGTTCCACCTGCTGTTGACCCCAAATCTATATCACGTTCGTTGATTTATCTCTTCCCTCATCACTGTCCACTGATGTGCCCTGTAGGTCGTACACAGGGCTCTCTACCAGAGAACGCGGTGTTCACCTTACATTACCCCCTACCCCTGTACAGACAAATCAGACCTTCTCTTCCACCCACCCCATCTGTCTTCCCCTGTCCATGATACAGGACACACCTGCCCAGATCCCGCTCGGACGCTCCATTTTCTCTCAGTCACTTCCCACCTGTCCTGAGCTGCTGTTCGCCCACCGCCCACTGCCAAGGCGCCACTGCCACGTGGTGTTTCATCGTCTGCTGACCCTGGAGTATATGTTTTTACAGTCTTCTTTTATATTATCAGGTCCCCCCCCCCCCAAACACACACACACAGGCAGAATTAGAATCATTCTGTACATAGCTTCATAGGCTGGATTTTAAGGGAGGGTATTGCTTTTTGTTTTGTTTTTTGGGTTTTTTTTTTTTTTTTTTTACTCTTTAAATAAACGTCTTTTGGGGCGCCTGGGTGGCTCAGTCGTTAAGCGTCTGCCTTAGGCTCAGGTCCTGATCCCGGGGTCCTGGGATGGAGCCCCGCATGGGGCTCCCTGCTCAGCGGGGAGCCTGCTTCTCCCTCTCCCACACCCCCTGCTTGTGTTCCCTCTCTCGATGTCTCTCTCTGTCAAATAAATAAAATCTTTAAAAAAATAAATAAACGTCTTTTTAAAGAATGAGAAAATGGCGGTACGTTGGTGCCACCTCGTGAAAGAAGCCTGAACTGCAGCTTAAACATTGCGGAGCTGAAAACTGGGAAGGAAGTGCCCAAACCTACCGGGCAGAACGTTCTGGAACTCTGGGAGGAAAAGGGGCATTCCTATGATAAACTCTAGCTTTTACTGATCGTACTGCAATACAATCTTTTCTATACCCAAGCAATTGAATTCTGTCACGGGGGAAAGGAAATCTCTTCCTCTTGGGAAAATACCTGTTTGCCTCCATTTGAACAATCATTTCAACATTCCTGATCTGTAAGTGTGACAAAGAGGTGGTTGCTGAGCTGGCAAATGTGATTTCTGTGAAAGCACGGGGAAACACACCCCAGTTAGATTAGAGATGAATCCTAAGTTTGAAGGCAGGTGCAGTGGGATGTGAATGAGTATTGAGAATTCTTCTTAGAATTTTGCTGCTAAGGGGAGAATATGACAGGGATGTGGAGAGAAGCCCAGGGCATTAATGCATATTTTTAAATTATCAATGATAAGAGAATTGAGCAGGTTGAAATCTCCATGGGAAGGAGCCATCTCTTCTTAGATTTAACATCTGAATTTACAACCCCACCCTTTCAACGCTTGACTTCCTTTTCTTTTTCATTCTGGAGAAGCCTAAAGCTTAACCAAAGTGATGGTGTAGAGTTTGGTCCTAATGCCTGTTAACTGGATGGACGGATGGGTGGATGCAGGAGGTGTTAAACATGTGCTGGGAAGTCATTGATTTTTACATCTCAGGACAGAGCTCTTCATGCAGTTAATGAAACCATGGTGTTGGGTGGCTGTGAGGGTGCAGCTTCTCAGGACTCAACAACTGATGGCTGCAAGATGGGAGGCATTTCCTATGTGAAGGACCAGCCTGAGTATCCTGGTTGCCATAGATATGTGAAGTCATTGTGGCAACCGTGGTGACATTTTAATACAGACAGACCTGGCCTGGCAAGAAGAGCATATCCTGCCTCTTAGGTGTTTGGGACTCAGCTGAGGGATGGGTCCTGCGGTGGGGGCTGAACTGCCCTAGGGTGTAGGGAGACAAAGGGATCCCAGGTCCAAGTCACTTTTTTCCCGTTTTGGGACTGGGTGACCCTGTCTTGTAGGTAAAGCCACTGGGGTATGGCCCAGCTCCAATGAGTGTTGGTCCTGCTCAAGGGGTGTCCTGGAACTGCTTTCCTCTAAAGGCAGGGGTCCAGGAGGGAAGACAGATAACGACCCTGGGCCTCATCTTCCCCTAGTTTAAAATGGGGATAAGAATGCTTAACTCAGGATCGCTGAGAACATTTAGTGATACACATGAGCAAGCCCATGGCCCTGTGGTTATTGTGGGATCTTGAATGTCTGTATGAATTCAGCCCACTTGTTATTCCTTTCCAACTTCGTTGTTAGGGGATAGATAAGGAAAGGAGAAGAAAAAGGCCAGGTGAGAATTCCATTATAATATGTGGTTGTTATGACCGTGACCCATTGTATCAGTGTCATTGTCACTAATCTACTATCCCAGCATGGTGCTGGGCACTTAGTTACATCAATAAAGCATATTGGTAGCTGGATCTGTCTCTCCCTATGTAGCTTCTCATGCCTGTGGCCCAGCTCATATCAGATGCCTGAAGGAGGCAGTTTCTGAGGATCTGTGTCCTGATGGCTGCTGATGCTTCTACTCCAGATTCAAGGCCAAAGTCCTCAGGAGACCCCAATACCTCACATACTTGGTGGTACATGATGCCTGGCTCAAGTGATTCCACAGATAGGAATACAAGCATGTTGTGGAATACCTCCTGTGAGGTTCACAAGCCAGCCTAAAAATAGAGAAACTGCTTTGGTCTCATCATGGGAGAAGAGGTTTAGCAGGTGGAAATTCATTCCATTGGCAGCTACATGCTGTGTAGTAGCCCTCATGGACAATCTTAGAGATGCCTATTTTTGCTGAAAAGCAATGAATTGTCCATTTGGAGAAGGAAGTAGGTCTTTAATATGCATTTTTAGTAAATATGCCTAAAGTGTTCTTGCCATGTATATAATAACTTCCATTTTCACATATCTCATAGATGGATGTGGAGATGTGCAGTTGTTAGATCTTCCTAGCAAATTCACATTGTAACATAGATTCTCTCCTGATACCCATGTTTGTTTTCCATTATATAATGAAATTTTTTAAAGAGCCAGAAATTTTTGAAGACTCAGTTAAAACGTCAGTTACTAGAATTTCATATTTTTAAAAATATTATTACCCTAGACTTTGCCTTATTATAATGAGAGCCACTTCCCATAAAATTACCAGTTACTCTTAAATATTATAATTTTTACCTAGGATATCATATTTTTGTATCTGTACTTCAGAAGGAAATGGACATCAACTCTCCCTAAATATCTGGTTAAGTTTCATTGCAAATGATTACTTCTTTTTTGGTTTTATGTAGTGTGGACCAATTTGATTAGATGTAGTGTGGGTCTGTTAATACTGTAAGAACATAATCATGGGAATCTTCTACCTGACTTAATTGCATCAGACAAGTGTGAATATATAAATATATGTTAAATAATTCATGGAAGTGGGGTTGATACTGTACATATTTAAAGTATGTGCTCTAGTAAGTTTTGATATATGTATACACCTGTGAATTCAACACTACAGTCAAGATAATGAACATATCCATCATTTCAAAAACCTTTGTGCTCCTTTGTAATGCCCCCATCTACCTCTCTCCAGGCTTGCTCTCCACATCACCAGACCCTATCCCCAGGCAACCACTGATTAGCTGTCAGTATGGATTAGTTTTCTTTTCCTGCAATATTATGTAAATGGAGTCATAAATGTGTATTCTTTTTTGTCAGTTTGCTTTCCTTTAACCTAATTACTTCTAGATTTATTTGTTGCACATATGAATATTTCCTTTTTTATTATTGACTAAAATTGCGTTATGTGGATATATACAATTTATTCTATCCATTCAACTGGTAATAGATATTTGGGCTTTTTCCAATCTGGGGCTCTTGTAGATGAAGATGCAATGAATATTTGTGTATGATCTTTGCTTGGACATATGCTCTCTTCTTCTTCGCTAAGTACATTTGGAGTGTGAAAGCCGGATCATAGAGTATGTATAGGATAGAATCACATGGAAACAGACTAACTGTTTTCCAAAGAGGTCGCACCACTTTTCATTGCCACCAGCAGTGTATGAGAGTTCCGTCCTCCACGGCCTTGCCAGGATGCGGTATGCTCACTGTTTTTATTCTATCCATTCTCAGAGGGGTGTAGTGGGATTACATTTTCCTAATAACTGATGATGTTCAGCATCTTTTCATGTGCTTATTTGACATTTGTGTATCTCTTTTGGTGACTTTCAAATATGTTGCCCAATCACTTATTTTAGTGTCTGTTTCTTCTCTTTTTAAAAATTTTAATTGCAGTGGTTGACATACAATGTTGTACTAGTTTCAGTTGTACAGTATAGTGGTCCAACAATTCCCTATATTACTTAATACTCATCAAGATAAGTATACTCTTAATCCCCTCACCTATTTCACCCATGCTCCCACGCACCTCACCTCTGGTAACCACCAGTTTGTTTCCCTTATTTATTTATTTCGCTTCTTAAATTCCACATGAGTATAATCACATGGTATTTTTCGTTCTCTGACTGGCTTATTTCACTTAACATTAGACTCTCTAGATCCATCTGTGTTGTTGCAAATGGCAAGACTCCATCTGTTTTTTATGGCTGAATAATATTCCATTTGATATGTATAATATGTATACATATTTGTGTATCTATATATGTATATACATATGTGTGTATAGTGTATGAAAGTGGTCCAGTTTCATTCTTTTGCTTGTAGCTCTCCAGTTTTCCCAACACCGTTTGTTGCAGAGACTTTTTCCCATTGCGTATTCTTGCCTCCTTTGTCAAAGATTAATTGACCATGTAATTGGGGGTTTATTTCTGGGTTTTCTATTCTGTTTCACTGATCTATGTGTCTATTTGTGCCAGTACCATACTGTTTTTCGATTACTACATATTTGAAGTCTGGAACTGTGATACTTCCAGTTTTGTTTTGCCCTTTCAAGATTGCTTTGGCTATTTGGGGTCTTTTTTGGTTTCATACAAATTTTAGGATTTTTCTAGTTCTGTGAAAAATACTGTTGGTATTTTGATCGGGATTGCATTAAATGTGTAGATTGCTTTGGGTAATGTAGACATTTTCACAATATTTGTTTTTCTAATCCATGAACATGGAATGTCTTTCTGTTTCTTTGTGTCATCTTTAATTTCTTTCATCAATGTTTTATGGTTTTCAGAGTAGAGTTCTTTCACCTCTTGAAGTTTATTCCTAGATATGTTGTTACTGTGGTGCAAATGTAAATGGGATTGTTTTCTTAATTGCTCTTTCTGCTGTTTCATTATTAGTGTGTAGAAATGCAATGGATTTCTGTACATTGATTTTGTATCCTGCAAACTTACTGAGTTCATTTATCAGTTCTGGTAGCTTTTTGGTGGAGTCCTAGGGTTTTCTATATATAGTTTTATGTCATCTGCAAATAGGGAAAGTTTTACCAATTTGGATGCCTTTTATTTCTTTTTATTGTCTCATTGCTGTGGCTAGGACTTCCAGTACTATGTTGAATGAAAGTGGTGAGTAGACACCCTTGTCTTGTTCCTGACCTTAGGGGAAAAACTCTCAGTTTTTCCTCATTGAGTATGATGATGGCTGTGGGTTCTTTATACATGGCCTTCATTATGTTGATATTGGTAGGTATGTATTTATTGCCATTTTGTGGTTGTTTTCGTAGTTCTTCTCTGTTCCTTTCTTCTCTTGCTCTCTTTCATGGTTTGCTGGCTTTCTTTAGTGATATACTTGGATTCCTTTCTCTTTATTTTTTGCATATCTATCACTGGTTTTTGATTTGTGGTTACCGTTCAGTTTGTATATAACATCTTTTTTGTTGTTAATGAAAATAAGTTTTATTACATCAAGTAATAAATACATACAAAGATGCAAACAATTTTATTCACTTTCTTCCAGATGTTTAGATCAACTTACAGGAAAGGCGGAACTGAAATCCACACACAGTCTCAATAGGAAAATTTTCAGGGGTTCTTGTTAGGTTAGGTTTGTTAGGTTGCTCTTTCTTCTGTATTCATAACTTGTGCATTTTTTAAATTGGCCTTAAAGCGCTGAGAGTCATACAAGCAAATGATTAAGCACAAAAGAAGTTACATTAAATGGAATCCACACCATGTGGCAAACATATGCACTAGAAACAAAACCCTCAGAGTTGTTGTATTAGCTTATGAAAAGGAACAAAGAATAATCTGGGTAACCTAACTGTATTCAAAAGAGAGGATGAAAGGGAGACACTGGTATCTTTGCTGTGAGGTAAGTATCTTTTACATGCAACTTTTAAATCAATGCTTTAAAAAAAAAAATCCTGGGTAGTTCCTAACTATTTAAAATGTAAATCCTAGTCATCTGCAAAATATTTCTCAATCTCAGAGCCTCATGAACCATGGGAGGGACACGGGAAGGAGAAAACAAACTGCTACCCTTTTGAAAACAAGAGTTTCATCTGAGCATGGGAGATGAGCTGTAACTTCTCATCTTGGAAGAAGATGGAAAACCTTCTGCACTAATAGGCAGCTAGGATCTGGCATTCCATTCCGTTTCAGCCAAGCACTCTCACACCAGTCCTCTGGTGTGAATAATGCCTCATTTTAGTCTCTCCATGGCTCTCTTGTTCCCTGCATAGGCGAGTCTAATTTCCTTCCCCAACTCCTCGATGATGGCTAGCAACTCAGCATATTTGCTTTTGGGAGCCTAGCTGTTCCCCGTTCCCTGGGTGTAGCCTAGAGATGGTAGCCCATAGTCACTTAGCAACTGGTGGTACTGTAATTATGTTGCCATACTGGTGGATGGCAGGTGGACACTCCCAGCAGTGTTGATGAAGGCCACGGGCATGTCTGTATATAACATCTTATACATGCAGCAGTCTATATTAAGTTGATGGTCGCTTCAGTTTGAACCGATTCTTTACTCCTCTTCCCCAACATTTTAGGTATATGGTGTCATATTTAACATCCTTTTATTTTATTAATCCCTTGACTGATTTTTACAGAAACACCAGTTTTTACTGCTTTTGTGCTTCCTACTTTTCTTACTCTTACTTACAGTCTTTCCTTTCCAACTCATAAAATTTGGCCCCTCTCACTTTCAAAGCCAAATGTTATGGGGATTTGTCTTTCCTGTGTGGGCTTCCTGGTGTGATAGTCTGTTTCTTTCCCCTCTCCATGCCAGGGTCTCTCCCTCTGCAGAAGGTCCCAGGGCTCCCTTTATCTCCTAACTGTATCTCTGCCTTTCCTACCCTCTCTGGCGTGGCCTCTTTTCTTTTCTTTTTTTTTTTTTACATTTTTAAAAATTTTATTATGTTATGTTAATCACCGTACATTACATCATTAGTTTTTGGTGTAGTGTTCCATGATTCATTGTTTGCTTATAACACCCAGTGCTCCATTCGGTACGTGCCCTCTTTAATACCCATCACCAGGCCAACCCATCCCCCCACCCCCTCCCCTCTAGAACCCTCAGTTTGTTTCTCAGAGTCCATAGTCTCTCCCGGTTCGTCTCCCCCTCCGATTTCCCCCGCTTCATTTTTCCCTTCCTACTATCTTTTCTTTTTTTTTTTTTTTTTTAACATATAATGTATTATTTGTTTCAGAGGTACAGGTCCTTTCTACCTTTAGTTGTGGAGTTTGCTCTACCAGTCTTTGGGTCATTTTCTGGGTTATTTCCATTGATGTGAGTGTTATCTAGTTGGATCCATAGGATGAATTGAGCTTAGGGTCCCCCTAGTCCATCATCTTTTTTGTAATTCTCCTCTTCTTTTTTTTTTTTTAAATGGGTAGTTTTTATACTTTATTTTATTTTTTAAAGATTTTATTTATTTATTTGAGAGAGAGAGAATGAGAGATAGCACGAGAGGGAAGAGGGTCAGAGGGAGAAGCAGACTCCCCGCTGAGCAGGGAGCCCGATGTGGGACTCGATCCCAGGACTCCAGGATCATGACCTGAGCCAAAGGCAGTCGCTTAACCAACTGAGCCACCCAGGCGCCCTGTAATTCTCCTCTTCTAATTGACATTTATAAGAATTTTTCTTCTAGATACAAGTCCTTTATCAGATATATGATTTGCAAAATTTTCTCTCAGTCAGCAGCTTGTCTTTTAATTCTCTCAATAATGTCTTTGGAAGAACAAAGTTTTTTATTTTGAGGAAGTCTAGTTTTTCTATTTGTTTATTTATTGTTTTGATTTTGCTTTTGGTGTCCTGTCTAGGAAATCTTTACCTAACTTGGGGTCAGAAGGATTTTCTACTGCGTTTTCTTCTAGAAGTTTTATGTTTTAGCTTTTTTATTAAGTCTCTTGTTCATTTTGAGTTGACTTTTGCCTATGGTGTGCTATATCTATCGCAGTTGTTGTTTGTGGATATGGAGACCCACTTGTCCCAGTACCATATGTTGAAAAGTCTACACTTCCTGCACTGAATTGCCTTTGTAGCTTTGGCGAAGGTCAGTTATTCATTTATGAGTGGTTCTATTTGTGGACTATTCATGTTGTTCCTTTGATATACAATTCTATCTTTATCCCAATACCACTCTGTCTTGATTACTGTGGGTTTATGATGAGTCTTGAAATAAGACAGTGCTTATCCTCCCAATTTATTCTTTTCTTTCAAAGTTATTTTCATATTCTTGTCTCTTTTTATTTCCACATGACTTTTAGTATAAGAATGTCAACTTATGTTTTAAAATGTATGCTAGGATTCTTATTGGGATTGTATTGATTCTATAGGTCAGTTTGGGGAGGATAGATAATAATACTAGGTCTCCTCCCTCAAGAAGATGATATATCCTTCCATTTATTCAGGCCTTGTTTAACTTCTCTCAGCTGATGTTTTGCAGGGGTCACAGTACAGGCCTTGCACATGTGAATATGCATGTGCTATATGGTTTTCTCTGTGTGGTTCATACTTTTTACACTATTGTTAATGGCAGTATTTTGTGTTACACTTTTTAGTCACTATATTTTCACTGAACTCTCAGTAGGAAAACGTTGCTGGGTAATGTTTCTGGTTGAAAGCACAAGTTACTTAAGGATGGAAAAAATACTTGATGTTTAAGACCTATATTAGTCAGGGTCTCCAGAGGAATAGAACCGATAGAGTGTTTATAGATAGATAGAGATATATTTTCAGGAATTGACTCATGAGATTTTGGAGACTTGGCAGAATCTAATGGGAGAATCTGCCAGGCTGAAGACTCAGGAAAGAGTTACAGTTGGAGTCTGAAGGCAGTCTGTTAGAGAACCACAAGGTACTGATGTTGTAGATGATGTCAAAGGCAGTCTACCGGCAAAATTCCCTCTAGATCAGGGAAGATCAGCCCTATGTTCTGTTCATGCCCTTCGCCTGATTAGATAAAGCCCACCCACGTTATGGAGAGCTAATTGCTTTACTCAAAGACTGCCCATTTCAGTGTAAGTCACATTCAGAAACACTCTCACAGAAATATCCAGTATAATGTTTGATGAAATATCTGGGCACTGTGGCCCCACCACATGGACACACAAAATTCATCATCACAGTATTCATTTGCTTAGATTGCCTTATTGGCTTTTAGATGTGATTGGCAGTATACTGATCCTAGGGAATCAAATGTCCCATGGGAAATTCTACAGGTCATCTTCAGAAAATTAGTTACTAACATGAAATAATTTAGTGGCTTTTAACTTTATTTGTTTGGTTTGAATTGAATTGTGGAGTTTTCCTTCTTTATCCCCAAACAAATCCACCTCAATGAATTCCTTGGATCTTGGGTGGTAAGAAAAAGAGGGAGTGAGCACATATGAGTGTGTGTGTGTGTGTGTGTGTGTGTGTGTGTGTGTGTGTGTAGCTGTGAGGAATATTTCTTGTGAGGAATATGTGAGGTGAATTACCGTGAGTTATGTCAGTCCTCCTTAGTTCCTAGCACATGTTAGGAGACAAGTCAGGATAGTTGCTGTTTGTTTTTTCCCAGCTTTCCTTGGACAGCATGGTTACTATGGTGACGCAGTGATTACTGGGGTATTTCATACAGAGTGAAAATGCATTTGTGATTCTTGCCTGAATCACTCGTTACCATGATAGCTTTTACGTGTTGATCTTATAATTGTCATTCCTTCTAGATTTATAAATTGTCATTAGAATATTGGGAAGAGCTTTTCCATCTCTATTATTCATTCATTCATTCATTCACTCATTCATGTATTTATTTTATTAGTATGACTCATGGATTTTTATTTTGCTCAAAGGCTTACCATCTGACAGTATAATTGTGTAGTTTGATGCACATGTTGTTACCGAATTGGCCAGTGTTTACCCCTTCAAATTAGGTTCTGTGTCTATTTGTCACCTCCCAAAATACTTTCAGTATGTACTTTGTTCTGCAAAATGGAGTATTTCCCCAAATATAGAAGGAATGTAATGTTGCCTCTGACATTAATTTGATAGCATGAGTACCAGATAGAATAGTTGGACATAGGGCGCCTGGGTGGCTCAGTCGTTAAGCATCTGCCTTCGGCTCTGGTCATGATCCCAGGGTCCTGGGATCGAATCCTACATCGGGCTCCCTGCTCAGCAGGAAGCCTGCTTCTCCCTCTCCTACTCCCCCTGCTTGTGTTCCCTCTCTCACTGTGTCTCTCGCTCTGGCAATTAAATAAAATCTTTTTTTTTTTTTTTAAAGAATACTTGGACATGGAACAGCAAGCAGGGATGAGCCCACATTTCCACGAGGTGAGAGCTTCAGTGTCACTGCTGTGTGCAGGAGGGGACTATGGGATGGAGCTGGAGAAGAAGCACAGCATCACTGCATAGCATCCAGTGACCTGAGTGGGGACAGGCAAGCACATCCTCGCCCCTTTCCCCTGCCTTTCGTGTGCTCTCCCTTCCTCTCACTTTCCTCTCTGTTCCATGTGCTGAATGATCCCCTGTCTCTCCCTTCTAGTGGAACAGCAGAGCAGTGTGTGAACTGTGAGCCCCAGAAACAGGAAACAATAGAGAAGAACCCGGTGTGATGTCCAGTGTGCTAGACAAATTGCTGGAACAAGAGCGACAAGATCAGGGTCCCATCGTTGGGATACTTTAGGTAAGTCACTACCCTTCCTCCAGTGTCTTTTATATAACAGAATAACAATACCCAACTCTCCCAACCACCCAGGAGTATTGTGGACTTTAAGTGAGATCCCATGTGAGAAAGGAATCTGTGGTTGTAGGTGGGAGGGAAGGACCAGTGCCCTTTTGAGTAATTTATTAACAGAGACACACCACATATCACAGAAGTCTGCAAGGTAGGCATTAAATTAATGGTACAGAAATGTTAGATGTTTAGATCAGGAGTTTTCCAAGTGTGGTCTATACACCCCCTCATCAAGTTGGCATGGAGTGCTTGTTAAAATAACAGGTACAGAAGCTCACCCTAGGTCTGCTGTATCCAAAACAGGGAGGTGGAGTGAGAATGATTTCTCCTGTGTGTTATGGTATTCACCCAAGATTGAATAGCACAGCTGTGATTTTGCAACAAGGGTTTCTTAAAATTTTGAATCATTTAATGTCTTATTTTGATGTCAGTTACTTTGGAAGCTCAGCTTTAAATATTTGTGTGTGCTCCCAGTGGATCAGAAAGGGAACAATTCTTTCTTTTCAGTCATATTATTCAGTGTTTATTTGGGAAGGACTGCCATAGTTTCTTAAGGTTCATGTAGCTAAGTACCACAAACTGGATGGCTTAAACCGTAGAAATTTCTTGTCTCACAGTTCTGGAAGCTAGCCCTGACCAAAGTATTTCTAGGGCCATGCTTCCCCCAAAATCCTTTTGGGGACTATCCATGCTCCTTCCTAGGTTCTGGTGGTTTGCTGGCAATTTCTGCATTTATTGGCTTGCAGATGTTTGGCTCCAATCACTGTCTTCATCATCACAGTGTGTTGTCCCTATTTTGTCTTCACATGGCTGTCTTCTCATAAGGACACCAGTCACATTTGTTTGAGGACAGACGCTCCTCCAGTATTAACTAATTACATCTGCAGCAACCCTAATTTCAAATACGGTTATGTTCTGAGGTATTGGTGGTTCAGACTTAGCATATCTTTTTGGGGGTACTGCAGTTCAATCTATAACAGCCATTGAAGTAGCCACTTGCCATGGATGCATCACATTGAACAAGACAAAGCAGCATCCCTGGTGCTTTGCTTCTAGCCTGGAAAAACTGGCAATAAGCAGGTAAGCAAATTAATAGGCAGGAGAATTTCATATGGGATGAGTTCTTTAAAGAAAATAAATGTATCCATTGCATAGGAAATGATGGGGACAGGGAGTGTTATAGATGGTGTTGTTATTGATGCTGTTTCTCAGGCAGTGACATTTGAACTGAGTCCTGAACAAGAGGAAACCAGGCCTGGGCTGGTACTTTGGTTTGTGATGTGTATGGCACTAGTTCCAGGAGCAGAGGATGAACTCAAGTGGCCAGAGTCTGGCAGACAAAGTGCCAGTCGTAAGAGATGAGATTGAAGGGCAGACAGGAGCCGCATATTTTGGGCTGTGTATGGAGATTGGAGTCATTCTGAGTGAGTTTGGAGGGTTGCAGTATGGGAGCAACAAGATCTGATTCATGTGGGGTGCCTGGGTGGCTCAGATGGTTAAGCATCTGCCTTTGGCTCAGGTCATGATCCCAGGGTCCTGGGATCGAGCCCCACGGCAGGCTCCTGGCTCAGTGGGGAGCCTGCTTCTCCCTCTCCCCCTGCTCATGCTCTCTCTCTCTCTGTTTCTCTGTGTCTCAAATGAATAAATAAAATCTTAAAAAAAAAGATCTGATTCATGTGCTCACAAGGTGACTCTGGCTGAGTTCACAGTTCAGATATCTAAAATTAAAAAAAAAAAAAATACCAGGGAAAAATGGTTTGTTTACTATGATACCCATCCTGCTAGGAAAATTCCTAAGTGTATTAAAGCAGATTCATTTTCCACTAACCGCAGACTACATGGTGTTCATTGATTTGTCTCTTCCCTCATTATTGCCAGCTGATGTACATTGTGGACTGTGCAGAGTGTCCCTACCAGAAAACAGGGTGTTCACCTTCCATTACCCCATCTTTGCAGGCTACCCAGACCAACTTACACTCCCTGTTTGTCATCCCCTGTCCATGACACAGACCACAGCTGCCCAGACCCCACTCCGAGCCCCATCCTCTCTTAGTTATCTATTTCCTTTTCTGCCCTGCATTGCCCTTTGCATGCCTGCTACAGACTGCCAAAGCATGCCACTGCCACCAGGTGGTTTTTTTTTTTTTAAGTTTATTTATATATTTTTTTTTTAGTAATTTCTATACCCAACGTGGGGCTCAAACTCATGACCCTGAGATCTAAGAGTCACATGCTCTTCTGACTGAGCCTACAGGGCACCCTTGCCACCAGGTGTTTTGATGTCTCCAGACCCCATAGTATATCACAATCTTATTTTACATCTATCGTTTTTTTCAGCCGTAAAGTCATTCTGTATAGGTTCACAGCCTGGGTTTCTAGGGTGGTTATTGTTATTTGTTTGTTTGTTTGTTTGTTTGTTTTTACTTCTTGCAAACGTTCTGTAGGACAGAAGTTTGGTGCTGGTGGTACGTTGATGCCACCTTGTGACAAAATCCTGAACTGCAACTTGAACAGGATAATGGGAACAAGGGGCTGGTGACCCACAGAACTTTCTGGAAGTCAGGATGGAAAGGGGTGAACTCCTTGGGTACAGTTATATTGATGGCCTGTCTCTGGACATCTTATATAAATGGAATCATGCAACATGTGGTCTTTTGCATATTTGGCTTTACTGTCATAGCGTTTTCAAGGTTCATCCATGTTATAGCACATATCTCTATTTGATTCCTTTTTCTTTTTTTTAAAGATTTTATTTATTCATTAGAGAGAGCGAGCATAAGCAGGGGGAGGGGCAGAGGAAGAGGGAAAAGCAGACTCCCCGCTGAGCAGGGAGCCTGATGCGAGACTCGATCCCAGGACCCCAGGATCATGGCGTGAGTCAAAGGCAAACGCTTAACCAACTGAGCCACCCAGGCGCCCCTGATTCCTTTTTATTGCCAGATAATATACCACATTTTATTTATGCATTCATTAATTGATGGACAATTGGGTTATTTCCATTTTTGGCTCTTATAAATAATGATGCTATGTACGTCCATGTCCAAGTTTTTATACAGACATATGTTGTCATCTCTCCTGGCTGTGTACCTACAGTGCGATGCTGGGGTCATATGGTAACTCTCTGCTGAAGCATTTCAGGAATTACCAGAGTGTGTTCATGTCCCTGACAGTATTGAGTTATTTTTTTCTCCTGATTAGATTGAGGTTATGCATTTTGGGAAAGAACACCAAAGAGTTGAAGTGCCCTCACATCACGTTACATTTAGGAGGACCTGATACCAATATGGCATCACTGAGATGTTGACCCTCAGTACGAGTTTAAGGTGATGTTTGTTTAGTTTCACTAGTGTACAGTAACTGTTTTCCATTCACCTACTATATTCTTTAGATGTGAGTCACTAAGTCAGTCCTGACCTCAGGGTTGGGAAATGGAATTAAGGTTCACCTCACGGAGACAAGGTATCTACATATGTTATTTTGAATTATTTGATGAAGATAGTTTGTTTCTTGTCACCTATGTTTTTATTATTTCGAATGTTTATTTATATGAATCTTTATTCATATACATATTTTGTGGATTGCTTTTTATTTATTTTTTAAAGATTTTATTTATTTATTTATTTATTTGACAGACAGAGAGAGAGACAGTGAGAGAGGGAACACAAGCAGGGCGAGTGGGAGAGGGAGAAGCAGGCCCCCCGCCGAGCAGGGAGCCCGATGTGGGGCTCGAACCCAGGACCCTGAGATCATGACCTGAGCCGAAGGCAGTCGCCTAATCAACTGAGCCACCCAGGCGCCCCTAGATTGCTTTTTAATGGATACATCCCAAAAGGAAGTCTACCATCATGATTTAAATAGTGTAGAAGAAAAATTTGAACACTAGGGAAACTGCAAAAGAGTTCCCTATCTCCACCATTATATATTGCCACCATTGTAGAGTGTAAATATGCTATATTAGACAATGCTTTTATACTATATTTAATCATGGCAGATTTTAGAAGCACATTACAATTTTACATGAGTTTATTGCATACTTGGGCTTTTTGAGGAAGAAATAAAGAATAGGTAAGACAGCTTATTGAAGTGGCCATAAAAAGGTATTGATAACATGTACAAAACGTATTTGTAAAATTTTTTTTCAATGAAGCAAAAGTATGAGATATGTGGGAGAAAATGTGTGCTTCATTTGAAAGCCCATTATCTAAAGCAGTCTTTTAGTTATCTACCTCTGAGTCTGTGGAAGGTATCTTACAACTTAGCTTTTTTACATGACTGTACGGCAATACAATCCTTGTCTATACCCAAGCAATTGAATCTTTTCTGGGGGAAGGAAATTCTTTCCTCTCGGAGAAATACTTGTTTGTTTCTCTTTGAGCAATCACTTCAACATTCCTGATCTGTACCTATGACAATGTGGTAGTCACTGAGCTGGCAAGTGTAATTTCCATGGAAGGATGGGGGAATGCCGCCTCATAGATGAGGAATGGAGACTGAGTTGCAGGACAAGTTCAGGGACATGTGAATTGAGTATCAGGGATTCTTAGAATTCTGATGTAAAGGCGAGAATATATGTAAAGAGGAGAGCAGCTAGAGATGTGGACAGAGGCCCAGGGCATTAAAGCATATTTTGAAATCCTCAATCATAAGAGAACTGAGCATGTTGAAATCTTAATGCTTGGAAGGCGCCATCTCATACTAGATTTAACTTCTGAGTTAACAACCCCGCCCTTTTCACACTTTACTTCTTTGTTTCCATTCTGGAGGAGCCTAAAACGTAACTAAAGTGATGGTGTAGTTTTTCTTAATTCCTGTTAATTGGATGCATGGATGGATAGATGCATGCATGCATGCATACATGTAGGAGGTGTCACACATGTGCGGGGAATTCATGGATACTTACATTCCAGGCAGAGCTCTTCTTGGAGCTGAGTGAAGCCGTGGTGTTGGTCGCTGAGAGAATGTACCCTCTCAGAACTGTGCAGCCGATAGTTTTGGTAGTTTATATATGTTTCTAGGAATTCATCCGTTTCTTCCGGATTGCCTGATTTGCTGGCATATAATTGCTTATAATATTCTCTTATAATTGTTTGTATTTCTTTGGTGTTAGTTGTGATCTCTCTTCTTTCATTCATGATTTTATTTATGTGGGTCCTTTCTCTTTTCTTTTTGGTAAGTCTAGCTAGGGCTTTATCAATCTTGTTAATTCTTTCAAAGAACCAGCTCCTAGTTTCGTTGGTCTGTTCTACTGTTTTGTTTTTTTTCTATATCATTGATTTCTGTTCTAATCTTTATTATTTCCCCTCTCCTGCTGGATTTAGGCTTTATTTGCATTTTGTTCCAGCTCCTTTTAGGTGTAAGGTTAGTATGTGTATTTGAGACTTTTCTTGCTTCTTGAGGAAGGTCTTTTTTTTTTTAAAGATTTTATTTATTCATTTGACAGAGAGAGAGAGAGAGAGAGACAGCGAGAGAGGGAACACAAGCAGGGGGAGCGGGAGAGGGAGAAGCAGGCTCCCCGCCGAGCAGGGAGCCCGATGCGGGGCTCGATCTCAGGACCCTGGGACCATCACTCCAGCCAAAGGCAGACGCCCAACGACTGAGCCACCCAGGTGCCCTTGAGGAAGGTCTATATTGCTATCTTCTTCCCTTGTAGGACCATCTTTACTGCATCCCAAAGGTTTTGGACTGTCATGTTCTCATTTTTATTTGCTCCCATGTATTTTTTTTTTTTATTTCTGCTTTAGTTTCTTGGTTAATGCATTCATTCTTTAGTAGGATGTTCTTTAACCTCCATGTATTTGTGGTCCTTCCAAATTTTTTCTTGTGGTTGCCTTCAAGTTTCATAGCACCGTGGCTAAAAATAAGCATGGTATGATCTCAATCTTTTTGTACTTGTTGAAGCCTGATTTGTGATCCAGTATGTGATCTATTCTGGAGAATGTTGCATGTGCACTCAAAAAGAATGTTTATTCTGCTGCTTTAGGATGAAATGCTCTGAATATATCTGTGAAGTCCATCTGATCCAGTGTGTCATTCAAAACCCTTGTTTCCTTGTTGATCTGCTTAGATGATCTGTCCATTGCAGTGAGTGGGGTGTTAAAGTCCCTACTATTATTGTATTATTTCCATGTGTTTCCTTAATTTTGCTATTAACTGGTTGATATAATTGGCTGCTCCCAAGTTAGGGGCATAAATATTTACAATTGTTAGATCTTCTTGTTGGATAGATACTTTTATTATGATATAGTGCTCCTCTTAATCTCTTATTACAGTCTTTGGTTTAAAATCTAATTTGTCTGATATAAGGATGGCTACCCCAGCTTTCTTTTGATGTCCACTAGCCTGATAAATGGTTCTCCACCCCCTCACTTCCAATCTGGAACTGTCTTTTGGGTCTAAAATGAGTCTCTTACAAGTAGCATATCAATGGGTCTTGGGCGCTTTTTTTTTTTTTTATCCATTCTGATACCATATGTCTTTTGATTGGAGCATTCAGTCCATTTACATTCAGAGTAATTATTGAAATATATGAATTTAGGGCCATTGAATTACCCATAAAGTCGTTCCTGTAGATTGTCTCTGTTCCTTTCTATTCTTTGTTGCTTTTGGTCTCTCTTTCCCTTTAAAACGTCTTCAGAGCTGGTTTAGTGGTCATGAACTCCTTTAGTTTTTCTTTGTCTTGGAAACTCTTTATCTCCTTCTATTCTGAATGACAGTCTTGCTGGATAAAGTATTCTTGGCTGCATATTTTTCCCATTTAGCACATTGAATATATCATACCAGTCCTTTCTGGCTTGCCAGGTCTCTGTGGACAGGTCTGCTGCCAGCCTTTTGTGTCTACCCTGGTAGGCTAAAGACCTTTCCTCCTGAGCTGCTTTCAAAAATTCTCTCTTTGTCTTTGCATTTTGCAAGTTTCACTATGATATGTCATTGTGTTAACCTGTTTTTGTTGATTTTGAGGGGAGTTTTCTGGGCCTCTTAGACTTGAATGCCTGTTTCCTTCACCAGGAAGGGAAGTTCTCAGCTATAATTTGTTCAAATAAACCTTCTGCTCCCTTTTTCCACTCTTCTTCTATGATACAGATATTATTTTGTTTTATGGAATCGCTGAATTCCCTAAGTCTACCTTCATGATCTACTGGTTTTCTTTCCCTCTGCTTTTCAGCTTCATTATTTCCCATAATTTTATCTTCTATATCACTGATTAGCTCCTCTGCTTTTCCATCCTCATGTTTATGGCTCCACTTGGGACTGCATCTGAGTTATGGCATTGTTAATTTCGGCCTGAATAGATTTTAGTATTTTTATCTCTATAGCAAGGGATTCTCTAGTGTCTTCTGTGCCTTTTTCAAGTCCAGCCAGTATCCTTATAATCGTTGTTTTAAATTATAGTTCAGACATCTTACTTATAACTGTATTGATATAACTGTATTGTATAACTGTATTGATTAAATCCCTGGCTGTGAGTACTACCTCCTGTTCTTTCTTTTGGGGTGAATTTCTCCGTCTCGTCATTTTGCCCAGAGAAGAAGAAAGAAGGGGAAAAAAAGAACAGCAAGAACAAAATACAAAAAATCTAGATCCTGGGTGTGTTTTGGTCTGCTTGTTAAAAGAAACTAGATCTTAAAATAAGAAAGAAAAAGAAAGTCTAAAAATAAAATAAAATACAATGGGAGCAAATAAAAAATAAAAACATATAAATATATATAAAAATAAAAAATAATTATACAAAAATAAAGAATAAAAGTACAAAGGAGGGTAGATCCTATTTTCCCCTAGAGCTGAAGCTTTGCAGCCCTCTATGATCAGTAAACTTGGTGCAAGCGAGTTGTTTATGCTGGTCTCCTGGGGGAGGGGCCTGTTGCGTTGATTCTCAGGTGGACTTGCCCCGGTGGAAACGCCCCTCCAGGACTCAGGGAGGCCGGGCTTGGTGTAAGCGGCTCCAGACTCCACTAGGTGGCACTGTTTGGTCCCTGAAGCCTTTCAGCACTGATGGGCAGGGCAGGATGAATATGGCAGCCCAGAAGCTGAAAATTTGCGCCCGCCTTTCTTCCGTGAGCCCTCACAGAAGAGCAATCAATCGCTCCTGTCTCCCTGGTTTCCGTCAGAATCCTGTGTTCATCCTGCCTGTGTTGGAGCCTTTTTATCTCAGGCTCATGACTGAGTTTCAAAAGTCCAAATTTTAGTGACTCCTGTGGCACAGAGCCAACGCTATTCCTCCTGGGGAAGGTCTCACTCCACCTCCGCCATTTGCCAGACCTGAACCAGAAAGCAGTCACACCACCACTCAGAAGTTCACAGTTTATGGCAATACGAAGCAGAAAGCTGGCACCTAGAGTCACTGTTCTCAGCCGGTTTCCACACTCCTATGCCTGGGAACAATGCAGCACTTAGGCGCCACCCATTCTTCTTGCAACCCAGGGGATCCTCGGACCATGATGTCACACCTGGGATCCTGCCCTGCTTTGCCACCCGAGCACCTTTAAGCCAGGCATGTCCCCCACTGTAGCAGACTTCCAAAAGTTCTGATTTTGTACTCTGCTGCTTATAATACTTTGTGGTAGCCTCCATAAGCAGGTTCCCTCCCCGTGGCTGTATCCTCAGCTATATCACACTGGATTCAAGTCTGCACACCTCCTACCTTCCAAAAGGTGGTCGCTTTTCTACTTGTAGACTTGCAGCATTTGTTCTCTCAGACCTCTGATTGATTTCTCAGGTGTTCAGAATGATTTGATAACTGTCTAGCTGTATTCGAGGGATGAGATAAACTTGGGGTCCCCCTATTCCTCTGCCATCTTAACTCCTCCTCCCTGCAGAACTGATTTATCTTGTAACTGGAAGTTTGTACATTTTGACTACATCTACCCATTTTTTCTTCTTTATTGAGATGTAATTAACATATAATATTATGTTGGTTTCAGGTGTACACCATAATGATTCTGTATTTATCTTGTGAGATGACCACCACAATATGTCTACTTAACATCTGTCAACATACATAGGTACAAAATTTGTTTTGTGGTGATAATTTTAAAATCTACTCTGGTAGTACCTTTCAATATGCAATACAGGATTATTAAATATAGTCACCATTCTCAACATTACATCCTCGTCACTTTTTTATTTTATGAATGGAAATTTGTACTTTTTGCCTTCTTCAGTCATTTTGCCCACTGCCCACCCCTCATATAGATATTTAATGCCTCAAAATATTCTGTTGTTTTATTTTTTATTTTTTTTTTTTAAGATTTTATTTATTTGTCAGAGAGAGAGAGAGCACAAGCAGGGGGAGTGGCAGGCAGAGGGAGAAGCAGGCTCCCCACTGAGCAGGGAGCCCGACGCTGGGCTTGATCCCACTGGGATCATGACCTGAGCTGAAGGCAGACGCTTAACTGACTGAGCCACCCAGTCATCCCACTCTGACTAGATTCTGATATATTGTGTTTTCATCATCATTGTCTTCATCAAATTTGGCAATTTTAATCTGTATTTCCATTTGGGCTCAAGATTTCTTTAACAGCCTCAGATAGAATCAATTGTTGTGAATGTTCCATGTTCTGAAAAATAAGTATCTTGTCTATTAACAATCACAGTTCAGAATGTCTTTTCATAACATCACTTTCAGGATTGTGTTGTTTATGTCTTCTCTGCAATGACTTCATATTTCTCTACTTGGCCATTTTTGGATTAAGGGAAATATGTTAGAATCATCTATTATTAGTGAGTTTATTTTTCTTTTTTCCCCTTGAACTTACTGTAGTTTTTGTTTTATGAATCCTTTTACTGTGTAATTGTGTATATAAGTATTAAAATCACATATCTTCCTTGTGAATTTTAGCCTTTAGCATTAGACACTGTGCTTTTTTTTGTCTTTGTAAATCAATTTTGATCTCAATTCTACTCTCTCTAGTAGTAAGATTATAACCCCTTGTTTCTTGTTGTTGGCAATTACCTGGTATCTTTTTCCTTATTATATAATTTTTAACCTATCTGAATACTCTTATGTTAGGTATATCTCTGTAAAAAGTATAGTTTTGGATTTTCCTACAATAGGCAATTGGAAACACTTTTCTTTCACTAGGGGAGTTAAGCACATTTACACTTACTGATATGATCAATATCTTTGATCATTTGTGTTCGGTTCTCTCACATTGTTTACAAACTCATGAAATAATACTTTTACAATAGTGTATTTCATTTCCTGTCTTTTTATTTAGTATTTAGAATTGTAGTGGTTGTGTTCTAGTAGTACTTTTATACTAAATCCTTAAATACACTACTTAATATCCTTGTTATGGAATGAAGTCTTACTAATGAATAGAGAGACGGTCAATGATATGAACAGATAATTCACGTAACAAGCAGTATACATACTAATTAAACTTTTAAAAATATGCCATGTACAATACATAAAGGAAAACCAGTTAATATCCTGGGCTACCATATGAGTGAAAAAAGATAAGTTTCTTTTTGAAATATCTTTAAATTTTTAAAAATTTCATATTATTTTCTCTTTATCGTCATGATAAGTGTACTCTTTAATCCCCATCACCTATTTCATCCCTCCCCCCCCCCACCTCCCCTCTGGTAACCATCAGTTTGTTCTCTATAGTTACGAGTCTGTTTCTTGGATTGTCTCTCTTTCTCTCTCTTTTTTTGTTCCTTGTTTGTTCTGCTTCTTAAATTACACATATAAGTGAGATCATATGGTATTTGTCTTTCTCTGGCTGACGTATTTTGCTTAGCATTATATTCTCTAGCTCTATCCATATCATTGCAAATGGCAAGATTTCGTTCTTTTTATGGCTGAATAATAGTCCTGTATTTTGTGGAATATTATATATATATATATATAAACATATTAAATATATATCCCTCACATCTTCTTTATCCATTCATATATTGATGGATACAGGACTATGTCCATAGTTTGGGTATTATAAATAATGCTGCTATAAACATAGGGGTGCATGTATCCTCTTGAATTAGTGCTTTTGTGTTTTTTTGGTAAATACCCAGTAGTGCGATTACTGGATCATAGGGTAGTTCTGTTTTTAATTTTTTGAGGTACCTCCATACTGTTTGCCAGAGTGGCTGCACCAGTTTGCATTCCCATCAACAGTTCACAAGGGTTCCTTTTTCTCCACATCCTCACCAACACTTATCGTTTCTTGTGTTTATTATTTTACCCATTCTGACAGCTGTGAGGTGATATCTCATTGTAGTTTTTTTTTTAAAGATTTACTTATTTATTTTGAGGGAGAGAGAGAGAGAGTGGGGGTGGGCAAAGGGAGAGGGGGAGAGAGAATCTGGAGCAGACTCCCTGCTGGGTGTGGAGCCTGACGTAGGGCTCGATCTCATGACCCTGAGATCATGACCTGAGTCGAAACCAAGAGTCAGATGCTCAACTGACTGAGCCACCCCAGCATCCCTCATTATAATTTTGACTTGCATTTCTCTGATGATGTGTGATGTTGAGCATCTTTTTATGTGTCTTTTGGCCATCTGGATGTCTTCTTGGAGAAATGTCTGTTCATGTCTTCTGCCCATTTTTTAATTGGATTATTTGTTTTTTGGGTTGAGTTGTATCAGTTCTTTATATATTTTGGATACTGACCCTTTATCAGATGTGTCATTTGCAAATATCTTTTCTCATACAGTAGGTTGCCTTTTAGTTTTGTTGATTATTTCCTTCACTGTGCAGAAACTTTATTTTGATGTAGTCCAAATAGTTTGTTTTTACTTTTATTTCCCTTGCCTCAGGAGATATAACTAGAAAAAAGCGGCATCAACCCATGTCAGAGAAATTACTGTCTGTGTTCTCTTCAAGGATTTTTATGGTTTCAGATTTCCCATTTAGGTCTTCAATCCGTTTTGAGTTTATTTTTATGTATGGTGTAAGAAAGTGGTTCAGTTTCATTCTTTTGCATGTGGCTGTCCAGTTTTCCCAACACCATTTATTGAAGAGATCATCTTTTCTCCCATTGGATATTCATTCTTCCTTTGTTGAAGATTAACCATATAGTTGTGGGCTTATTTCTTGGTTTTCTATTTTATTCTATTGATCTATGTGTCTATTTTTATTCTAGTACCATACTGTTTTAATTACTATGGCTTTATAATATAATTGAAGTCTGGAATTGTGATACCTCCAGTTTTGTTTTTCTTTTTCAAGATTGCTTTGGCTATTCAAGGTCTTTTGTGGTCCCATATAAATTTTAGGATTGTTCGTTGGTGTTCTGTGAAAAATGCTATTGGTATTTTGATAGGGGTTGCACTAAGTGTGTAGATTTCTTTGGGTAATATAGACATTTTAACAATACTTGTTTTCCAGTCCATGAGTGTGGACTGTCTTCCCCTTTGTTTTTGTTGTCTTCAATTTCTTTCATCAGTGTTTTATAGTTTACAGAGCACATGTCTTTCACCTCTTTGGTTAAGCTTATTCCTAGGTATTTTATTATTTTTGGTGCAGTTGTAAATGGGATTGTCTTCTTAATTTCACTGCCTACTGCTTCATTATTAGTGTATAGGAATGCAACAAATTTCTGTACATCGATTTTGTATCCTGCAACTTAACTGAATTTGTTTATGAATTCTAGTAGTTTTTTGGTGGAATCTTTAGGGTTTTCTTTATAGAGTATCACGTCATCTGCAAATAGTGAGAGTTTTACTTCTTCCTTACCAATTTAGATGCTTTTTATTTTTTTATGTTGTCTAATTGCTGTGGCTAGGACTTCCAGTACTGTATTAAAAAAAAAAAAAAGTGGTGATAATGGACATCCTTGTCTTGTTTCTGATCTTAGGGGAAAAGCTCTCAGTTTTTTTATAATTGAGTATGATGATCGCTGTGGGTTTTTCATATAAGGCCTTTATTATGTTGAGGTATGGCCCCCCTAGACCCACTTTGCAGAGGTTTTTTTTTTTAAATCATGAATGGATGTTGTACTTTGTCAAATGCTTTTGTTTTACACCTACTGAAATGACCATATGATTTTTATCTTTTCTCTTATTGATGTGATGTACCATGTTGATTGATTTATGAATATTGAAATGCTCTTGTAACCCAGGAATAAATCCCACTTGACCATGGTGAGTGATTTTTTAAATGTATTGTTGGATTTGGTTTGCTAATACTTTGTTGAGGATTTTTGCATCTATATACGTGAGAGATACTGGCCCATAATTCTTTTTTTTTTTTTTTTTTGTGGTATCTTTTCTGGTTTTGGTATCAGGGTGATATTGCCCTCATAGAATGAATTTGGAAGTTTTCCTCCCTCTTCTGTTTTTTGTAATAGTTTGAGAAGAATAGGTATTAAGTTTAAAAAAAAAAATGTTTGGTGTAATTCCCTGGTGAAGCCATCTGGTCCTGGACTTTCGTTTTTTGGGGAATTTTTTGATTACTGATTCCGTCTCATTGCTGGTCATTGGTCTGTTCAAATTTTCTATTTCTTCCTGCTTTAGTTTTGGTAGGTTATATGTTTCTAGGAATTTATCCATTTCTTCTAAGTTGTCCAATTCGTTGGCATATAGGTTTTTATAATATTCTGTTTCAATTGTTTGTATTTCTGTGGTGTTGGTTGTCAATTCTCCTGTTTCATTAGTGATGTTGTTAATTTGAGTCCTCTCTCTTTTGTTTTTTGATGGGTCTGGCTAGATGTTTATCATTTCTGTTGATGTTTTCAAAGAACCAGCTCCTGGTTTTAGTGATCTGTTCTATTGTTTTTTAGTTTCCGTATCATTTGTTTCTGCTCTAATCTTTATTATTTCCTTTCTTCTACTGGTTTGGGGTTTTGTTCTTCTTCTTGTACCTCCTTTATGTGTAAAGGGTTTTGGGATTTTTCTTGCTTCTTGAGGTAGGCCAGTATTGTTATAAACTTCCCTCTTAGAAGCACTTTTGCTGCATCCCAAAGATTTTAGATGCTTGTGTTTTCATTTTCATGTATCTCCATGTATTTTTTTATTTTCTCTTTGATTTCTTGGTTCACCCATTCATTGTTCAATAACATGTTATGTAACCTCTGTGTATTTGTGCTCTTTCCAGATTTTTTCGTGTGGTTGATTTCTAGTTTCATAGCATTGTGGTCAGAAAAGATGCATGTCATGTATGACTTCAATCTTCTTGAATTTGTTGAAGCTTGTTTTATCGCCTAACATGTGATCTATTCTGGAGAATGTTCCTTGTACACTTGAAAAGAATGTGTAATTCTGCTGTTTTAGGATGGAATGTTCTGAATATATTCATATATATGAGTATATGAATATATACGAATATATATGTTAAGTCCACCTAGTACAGTGTGTCATTCAAAGCCACTGTTTCCTTATTTTCTGTTTGGATGATCTGTCCATCGATGTTTATGGGGTGTTAAAGTCCCCTACTATCATAATATTACCATTAGTTATTTCCTTTATGTTTGTTATTAACTGTTTTATGTATTTGGGTGCTCCCATGTTGGGTGCATAAACATTTACAGTTGTTATATTCTCTTGTTATGTTGTCCCTTTTATTATTATGTAGTGTCCTTCTTTGTCTTGTTACAGTCTTTGTTTTAAAGTCTATTTTGCCCAATATAAGTATTGCTACTCTGGCTTTCTTTTGACAACCATTTGCATGATAAATGTTTCTCCATCCCCTCACTTTCAATATGCAAATGTCTTTTGGTCTGAAATTAGTCTCTTGTGGGCAGCATATTGATTGGTGAAAAAGAGAAGTTTCTTAAAATGTGTGTGATGTAATAATCTGGGGAAAGAATATGTATAAATGAACACATTCTGTACAGCAGCATTCTTTCCTCTGAAGATGTGTGTGACACTGGAGTAGTTAGTTATCCTTTGTGAGCTTGAACTTGCTCATCTGTACAATGGGCATATTGATATTTACCTCAGAGAGCTGTTATGGGAAATGAGCAAACATTTAGAGAGCACCTGATACATTAATATTTCAGCAAATATATGTATGGTCTTCACTGTGTTATTTCACAAATGAGTCTAAAAAATGAACATCTTATAGCGGTCCTTCAGATTGGGCAGAAGGAAAAGAAATGAATACATATTTATATGATGGATAAACTTTGGTATTTCTTTATAGGATGAATTACCTGAAGATGGTGGAAATGAAGAAGCAAATCATCACCTCTTTTTTTTTCTTTTATGTTTTCTGTTCTTTTCAACTTTCATTTTGACACTAGAATAGCCATCTTCCTTTGAGCCCCAGAAAGGAGACAGTAGTAAAGAAGAGAGTATCAAGATGGATCTGCTGTCCCAAATACCAGATTGGTCCTTGCCCGTAGTACCATGGGTAGTCCTTTCCCCTGTGCTGGCCTCAGCCCTAACAGAACAATGAGTATAAACCCAATGGTTAGGTACAGGGACTTTGGACTCAAAGTTGCTTGTCAACCTAGGAAAATTTAATGACTAATTTTATGATCTTTAACAAATATTGATTCATATGTGAAACCACATGTAATGAATATACATTATAGATGCATGCATAGAGTTTGTAATGGGAGGAAATGCACAAACGTGGTACTGTTTTTTTAAACTAAAAATGGTAGGATTGCTGATTAATTGTGTATTTCATTCTAGATTTCACTATTTTTCCCATAATTTCTAAATTAGTATGAGTCATTTTAAGAATCAATATTGAAGGTCCTAAAGAAACATTGCTTATAAAATATTTTAGAAGTTCTTAAAATGATATAACACTTCTATATCTTCCTACTAAATAATATCACATATTGTTATAACTCATTTGAAGTATTTTCTGGCTGCAGTAGTCTTCTTATCCAGAGTTAGCCACTCACAAGAATTTTGATTTTTCATTCTCAACACATTTATAGTTTTTTTTTTTACATATGTATATATCCTTATGTGAAATATGCTCTTATTCTCTTGCATGTTTTATCTATGTTTGCCTGGCTATAGTCTATGTGTGGGTCTGTGTGTGGATTTTGAACATTCTTTTAATTGTTTGAAGGTATTTCAGGAGACATTTTCACAATATATGATTTTCATGCTACTCCTGGAATTTAGAAATGTATTCCAATCCCCTTCCGCAAGATGAGCCTCCACTGCAGTCATGCTTTTTAAGGCAATGAGAGGGTATTTATTGAAACTGCTCCCTGAGAAACATGGAAAACCCATTTCCTCAGAAAGTGGCTTGGTGATTGTGCAGTTGGAACAAGGAATATTATTCATTTTGAGAAGTTTTCTCAAAAAAGTTGTCCTGAAGTACTTTCTTCTGCTAGAGGGATAGCCTTGCAAGGAAGCCACTTTTCCTGAATACATGTATACAGGACTCTTTCATCAGACAACAGATAAATACTCATTGTAGTTCTTGGCCTTTCTGACTGTCCCTGTGCAGCATTGCTGGGTGGAAAAGTCTGTTCAATTCTTGGGTTTGTTAATAGGGAGACCACCTGCCTTGTAATGAATCTAAGCCACATTCTCCAATATCTCCTTTATGAGGAATAAAGCCGATGCATCTTCCTTCTTTTTTTTTTTTTTTGTACTGTATTTTAGTTGGCTCAGGGCCCAGATGTGGAGAAGGGTGTACTTTGGGGTCCCTTAAAGGCCAAAGCTTTATGAGGCAAGAACATAGGAATAGTTTGAGAGCCGGAAAGACACAGAATAAGAGAGGAGCTGTGGACCCACCCCTGAGGAAGAGGCAGAGGAAAACACGTGCTCCATAAGGGCAGTTTGCTGCAAGAAGTTTGAAGAAGAGAGGCCTGGGCTGTGCAACCCATTTGTCCGTCCAATCTCACTAATCAGATAAGTGATTTTCTAGGTAGAGGAAGGAGTGTTTAGAGAGGTTAGATGGGTTTGGTCATGGATGTGCCTACCTGGAAGAAAATACTGGGAACGGAGGACAAGAATTCCCCAGGATAAAACCAATGTATGGTTCACCTGACTAAGTTTCTGCCTACTAACTAACTGACTAGTAGTTTAGGCCTGCTTTCCTGAAATACTCTGAGACTTCTTACATGACATTTTCTGTGTATGTATCTAGATGTTTCAGTCACATGATTATAGACAGTGTCTTTGTTTTCTGCCACACATGGCTAACTTCTTAGCATGGCCTTGATTTCATATGTTCATCCTCCAAGGGCTTAGCTCACCTCCAAGAACCCTACTATACCTCCCTGGGTCTCAGTGTACTTGTTTCCAAATACCAAGTTCTGCCACCCATTGATGGAAAAGCCAATGCTCAAGAGATGAGTTTTGACTGGAAAGGATATGAACTTTATTCAGAAGGCCGGCTGCCTGGGGAGAAGGCGGACTCTTGTACAAAGGCCAAGTCTGAGATTTCTACCTGGCCCAAGGATTTTTTTAAGTGGTTTAGGGCAGTTAATCAGTAAGGGGAGTACAGTGGTCCATAACATTTCTTGATTATGTGCAGACTCAATGGTGCCAGCTACAGACGTTATTAACTCAGTGCTAGGAGGTTGTGCTAGGGGGCCTGGTCCCCTGTGGTTGTGCAACGGGGTTTGGTTCCTGTTTCCTAATGTGCAGGAGTGCTCTGTTCCTCCTAGGAAAGAATGCATGATGTATAGATACACGAAGGAAGGTGAATCAATTCACATGTGCTGAAGGTAGTTGCTAAAGCTTAAAGACTACTAGGTTAGCTGGAGGCACCGAGGAAGCTTCATGCCGTTAATACTCCCCTTAATACTGTCTCTTTAAGGCAAAGAAAATTTCTGACCACAGGGACATTCTTTGTTCCATCAACAAGGGCAGAATTCTGTCAATTACCAGGTTTCAGTCTAGAGCCTCTAATTACTGTCTGTGCTTTCTCATATGGTGGCCTGAAGAGCAAAGGTGTTTTGCTTTTAGGGGAAAGGAAGGGGTTGGATGAGTATGCACAGGCATTTCAGGAGTTGGAGGAACACCGTAAGCATCTGGGTTGCCGTAGAAACACCACGTCAATTGGGGTTTGTAACAATTTTTTATAGAGACATAGGTGCCTTGGTGGAGATTGCAGGGTCCTGCTTTCAGGTGTTTGGGATTCATTTGAGGGTGTGGTTCCCCGCGGTGGGGGCTGAACCGTTCTGGGGTGTGAGAAGACAAAGAGTCCAGATCCAGGTCACCTCTTTCCTGCTTTGGGGTTCAGTGCACCACCTGTTTCATAGGTAAAGCAATTGGGGTCCTGCCCAGGAGGTCCGGTGAGTATGGGTCCTGCCCCGGGAGTATCCTGTAGCTGCTTTTTTCTAGAGGCAACTGCTCAGGAGGTAAGACAGGCAATGACTCTGAGCCCCAGCTTCCCCCTCTGTAATATGGGGATGAGAATGTTTCACCTACAGGATCTCTGGGAACATTCAGTAATACACATGAGCAAGTCCATGAACCTGTGGTTACTGTGGGATCATGAATGTCTGTATGAATTCAGGCTACTTACTCCTTTTCCATGTTGCTGGTAGGGGATAAACAAGGACAGGAGGAGAAAAAGCCCTGAGAGAAGTCCGTTATAATGTGTCGTTATAACCAGACCACAACTGTGTCACTGTCATTGTTATTAACCTAGTGCTTAGCATGGTTCTGGGCACATGTACACAAGGAAAGCATAGTGATAGGTGGATCTGTCTCTTATAGATGAGCTCATATCATGTGTCTGAAGGAGGCAGGTTCTGAGGATCTGTGTCCTGATGGCTGCTGAAGCTTCTACTCCAGATTCAAGGGCAGCAGTCCTCAGTAGACCCCATCACTTCACATTCTTGGTGGGATAGGAATCCTGGATCAGGTGGGTTCATTGATATGAAGAATATCATGTAGTATAATAGCTCCTGTAAGGGTCACAAACTAACTTAAAGAAGCTGCTCTGATCTCATCATGGGAGAAGAGGTTTAGCAGGTGGAATTTCATTCCATCAGCAACTTCATGCTGTGTAGTAGCCCTTGTGCCCCATCTTAGAAATACCCATTTTTTGCTGAAAACAATAAATTGTCTAGATGGTGAAGGAAGTTGGTCTTAATGTGTATTCGCAGTAAATATACCTAAATTGTTCTCGCAGTGTTGTTTTTTTTATAAGATTTTTATTTATTTATTTGAGAGAGCGAGAATGAGAGAGAGAGAGAGCACATGAGAGGGGGGAGGGTTGGAGGGAGAAGCAGACTCCCCGCTGAGCGGGGAGCCTGATGCGGGACTCGATCCTGGGACTCCAGGATCATGACCTGAGCCGAAGGCAGTCGCTTAACCAACTGAGCCACCCAGGCGCCCTGTTCTCGCAGTGTTAATAATAATCCACAATTCCCTTGTATCTCATAGGTGAGTGTGGATGTGTAGTTGTTAGATCATCCTACCAATTTGACATTGTAACATAGGTTCTTCTCCAGTGCGGTTTTTGCCATATATAATATGACGTATATATTAAACGTAGATATACGTTTTTAAAAGAGCCAGATAATTTCCCTACTCTTAGTTTGAAATGTCAGTGGCTAGAATTTAATATATTTTTGAACTGAAATGTAGTTGACAAACAATGCTACATTAGTTTCAAGTGTACAACATAGAGTTTCCACAAGTCTGTAAGTTATGCTCTGCTCACCACAAGTATAGCTACCATCTGTCACCACACAGCCCTATTATAATACCATTGACTCTATTCCCTACGCTCTACCTTTCATCTTCATGACTTATTCCATCGACAGAAGCCTGCACCTCCCACATCTCTTTAAAATTTAATATTTTAAAAAATATTTATTACTCTAGAATTTGCCCTGCTGCAATGATACTCAACCTCTTTCCAAAAATTAACCAGTTCTCTTAAATATAATTATTATTTTCCTAATATATATTATTTCAGTACTTCAGAAGGAAGTGGACACCAACTTTCTCTAAAAATTGGGATAAATTTCATGGCAAATGATGTTTCTTCTTCTTTGGTTTATGTAGTGTGGACCAATTTGATTGGATATAGTGTGGCTCTGTTAATAGTATAAGAACATAATTGTGGGAAGTTTTCACACAATTCATTTAAATGCATCAAAGAATTAGGAATATATAAATATATGTCAAGTGCTTTATGAGGTATGCTTGACATGCAATGCACTACACATATTTAATAAGTATATGCTTTAATCAGTTTATATATATATATATATGTACTTATGAATTTAGTACTACTGTCAAGATAATGAACATATCAGTCACCTCAGAAAACTTCAACCCCTTTGTAATGTTGCCATCTGCCTCTCTCCAATGTCCCTGTCTATGTCACCCTACCTCCTTGCTAGGCAACCACTGATCTTTTGTCACTATGGATAAGTTTTCCTTTCTTACAATTTTATGTGAATGGAATCCTACAGTGTGTTCTTTTTTGTCAGTCTTCTTTTTTTCAACCTAATTATGTCTAGATTTAAGCATTTGTTACATGTAAGAATATTTACTTCCTTTTTTTAGAGATTTTATTTATTTATTTACTTACTTATTTAGAGAGAGTGAGCAGAGGTAGGGGAAGAGGGAGAAGGAGAGAATCTCAAGCAGACTCCCCACTGAGCGCAGTGATCGTAACCTGAGTCGAAATCAAGAGTTGGATGCTTAACCGACTGACCTACCCAGTCGCCTCAATTTCCTTCTTTTTTTTTTTTATCATTGATTAATATTCCATTATGTGGATATACCACAATTTGGTGTTTCCATTCACCTAGTCATGCATATTTGGGTTATTTCCAATTTGGGGCTCTCGTAAATAAAGTTGCTATGAACATTTAGGCGTAAGTTTTTGCTTGGACATATGGTTTCTTTCTTTAATACTTAGGTGTATTTACTCAGAGGAGTTATAAAATTAACATTGTAAGAAAGTGCTCAGCCTTTCTCCAGTGCAGTTGCACCATTTTTTGTTGCCACCAACAGTGAGTATATGAGAGTTCCATTCTCCACAACCCTGCCAGGACTTGGTATGGTCAGTGTTTTATTTTAGCCATTCTCAGAGGAGTAGTAGGATTACATTTCTTAAATGACTAATGATATTCAGCATCTTTTCATGTAATTGTTTGACATGTGCGTATCTATTTTGGTGTATCTTTTCAAATATGGGTGTAGTTGCCTACTTTTTTATTGGAGTGTCTGTTTTCAAATATGGGTGTAGTTGCCTACTTTTTTATTGGAGTGTCTGTTTTCTTCCTTTGTGAGATTTTTAATTCTGGGTACAATTCCTTTATCAGATATGTGATTTACAAATATTTTCTCCTGGTCAGTGGCTTACCCTAATTCTCTAAACGTTGTCTTTAAAGACAAAAGTGTTTAGTTTGAGGGAGTTTAGTTTTTTAATTTGTTCATTCATGGTTTTGATTTTGCCTTTGATGTCATATCTAGGAGATCTTCAGCTAACGTAGGATCACAGGATTGTTTCCTTTGCTGTTCTCCACAAGTTTTATACTTTTAGCTTTTATAATTAGGTCTTTGATTTATTTTGATTTGATTTTTGCATATGGTGCAATAAAGGATTACAGTTGATGTTTGTATATGTATATAGATCCACTTGTCCCAGCACCATTTGTTGAAAAGATTATTTTTGCTCCATTGAATTGCCTTTGTACCTTTGTCAAAATCTCTTGTCCATATATGTGTGGGTCTGTTTGTGGACTCTTCATGTTGTTCCTTTTATATACAGTTCCACCTTCATCCCAATACCACACTGTCTGGATTACTATGGACTTATAATGAGTCTTGAAATAAGGTAGTGCTTATCCTCCAACTTTATTCTTCTTTTTCAAAGTTATTTTCATAGTCTAGGTCTTTTGAATTTTCACATGACTTTTAGAATAGGACTGTCAGTTACTTTTAAAGAATTTGTGCAGGGCGCCTGGGTGGCTCAGTCGGTTAAGCGACTGCCTTCGGCTCAGGTCATGATCCCAGGGTCCTGGGATCGAGCCCCGCATCGGGCTCCCTGCTCCGCGGGAGGCCCGCTTCTCCCTCTCCCACTCCCCCTGCTTGTGTTCCCTCTCTCGCTGTCTCTCTCTCTCTGTCAAATAAAGTCTTTAAAAAAAAAATAAAGAATTTGTGCTAGGATTTTTACAGTGATTGCATTGAATCCACGGATCAGTTTGGGGAGGATAGATGTCTTAACAATACTGAGTCTTCTGACCCCTGAATACAGTATGTTTCTCTATTTAGGCCTCGTTTAATTACTCACAGTAACATTTTGCAGCATTCAGAGCATAGGCCTTGCACACCTGTGGGCTTAGGTGTGCAACATAGATTATCTCTATATAGTTCATACTTTTTGTTGCTGCTGTCAATAGCTGTATTTTTACTGCAATTTTTACTGAACTGTCAGTAGCCAAATGTTATTTAGGGATTCTTTTTTGGTGAAAGCACAAGTTACTCTAGGACAGAATAGATACCTAAAACTTCTTTTTTTTTTTTTCAAAGATTTTATTTATTTGACAGAGAGAGACACAGCGAGAGAGGGGACACAACCAGGGGGAGTGAGAGAGGGAGAAGCAGGCTTCTGGCTGAGCAGGGAGCCCGATGTGGGACTCGATCCCAGGACCCTGGGATCATGACCTGAGCCGAAGGCAGACGCTTAACGACTGAGCCACCCAGGCGCCCGATACCTAAAACTTCTTAACACCTGTATTAGTCAGGGTTCTCCAGAGGAACAGAACCAATAGGATGTTGATATGTGGATAGAGAATTATTTTAAGGAATGGACTCATGAGAGTGTGGAGCCTTGGCAAAATCTAATGGGGGAGGCCACTTGGTTGGAGACTCAGGAAAGTTACAGTTGGAGTGTGAAGGTAGTCTTCCTGGGTGTTATGAGATACTGATGTTGTAGTGAGGTCAAAGGCAGTCTCCTGGAAGAACTCCTCACTAAGGGGAAATGGCCCCTCAGGTCTATTCGTGTCTTCACCTGATTAGATGTGGCCCACCAACCCTAAGGAGGGCTAATTGCTTTACTCAAGATCTACCTATTTTAACGTACATATCATTCAAAAACACTCTCACAGGAGCAGCCAGAATAATGTTTGATCAAATATCTGGGCACTGTGCCCCTGCCAAGTAGAAACATCCTCACAATATTCATTTGCCTAGATTTCCATATTAGCTTTTAGATGTGATTGGCAATGTATTGATCCTAGGAAGTAAAATGTCCCACAGAACATTCTACAGGTTGTCTTCAGAAAATCAGTCACCAAAATGAAATAGTTTAGTAGCTTTCAACTTTTTTGTGTGTGATTAGAATTTAATTGTGAAATTTTCTTTTATTCCCAAACAAATCCACCCACCTTGATGAATTCCTGGGTTCAGAGTAGTGCTTAATTTTGTAAGTTTCATGTGAGCTGGAGCCTCCCAGAATAAAAAGGAGGATGTATGACCTGGCACGTGTGCAACAAGGATCATTCTTGTTTGAGCTGGGATCCCCTTTATGTTTGAGTCTAGAGAAAATATGAGGACTGTGTGCAGGGCAACTTACCTGCCATGGTTATTATAAAAACTAATTTAAATTTTCCTTCTAGTGACTCTAGTAAGGGGTAGAGAAAGGGGAAAAAGCGAAGCCAGGGATAATGTACAAAACTTAGCAAAGTTTCAGTTTGTGGAAAACGTATTGTCAATCATTCATAATTATATGCAGTCAACCTTACTTCTAACTACAGTGAACTATTGTTTTCTTGAGATCCACATTCCCTGCATATTACCTTTAATTTTTTGTGAGTGTTTTTATAACTTCTTTACCAAATCATGCATTTTCATTATTGAAAGTATAGCAACTTATGGATGAGCAAAGTGAAGCTCCCTGTTTTGTTCATTTTTTTTTTTAAAGATTTTATTTATTTGACAGAGAGAGACACAGTGAGAGAGGGAGCAGAAGCAGGAGGAGTGGGAGAGGGAGAAGCAGGCCTCCCGCAGAGCAGGGAGCCCGATGCGGGGCTCGATCCCAGGACCCTGGGATCATGACCTGAGCCAAAGGCAGACGCTTAACGACTGAGCCACCCAGGCGCCCCTGTGTTGTTCATTCTGAACCTACAGAATGATATACAGAGCAATATGTCAAAACCTTATTCAAATAAGCTGTCTTCAGAGTGAATACCCAGAGTCAGCACGGACTTAGCAAAACTTCTATGTTGCTTATTACTGTCAAGTGACAATCAGTGACCCTGAGACACTCCCAGGTTCTCAAGTGCCTTTGGGATCGTGAAAGACAGGTTAAATAATGTGAAGTCTTGATCTGGTGTTCAGAATATATCAAAGTTACTGACAAATCAATGATGCTGTACTATATATAGATACTCAGTTGAAGAAAAGACCTGTTTTCTGGACAAGAGAGTGTTTACATATCTATGGGACAAGGGAGAGAGGATAATTGCTGGCAGACACATAGTTAAAGGTTGCCCAGGAATAATTCCATCTGGATTTTGTGTCTCAAGGAGCAAGCAGAGTGCCATTTATGTGCCAAGCTGTGCGTGTAAATTTTCATGTTAAATGCCATAATCAAGAACAAAACACTCTGGATTCTACAAATTAAATCATCCTGCTTTCCTGTAAAAAGAAAAAAATTGAGGTGTGTGTGTGCGTGTGTGTGTGTGCGCGCACGCGTGTGTGCGCGTGTGTGTGTTTCTACGTCCCCTCAAGCTTTAGCACCTGCAATACGTGCTCACAGTTGTGGCTTACGCTCAATTCAGACCAAAGCCGGACCCCCAGTCTCAAGTTTAGATAGCCGGAACATGTGGCTTTTTTATATCCTAGAAAATTGGTTGCAGAGGAATTGTTTCAGTTAAGGGAAAATCCAGAAAGCTGGCTGATCCCATGAAGTCAAACTCCCAAACTACATTCTCTGTCCTCTTTTCAGAACTCTTTGGTCTGAGACTCTGAGATGCCATCCTGGATCTAACCACCAGGTAACATCATATTTACCCCCATTTCTGTTGTTCTTTTTCAAGTAAAAAGGAGTACTTTTCGCAAAAACTAGAAAAATATCATGAAATAGTTTGTCTACTATGGTATCAATTCTGCTTGGAAAATTCACATGTATTAAAGAAGATCCATTATTTTTTGACCCCAGACTATATTGTGTTTGTTGATTGATCTCTCCCTAATCACTGTCAGCTGATGTACAATATGGACTATACAGAAGGTCCCCATCAGAGAACAAGATGTTCAGCCTCCTTTACCCCACCCTTCTGTAGCTGTATGGACCTTCTCCGATCCCGTCTGTCATCCCCTGTCAATGGTACAGGACACAGCTGTCCAGACCCTGTCAATGGTACAGGACACAGCTGTCCAGACCCTGCTCAGACTCCCCATCCTCTCTCAGTCATCTACCCCATGTCTGACCTGCATCACCCTTGGAATACCTACCACTGACCGCCAAGGTGTTTCATCTTCTGCAGGCCCTGGAGTATGTTTTTATCATCTTTTTTTTTTCCAGAGAGAATTAAAATCATTCTGTATAGGTTCAAAACCAGGGTTTTAAAGGAGGTGGTTGTTAATTTTTTCAATCTTTGCAGACACTTTTTAAGAAAAAGTTTGATGATAGTGGTACGTTGCTTCCATCTAGTGACAAAAGCCTGAACTGCAGCTTGAACTTTGAGCATCAGGAAAGAGGGAGAGAGGGGCTGTGACCCGGACTCAGGGACAGAGCTCTGTGGAAGTCAGGACGGAAAGGGGAGAATTCCTTTGTACAGCATATTTATGGCCTCACTTTGGACACTCCATATAAATGGAATCATACAATTTGTTGTATTTTACATATTCGATGTCTTTCTCTTGGCATAATATTTTCAAGGTTCATCCGTATTGTAGCATGTATCAGTACTTCATTTTTTTTTTTTTTTTTACTGTCAAAGAATATACCAGATCTTAATTATGCATTCATTAATTGGTGAACATTTGGGTTTTTCCACATTTGGCCATTATGAATAATGGTGCATTCTTGCCCAAGTTTTTCTGTAGACATAGGTTGTTATTTCTCTTGGCTGTGTATCTAGGAGTGGAATTGCTGGGTCATTTGGTAACTCTCTGTTGAAGCATTTAAAGAACGGCCAGACTGTTTTCATGACCTTGACAGTCTTGAGGAATGTATATATAGTCTGTCATTTTTCTCCTGATTAGAGTGCGCAGGTATGGCTTTTGAGAAAGCATACCACAGAGTTGATGTGCCCTTCTTGTCACGTAATATCTGTGAAGACACGATACCCATGTAAATCACTGGGTCACTAAGGACATTGAGCATCTTCACAGAATTTAGGTCGTGTTTGTCTAGTTTCTCCAGTGTACAGTAACTATTTTCCATCACTAAGTGAATCACTCAGTTTATGTTGCCCTCAGGGGTGGGAGGTAGAATTAAGATTCACCTCATGGAGGCAGGTTATCTACATATATTATTTGGTATAACTTGATAAAGATAGTGTGTCTTTTCTCACCCATTACATGAACATTTATATCAGTATTTATGCTTATTTTGTAGATGATTTTATAATGGACACATTTCAAAAGAAAGTCTAGATCATGATTTCTGTGGTGCAGAGAAAGAATTTTCACTAATACTCAAGACACTACAAAAGAGCCCCCTACCTCCACCATTGTAGACCAACAGCATTGTATTATCTATGTATGGCATATTAGACAATGCTCGTAGACAATATGTTTAACCACGGCAGAGTTTGGAAACACAGTATAATTTCACATGATTTTATTCCATACTTGCTTTCCTTGAGAAAGAAATAAAAAGCAGGTCAGACAGGTTATTGAAATGGCCACAGAAAATTATTGCTAACATGCACAAAACACTTCTGCAAAAATCCTTTTCAGTGAAGCGTAAGTATGAGGTGTATCGGAGAAAATTTGTACTTCATTTGAAAGCCCATCATATAAAGCACAATTTTCCAGTTATCTGACCCTGACTTAATGGAAGGTATTTTACAACCCTGGCTTTTACGTAACTGATCCGCTGCAACACAATCCTTGTCTGTACCCAAATGATTGATTTCTATCCTGGGAAAGCAAAATACTTCCCTTTTGGGGAAATACTTGTTTGTCTCCATTTGAACAATCATTTCAACATTTCTGATACGTACATGTGACAAAGAGGTGATTGTTGAGTAGGCAAGTGTAATTTCAGTGGAAACATGGGGCGAAAGGGCCTCCTTTAGATGAGGGATGAAGACTGAGTTGGAGGGGAGTTGCAGGGGGATGTGAATTGAGTATCAAGAATTCTTAGAATTTTGATGCAAAGGTAAGAATATATGTAAAGAGGAGTCACTAAAGATGTGGAGATGAGCCCGGGGCATTAAAACATATTTTAAAATCATCACTTATAAGAGACTTGAGCAAACTGAAATCTTAAAGGGAAGGAGTCATCTCTTCTTCGATTTAACGCCTGTATTTATCACACTACACTTTCTGCACTTTACTTCCTGTTTACATTCCAGAGGGGCCTAAAACTTAACCAAAGGGACGGTGTGGTAGTTTGATCTTAATGCCTGTTAACTGGATGAATGAATGGATGGATGGATGGATGGATGGGTGGATGGGTGGATGGGTGGATGCAGGAGGTGTCAAACATGTGCTGGGAAGTCATGGATTTTTACATTTTCGGACAGAGCTCTTAATGCAGCTTGCTGAACTCCTGGTGTCGGGTGGATGAGAGGATACAGCTTCTTAGGACTCTACAACTGATGGCTGCAAGATGGGAGGCATTTCCTGTGTGGAGGACCAGCCCGAGAATCCCAGCGGCTATAGAAACCTGAAGTCATTGACAGGACCATGACAACATTTTTTTATTCTTTTTTAAGATTTTATTTATTTGACAGAGAGAGACACAGTGAGAGAAGTAACACAAGCAGGGGGAGTAGGAGAGGGAGAAGCAGGCTCCCCACTTAGCAGGGAGCCCGATGTGAGGCTCGATCCCAGGACCCTGGGATCATGACCTGAGCTGAAGGCAGACACTTAACAACTGAGCCACCCAGGTGCCCCAACAACATTTTAATAGAGACGGTGAGGCCTGGCGTGAACACCAAGTCCTGTCTTCAGGTGTTTGGGACTCAGGTGTGGTTGTGGGTCCATGCAGTGGGATGTGATTAGCCCTGGGGTGTGGGGAGACAAAGGGATCCTAAATTCAAGTCACCTCTTTTCCTGTTTGGGGCTTGGTGCCCGAGCTATCTCCTAGAAAAACCCACTGGGGGCCCTCTTGGCCTCAGTGAGTGTGGGGTCCTGCTCCAGGGGAGTCCCTGGAGCTGCTTTCCTCTGAAGGCAGGGGCGCAGGACATAAGACAGGTAACGGCTTTGAGTCCCAGCTTCCCCCTGTATAAAGTGGGGATGAGAATGCTTTACCCACGGGATAGCTGACAAGTCAGTGATATACATGAGCAAGCCCATAGCCCTGTGATTGGTTGCTGCAGGATCATGAATGCCTGTATTGAATTCATGCCACTTAATCCTTTTGAACTTTGTTGTTAGTGGATAGATCAGGAAAGGAGGGGAAAAAAAAGCCATGGTGAGAACTCCATTGTTACGTGTGGTTATCATGATTACAATCTAATTGTATCACCCTCGTTTTCGCTAACCTAGTGTCTGGCATGGTGGGAGAACATAGTTATACCCGTAAAGCATGGTGATTGCTGGATCTGCCTCTCCCTGTGCAGTTCTTCTTACCTGGGTTGAGCTCATATCAAGTGCCTGAAGGAGGCAGGTTCTGAGGACTTGAGTCCTGATGGCTGCTGAAGCATCTATTCCAGATTCAAGGGCAGCAGTCCTCGGGAGGCCCCAACACCTCACATTTTATATGGTTCCACTTTCCCTTCTTTCTTTGGATATCAGTTATATTTTTTTTTTTCTTTTTAGTGGCCAACCTAGAGTTGACATTATACATTTATTAATCCAAGTCCACTGTCAAATAATATTATACTGCTTCACAGGGAGCGCAAATCCCTTATAATAACAAAATAATCCTATTTTTCCCTCCATCCCTTGTATCATTGCTGTTATTTCTTTCATTTCATCTATGTATAAGAATCTATCAGCATACACATTTATATAAAAGCATATGGAATTGAATATATTGTTGCTGTTATAATTTTGAACAAACTGTTACCTGTTAGATCAATTAAGAGTCAGAAAAAATTACTTTCACTAACTCCTTTTTTAAGGCTTTTCCTTCCTTTATGTGGATCAAGTTTCTGATCTATATCATTTTCTATCTAAAGAACTTCTCCTAATACTTATTATAAGACAAGTTCACTGGCAACACATTTCTTCAATTTTTATTTTTCTGAGGATGTCTTTATTTCTCTGTCTCTTATGAAGGATAATCTGGCAGGTTCAGAATTCGAAGTTGGTGGGTTTTTTCTCTCAACATTTTAAATATTTCATTCTCTTCTCTCCTTGCTTGCATGGTTTCTGAGAATTCAGATATAATTCTCATCTTTGATTCTCTATAGGTAAGGGATTCCCCCCCCCCCCGCCCCCGCCCCGGCTTCTTTCGGGAACTTATCTTTGATTTTCTGTAGTTTGAAAATGAGGTGCCAAGGTATAATTTTTGGCCATATATCCAGGTTGGTGTTCTCTGCTCTTCCTGGGTCTGTGGTTTGTTGTCTGACATTAAGTTGGGGAAATTCTTCGTTGTTGTGTCAAATATGTCTTCTGTTTCTTTCTTCCTTCTCTTTCTAGAATTGCCATGACATGGAAGTTGCACCTTTTGTAGTTGTCTCATAGTGCTTAAAGATTTTGTTCCGGTTTTGTCAATCTTAATTGTCCAATATAGTAGCCACTAGCTGCCTGCGACTGTGGAACACCTGAAATGTGGTGAGTGGGACTGAGGAATGAGTTTTTAACTTCATCTAAATTTAAGTAACATAAATAATAACGATCCACATGTGGCTGGTGCCTAATGTATTGGACAGCAGCAGCTCTACACATTTTTCTGCACCTTACTTTTTTCACTGAACAATATGTCCTGGAGATCACTCCGTAGCAATATAGGGAGGGAGTCCTCATTGCTTCTTGCTGGTGTGTAGTAATCTAGTACATAGATGTCCTTAGAATATTCGGCCTGTTCCTTATTGCTGGGGATCTGTCTTATTTCTGGTCTTCTGCTGTTATGATTTGTTCTCTCAGGAATGGTTTTATGCTTATGCCTTCTTTTCTTTGTAATGATATCTTTTGGGTAGATTGTTAGAAGAGAGATTCCTGATTCTAAGAGAAAATATTTCTGTCTCATAAAGTAGACGATTTGGGACAGAATGCATGTGCAAACATGGCAGCAAGAAGTAAAGTTTGGTTCTATTTCATCATTCCTTTCAGTCCATGTACTTTCTGATTTCTTATTTTCCTTGTAAGTTGACATGGGTGTAGCAATTTGTTGTTGAACTTCAGGAAGAGGAGATACTTCAGCAGAGCAAAGAATAATAAAGGGTCAGCTAGATAGAACATGGAAGTCATCAAACCTGTATCCCAGTGGCCGGAACCTTCAACTGACCGACCACCGGGCCTTACATGATCCTGTCTGTTTCTTGGCCTTCAGCCTAGCACAAAAAAATACTCACTATAAGAAATAGTGGTTATGGGTGTGATATTTGGGGTCGGAAGGATCAGGATTTGACACACTGGGAAGCATTACTTGCAGGTTGCATGATCTAGCACAAGCAATTTATTTGCTATGTCCCCTGTAATCTTTGGTGTTTTTATCACCGTATACTAATTATAATAATACTTACACCACTCCTACAAAGTATAGACTGTAGGAGTGAGGATTACATTGCCAGGTATTACAGTGTTCCATGAGCCTAGAATTTTATAAATTTTGGATAGAGTGGATGACATACGTATAAAGGGAGTTCTATGGAAAGCTCATGAGCAGACCCACACATATAACGTTATTTCATATGGTACAGGTATGACATTTCCAATCAGATGCATTGATCAAGAATACGAGTTGGTCAGCTGGTAAAGGGTTTGTCAAAAGGCAAAGTTAAATCACATCTTACGCTTGTCACTTAAGAAGGCTTCATCTACTTGTTAGTACTTGATAAAAGCAAAATCAAAACCAACAACAATACAGGATCTAATCTGCACATATGGTATGATAATAGTTACATGAATTGTATATTAATGCATATATAGTACATGTGCATACATCCGAATTAGCAAAAAAATGAAAGTGTACAATGTTAATTTTGATGATTTTGAGATTCCTGAATATTGAATTTTTTCTCAAAGTGTAGTTGACACATGATGTTAAATTAGTTTAAGGTATACGGCATGGTGACGGCACAAAGGCATACATTATGCCATGCTCACCACAAGTGCAGCTATCGTCTGTCACCATAGAACACTATTGTAATACCATTCACTGTAATCCCTATGCCGTACCTTTCATCTCTGTGACTTAATCATTCCACAGCTAAAAGTCTGTATCTCCCACTCCCCTTTACTCATTGTGCCCTTCCCCCAGCCCCTCTCTGGCAAACACCAGTTTGTTCTCTGTATTTATAGGTTTGTTGTAATTTTTTGTTTGTTTGTTTGTTTAGATTCCACTTATAAGTGAAATTATATGGTATTTGTCTTTCTCTCTTCGACTTATTTCACTTAACACCACCTTGGTCCATCCATATTGTCGCAAAAGATATCATTCTATTCTTATATAGAATATTATATTCTATAATATTCCATTTTTTTATATATATCACGTCTTCCTTGTCCAGTCATCTATGGATTATCACTTGGGTTGCTTCCATACCTTGGCTATTGTAAATGATGCTGAAGTAAATGTAGAGCTGCATATATATTTTTGAATTAGTGTTTTCAATTTCTTTGGGTAAGTACTCCCTAGCGGAATTACTGATCATATGATATTTCTATTTTTAATTTTTTGAGCAACATCTGTATTGTTTTCCACAGTGGCCGCACCAATTTACATTCCTACCAACAGGGCACGAGGGTTCCCTTTTCTCTACATCCTTGCCAATGCTTGTTACTTCTTGTATTTTTTATTCTAACCATTCTGACAGGTGAAAGGTGGTATCTCATTGTGGTTTTGATTTGCATTTTCCTGATGATTAGTGACACTGAGAATCTTCTCATGTGTTGGTTGGCCATCTGTATATCTTCTTTGGAAAAATGTTCACTCAAGTCCTCTGCCCATTTTAATCAGATTATTTATTTTGTTGTGTTTTGTTTTTGGTGTTGAGTTATAGAAGTTCTTCATATATTTTGGATATTAACCCCTTATCAGATAAATCATTTGCAAGTATCTTCTTCCATTCAATAGGTTGCTTTTTCTTTTTATTGTTGGTTTCCTTGGCTGTGCGAAAGCTTTTTATTTTGGTGTAGGCCCAATAGTTTATTTTTGCATTTGTTTCCCTTGACTGCGGAGACATATCTAAAAATATGTTGCTAAAGGCCAATATCAAAGATATTATATAAGCATATATTTTTTTTCTAAGGGCATTATGGTTTCATGTCTTACATTTAGGTCCTTCATCTATTTTGAGTTAATTTTTGTGTATGGTATAAGAAAGTAGTCCAGTTTCATTCTTTTGCTTGTAGTTGTCCAGTATTTTCAGCACCATTTATTGAAGAGATTATCTTTTCCCCATTGTATATTCTTGCCTCCATTGGCATATGTTCACTGACCATATAAGCATGAGTTTATTTCTGGACCCTCTGTTCTGTTCCATTGATCTATGTGTCTATTTTTGTGTTAGTACCATACACTTTTGGTTACTGTAGCTTTATACTTTATCTTGAAATCCGGGATTGTGACAACTCCAGCTTTGTTCTTTCTCAAGGTTACTTTGGTTATTCAGGGTCTTCTGTGGTTCCATACAAATTTTAGGATTATTGTTCTAGTTCTGTGAAAAATGCTGTTGGCATTTTGATAGGGATCGCACTGAATCTGTAGATTGCTTTGAGTGGTCTGGACATTTTAACAATATTAATTCTTCCAATTCATGAGCATGGAATATCTTTCCAATTATTTGTGTTGTCTTCAATTTCTTTCAACAATGTTTTATAGTTTTCAGAGTAGAGTCTTTTATTTCCTTGGTTAAGTTTACTCCCAGGTATTTCATTCTTTTTGGTGCAATTGTAAATAGGATTGTTTTCTTAATTTCACTTTCTACTATGTTATTAGTGTATAGAAACACAACCAATTTCTGTGTATTAATTTTGTATCCTGCAACTTTACTGAATTCAGTTATTTCTTCTAATAGTTTTTTTGATGGTATCTTTAGAGATTTCTATTTATAGTATTGTGTCATCTGCAAATAGTGACATTTAAATTTCTGCCTTACCAATTTGGATGCCTTTTATTTCTTTTCCTTCTCTGACTGGTGTGGCTAGGATTTTCAGTACTATGTTGAATAAAAGTGGTAGGAATGCACATCCTTATCTTGTTCCTCATCTTAGAGAAGAAGCTCTCATTTTTTTCCCCATTGAATATGATGTTAGCTGTCTGTTTTTCATATATGACCTTTACTATGTTGAAGTGTGTTCCCTCTAAACCCACTGGGTGTTGATATTTTTGCCTCTGCACTTGGCCCCATGTTAAACATTTGTTAATATGAGTATGGATTATATTTATGATTAAAAACACTATCCCCTAAAACTCTGCTACTTATGAAATATTTCAGTTAAAAAATATTGTGAGCCATGAAATTAATCCAGGTAGGAAAATCTTAACACTTGTTTCCTTTTCTCCTTAGGATAATCAGTATCCAGAATGACATGATTATCATTTCCATGCATTCGTTTCTTACTTTATTCCGAATGAGAGCTTCCCTAAACAAAACATAGGGAATAAAACAAATCATGTTTTATATGATTTCATTACTTACAGATGCACACACACACATTTACACATAAACATAGTAGATGTTCTCATCCTTCAGCTTGCTAATTTAGCAAAATGTATGCATACATACATTCATATATATGTATTATAAATAATATATGTGTGTGTATAATTTATATACATATGGTGAACATATATATGATGTGTATATGTGTAGAGTGTATATGTACACATACACAGAAAACCCAGTCCATAATCTCAAGGGAGTGTTGGGAAGAGTTCAAGGGTAAACCTCCCTCCAGTTCCAGAACGCTATTGGGTGCGTCACACACAATGCTAATTTTTGCTTCCTTTCCATCCTAACTGCTCTGAGCTTTAACAGGGATTTTGTTTCTTAACCCATTCGTTTCTTCTTTACCTTTAACTATTCTTTCCTTCTCATTCTTATAGTTTTGGTTGTGATTCTTTATCATGCTTTTTCTATTAAGTTTTTAATTTTAATTCCAGTGTAATCAGCATGCAGTATGATAATAGTTTCAGGTGTACAATATAGTGATTCAACAATTCTATATATTATTCAGTGCTCATCATGATAAGTGTACCCTTAATCACCTTCACCTATTTCACCCATCCCCCCACTCACTTCGCCTCTGGTAACCATTAGTTTGTTTTCTATAGTTGAGTCTATTTTTTGGTTTGCCTCTTTTTTCCTTTGTTCGTTTATTTTGTTTCTTAAATTCCACATATGAGTGTAATCATACGGTATTTGTCTTTCTCTACTGACTTATTTCACTTAGCATTATACCCTCTAGGTCCATCCATGTTGTTGCAAATGGGAAGATCTCATTCTTTTCTATGGCAGAATAATATACCATTGTGTGTGTCGGGGGGTATATATGCAATATCTTCTTATCCATTCATCTATCAATGGACGTTTGGGTTGATTCCATATCTTGGCTATTGCAAATAATGCTGCAGTAAGAATAGGGGTGAATATATCCCTTTGAATTAGTGCTTTTGTATTTTTTGGGTAAATACCCAGTAGTGCGATTACTGGATCATAGGGTAGTTCTATTTTTACCTTTTTGAAGAATCTCCATGTTGTTTTCCATAGTGGCTGCACCAGTTTGCATTCCCACCAACAGTTCACTAGGGTTCCTTTTTGTTCACACCCTCACCAACACTTATTTCTTGTGTTTGTTTGTTTGTTTGTTTGTTTTGTCATTCTGACAAGTGTGAGGTGATATCTCATTGTAGTTTTGATTTGCATTTCCCTGATGGACGATATTGAGCATCTTGTGTCTGTGGTTCATCTGTATGTCTTCTTTGGAGAAATGTTTCTTCATGTCTTCTGCCTATCCTATTTGTTAATTGGATTATTTGTGTTTTTTATGTTAAGTTGTATAAGTTTTTTTTTAATATATTTTGGATACTAACGCTTATGTCATTTGCAAATATCTTCTCCCATTCTTTCGGTTGTCTTTTAGTTTTGTTGATTGTTTCCTTTGCAGTGCAGAAGCTTTTCATTTTGGTGTAGCCCTAATAGTGTATTTTTACTTTTGTTTCCCTTGGCTCAGGAGACACACATAGAAAAATGTTGCTATGGCCAATGTCAGAGAAATTACTGTCTGTGGTCTCTTCTAGGATTTTTATGGTTCCAGGTCTCGTGTTTATGTCTTTAATCCATTTTGAGTTTATTTTTGTGTATGGTGTAAGACAGTCGTCCAGCTTTATTATTTTGCATGTTGCTGTCCAGTTTTCCCAATACCATTTGTTGAAGAGACTGTTTCCCATTGCATATTCTTGCCTCCTTCATCGAAGAGTAATTGGCTATATAATCATGGCTTTATTTCTGGGCTCTGTTCTCTCCAGTTGATCTGTGTTTTTGTGCCAGTACCATTCTGTTTTGATTACTTCAGTTCTGTAGTGTATCTTAAAATCTGGGATTGTGATACCTCTAGTTTTATTCTTCTTTTTCAAGATTGCTTTGTCTGTTTGGGGTCTTCTCTGATTCCATACAAATTTTTAGGATTATTTGTTTTAGTTCTGTGAGAAATGCTGTTGGTAATTTGATAGGGATTGCGTTAAATGTGTACATTGCTTTTGGTAGTATGGACATTTTCACAATATTTGTTTTTCCAGTGCATGACCATGGAATATCTTTCGATTTGTTTGTGTCATCTTCAATTTCTTTCATCAGTGTTTTATAGTTTTCAGAGTACAGGACTCTCGCTCCTTGGTTAAGTTTATTTTAGGTATTTTATTATTTTTGGTGCAATTGTAAATGGTATTATTTTCTTAATTTCTTTTTCTTCTACTTGATTATTAGTAGATATGAATGCGACAGATTTCTGTATATTGATTTTGTATCCTGCAACTTTACTGAATTCATTTATCAGTTCTAGTAGTTTTTGGTGAGTCTTTAGGGTTTTCTATATATAGTATCATGTCATCTGCAAACAGTGAAAGTTTGACTTCTTCCTTACCAATATGAATGTCTTTTATTTATTTTTATTGTCTGATTGCTGTGGCTAGGACTTCCAGTACTATGTTCAATAAAATTGGTAAGAATAGATATCCTTGTCTTATTCCTGATCTTAGAGGAAAAGTTCTCTGCTCTTCCCCATTGAGTATGATGTTAGCTGTGGGTTTTTCACATATGGTCTTTATTGTTTTGAGGTATGCTCCCTCTAAACTGCTTTGTTGAGGGTTTTTATCATGAATAAATGTTGTCCTTTGTCAAATGCTTTTTCTGCAGCTCTTGAAATGATCATGCGGTTTTTATCCTTTCTCTTACTGACGTTGTGTATCACATTGAATAATTTGTAAATATTGAACTACCCTTGCATCCCAGGAATAAATCTGACTTGATCATGGTGAACGATTTTTTCAAATGTATTGTTGGATTCATTTTTCTAGTACTTTGTTGAGGAGTTTTGCCTCTACATTCATCAGAGATATTGGCCTGTAGTTCTCCTTTTTTGTAGTATCTTCATCTGCTTCTGGTATCACGGCAAGATGGCCTCATGAAATGAATTTGGAAGATTTCTTTCCTCTTCTTTTTTAGAATAGTTTGAAAAGAATATGTATTAAGCCTTCATGGGATCATCCAGATTTCTGGATTTTTCACCTAACTGGGACAATCCCTCTGTATCTATCACTTGCTTAGAATATAAAAAAACAGGGTCACATACATCTATGTAGAAGTATCTTTTTCATTTTCTACAGGTTATTTTTTCTTAATGAAAAGATGTAACTTTTAGATAAAGTAATGCAAAGTTTTCTTCAAACCAGATTATGAAAGAACAGCTGTTGTAATTGAATGCTCTTTGAAAAGTTCACATGTGAATAAAAAGCCTGGAAGAACATATACATAATTTTATATCCTACTGATGCCTATATCTACACCTCATGTTTATTAAATGTGAATTAGATGTCTACTGTGTGCCAGCAATTGTCACTCCAATTCCATATCTGCATCCACATCTTCCCTGTCTTGATATCTAGACTGGGTAACTGAAAATGTTCACAGGTGGAAAGATGGGTGTTAGTGGCCACCCCACGGGGTGTTTAGGTTGTCCTAAAACAGACTCCATTCGAAGCACTTTTTGACTAAGCTTAACCCTGAGTCCCGGAAACCCAGCATTTCAACAGGAAATAATTCAGTTGAAGGGGGAAGTTGTACCTTCAGAAATTGAAGCTACTTGTAACCCAGACCTCCATTGTCTTGAATAGCACTCAGAGGCTACTACCTTCTCTTGAGGAGACCTCACTCCCAGAGAGAGTGAGTGAAGGAAAAGGTAACACTTGTGTGGTTTCAGTCTTGATTCTTTCATGGGTGCATACTAGAGGTTTTACTTTCTCTTTAGTCCATGGCCAAGTTGTATGGTAGATTTCTTTCTTTTTTTTTTTTAAAGGTTTTATTTATTTATTTGAGAGAGAGAGAGAGAGATTGGGAGAACGAGTGGGAGGAGGGGCAGAGGGAGAAGCAGACGTTATTTGAGAGAGGGAGAGAGATTGAGAGAACGAGTGAGAGGAGGGGCAGAGGGAGAAGCAGACTCCCTGCGGAGCAGGCTGCCCCTTGTGGGACTCGATCCTAGGACCCTGGGATCATGACCTGAGCCTAAGGCAGAAGCTTAACTGACTTAGCCACGCAGGCGCCCTGTATGGTAGGTTTCAAAAATGATTTTGTGGCTGTCTTATCCTAGGAAGTTCATCTCTACCATTTAGTCCTCTGAGGGGGTCTATCTGAGGTGACATAGAGTTTCTGCTTCATTGAAGACCTTGTTTCCTGGTTGTGGGGGCCTGGACTCAGATGCACAGGAGAAAGAGGAGAGACAGTTCTCAAAGACAAGCCTGAGACCGGGACCCTGATCTCAACATCTAATTCTCCTGAGTTAGTAACATGGTTTCTGTACCTTTCTCACAAGACGGTCGCCCCCTCAAACTGTTCCTCTTATGCTTGACACCCCACTATGATCCAACTTTCTCTCTTGTCCAGAGAAGTACAGCCAGTGAAATTCCTCTATAACCTGGTGGTAAAGGAAACTTTTCCAGCTATGACTAACAATCCATAGACAATTGGGGAGTGATATAACAAAAATTAAGCTGAATAAATTGCAAAGATCTAATTGGCTTTATTAAACTATTTTCATGAATCTGCAGCATCCCATCAAACAAATAGAGGGGCATTCCTAGGAGATGTAAAAAATGGAAGGTTTGGGGCGGAGCAAGATGGCAGAGGAGTAGGAGACCTAGATTTCGTCTGGTCTCAGGAATTCAGCTGAATAGGGATCAAAACATTCTGAACACCTACGAACTCAACAGGAGATCAAAGAGGAGAGTAGCAACAACTATCTGAACAGAGAAGCGACCACTTACTGGAAGGTAGGACGTGCGGAGAAGTGAATCCGAGGCGATATTCGGGAGGATAGACGGCGGGGGAGGGGCCTCCGCCGGCCACTTCTGGCAAGTGATAGAGCCGCGGAGCACAAAATCGGAACTGTTAGAAGTCGGCTCCGCTGAGGGACGTCGCTGCAGTGGCTAAGCAGGGCGTGGAATCCTCCCGGGACAGTGTGGTCTCAGGACCCTTGGGGTCACAGAAAGACCGGGGGTGCCTGAGTGCGCCAGAGCTCCCAGGTATCGGAGCAGGGAAGCCGGCTGCAGAGATGGAGCTGAGGCGCGGGGTCTCAGCTTGGGGTTGCCATAAACTGTGATCCGCGGCCCAGTCGGGCCACTGCTCCTCCAGCAGGGACCCAACAGGCGGCAGATCCGGGGAGACTCCCCTTCCTTCCCGGGGAGGAGCGGCACGGGAACGCGCCACAGGGATCTGCTGGGTTTGGAGACTCCACACGGGGTCGGGTGCCAGAGATAGCAACGCTTGGTCACAGGCCGGGTGAGCACGGAGAGCGGCCGGAGACCGGGGACAAGGGAGTGACTGCTTTTCTCTGTGGGCGCACTGAGGAGCGGGGCCCCGAGTTCTCAGCTCCTCCGGGTGGAGATTGGGAGGCCACCATTTTTGCCCTGGTCCTCCAAGGCTGTACCGAGAGCTTGCAGGGAACAAAACTCCTGAGATCAAACCCGAGCAGCTTGCTTAGCCGGGACCGACAAGGGCGGGGCAATTCAGCCTCCGGCAAAGACATTTGGAAACCACAGCAACAGGCCCCTCCCCCAGAAGATCAGCACGAACAGCCAGCAAGCCAAGACCAAGTTTACCGATCAAGGAGAACTGGAGAACTCCAGCGCTAGGGGAATACTGCACATAGAATTCATGGCTTTTTTTTTACCATGATTCATTAGTTCATCAAAGTTAATTTTTGTTAACTTTTTTTTCTTTTTCCCTTTTTCAACCAACATCTTATCAATCTCTTTTAAAAAAAAAAAACACTTTTTATTGTTCATTTTTAGAGTCATATTTTATCCCTTCATAGTAGTTACCCTTATTTTTGGCATATATATATAAGTTGTTCTCTCTTTAAAATTTTGAGATACAGTTTCTTCTAACAGATCAAAATATACCCTAAATCACTAGTGTATGGCTCTGTTCTAGTCTCCTGCCTGATCACATTCTCTCCCTTTTTTCTTTTTTTTTTTTAAATCTTCTTTCTTTTTTCAAACAACTTCTTATCAAGTCCTTTTATAAAATCTTTTATAATTTTCATCTTTACAGTCATCTTCTATCCCTTCATTGTATCAACCCTTATTTTGTACATATATGTCTTTCTTCCTTTAAAATTTTAGGAGGCACTTTTTTCTAACAGACCAAAATACGCCCCAAATCTACTGTGTGGCACTGATCTATGCACTAGTCTGATCATATTTGATCACATTCTGCTTTTTTTGTATTGTTCTGTTTTTGTTTTTATCTTTTTTTTTCTTTTTTTTTTTCTCTTTCTTTTTTCTTTCTTTCCCTTTCTTTTCCCCTGGTTTCAGGTCTTCTCTGATTTGTATACAGTATATTTGCTGGGGACGTTGTAAACCTGTTAGCATTTTGTTCTCTCATTCATCTATTCTCCTCTGGACAAACTGACAAGACGAAAAAAATCACCTCAGCAAAAAGAACAAGAGGTAGTACCGTCAGCCAGGGACCTACTCAATACGGACATTAGTACGATGTCAGACTTAGAGTTCAGAATCATGACTTTAAAGATACTAGCTGGGCTTGAAAAAAGCGTGGAAGTTATTAAAGAAACCCTTTCTGGAGAAATAAAAGAACTAAAATCTAACCAAGTCGAAATCAAAAAGGCTATTGATGAGGTGCAATCAAAAATGGGGGCACTAACTGCTAGGATAAATGAGGCAGAGGAGAGAATCAGTGATATAGAAGACCAAATGATGGAAAATAAAGAGGCTGAGAAAAAGAGGGAGAAACAACTACAGGATCACGAGGGCAGAATTCGAGAGATAAGCGATACGATAAGACGAAACAACATTAGAATAATTGGGATCCCAGAAGAAGAAGAAAGAGAGAGAGGGGCAGAAGGTATATGGGAGCAAATAATAGCAGAGAACTTCCCTAATGTGAGGAAGGAAACAGGCATCAAAATCCAGGAGGCACAGAGAACCCCTCTCAAAATCAATAATAATAGGTCAACACCCCGACATCTAATAGTAAAACTTACGAGTCTCAGAGACAAAGAGAAAATCCTGAAAGCAGCTCGGGAGAAGAGATATGTAACCTACAATGGTAGAAATATTAGATTGGCAACAGACCTATCCACAGAGACCTGGCAGGCCAGAAAGGACTGGCAAGATATCTTCAGAGCACTAAACGAGAAAAATATGCAGCCAAGAATACTATATCCAGCTAGGCTGTCATTGAAAATAGAAGGAGAGATAAAAAGCTTTCACAACAAACAAAAACTAAAGGAATTTGCAAACACGAAACCAGCCCTCCAAGAAATATTGAAAGGGGTCCTCTAAGCAAAGAGAGAGCCTAAAAGCAGCAAAGACCAGAAAGGAACACAGACAACATACAGTAACAGTCATCTTACAGGCAATACAGTGGCACTAAATTCATACCTTTCAATAATTACCCTGAATGTAAATGGGCTAAATGCCTCAATCAAAAGACACAGGCTATCAGAATGGATTAAAAAACAAGACCCATCAATATGCTGTCTGCAAGAGACTCATTTTAGACCCAAAGACACCCCCGGATTGAAAGTGAGGGGGTGGAAAACCATTTACCATGCTAATGGATGCCAAAAGAAAGCTGGGGTGGCAATCCTTATATCAGACAAACTAGATTTTAAAACAAAGACTGTAATAAGAGATGAGGAAGGACACTATATCCTACTTAAAGGGTCTATCCAACAAGAAGATCTAACAATTGTAAATACCTATGCCCCGAATATGGGAGCAGCCAATTATATAAGGCAATCAATAACAAAAGCGAAGAAACACATTGACAACAATACAATAATAGTGGGGGACTTTAACACCCCCCTGACTGAAATGGACAGATCATCTAAGCAAAAGATCAACAAGGAAATAAAGACTTTAAATGACACACTGGACCAAATGAACTTCACAGACATATTCAGAACATTCCATCCCAAAGCAACAGAATACACATTCTTCTCTAGTGCCCATGGAACATTCCCCAGAATTGATCACATCCTAGGTCACAAATCGGGTCTCAACCGGTACCGAAAGATTGGGATCATTTCCTGCATATTTTCAGACCACAATGCTTTGAAACTAGAACTCAGTCACAGGAGGAAAGTCGGAAAGAACTCAAATACATGGAGGCTAAAGAGCATCCTACTAAAGAATGAATGGGTCAACCAGGAAATTAAAGAAGAATTTAAAAAATTCATGGAAACCAATGAAAATGAAAACACAGCTGTCCAAAATCTTTGGGATACAGCAAAGGCAGTCCTCAGAGGAAAGTACATAGCAATACAAGCCTTCCTCAAGAAACAAGAAAGGTCTCAAATCCACAACCTAACCCTACACCTAAAGGAGCTGGAGAAAGAACAGCAAATAAAGCCTAAACCCCTCAGGAGAAGAGAAATAATAAAGATCAGAGCAGAAATCAATGAACTAGAAACCAAAAGAACAGTAGAACAGATCAACGAAACTAGGAGCTGGTTCTTTGAAAGAATTAACAAGATTGATAAACCCCTGGCCAGACTGATCAAAAAGAAAAGAGAAATGACCCAAATCAACAAAATCATGAATGAAAGAGGAGAGATCACAACCAACACCAAAGACATACAAACAATTATAAGAACATATTATGAGCAACTCTATGCCAGCAAATTAGATAACCTGGAAGAAATGGGCGCATTCCTAGAGATGTATCAACTACCAAAACTGAACCAGGAAGAAATAGAAAACCTGAACAGACCTATAACCACTAAGGAAATTGAAGCAGTCATCAAAAATCTCCCAAGAAACAAAAGCCCAGGGCCAGATGGCTTCCCAGGGGAATTCTATCAGACATTTAAAGAAGAATTAATACCTATTCTCCTGAAACTGTTCCAAAAAATAGAAATGGAAGGAAAACTCCCAAACTCATTTTATGAGGCCACCATTACCTTGATTCCCAAAACCAGACAAAGACCCCATCAAAAAGGAGAATTACAGACCAATATCCTTGATGAACCTGGATGCAAAAATTCTCACCAAAATACTAGCCAATAGGATCCAACAGTACATTAAAAGGATTATTCACCACGACCAAGTGGGATTTATCCCTGGGCTGCAAGGCTGCTTCAACATCCGCAAATCAATCAACATGATACAATACATTAACAAAAGAAAGAACAAGAATCATATGATCCTCTCAATAGATGCAGAAAAAGCATTTGACAAAGTACAGCATCCTTTCTTGATCAAAACTCTTCAGAGTATAGGGATAGAGGGTACATACCTCAATATCATAAAAGCCATCTACGAACAACCTACAGCGAATATCATTCTCAATGGGGAAAAGCTGAGAGCTTTTCCCCTAAGGTCAGGAACGCGGCAGGGATGTCCACTCTCACCACTGCTATTCAACATAGTATTAGAAGTCCTAGCCACAGCAGTCAGACAACAAAAAGAAATCAAAGGCATCCAAATCGGCAAAGAGGAAGTCAAACTCTCACTCTTTGCAGATGATATGATACTTTATGTCGGAAACCCAAAAAACTCCACCCCAAAACTGCTAGAACTCATACAGGAATTCAGTCAAGTAGCAGGCTATAAAATCAATGCACAGAAATCAGAGGCATTCCTATACACCAACAACAAGACAGAAGAGAGACAAATCAAGGAGTCGATCCCATTCACAATTGCACCCAAAACCATAAGATGCCTAGGAATAAATTGAACCAAAGAGGCAAAGGATCTGTACTCAGAAAACTATAAAATACTCAGGAAAGAAATTGAAGAAGACACAAAGAAATGGAAAAACGTTCCATGCTCATGGATTGGGAGAACCAACATTGTGAAGATGTCAATGCTACCTAGAGCAATCTACACATTCAATGCAATCCCCATCAAAATACCATCCACTTTTTTCAAAGAAATGGAACGAATAATCCTAAAATTTGTATGGAACCAGAAGAGACCCCGAATAGCCAGAGGAATATTGAAAAAGAAAAGCAAAGCTGGCGGCATCACAATTCCGGACTTCCAGCTCTATTACAAAGCTGTCATCATCGAGACAGTATGGTACTGGCACCAAAACAGACACATAGATCAATGGAACAGAATCGAGAGCCCAGAAATGGACCCTCAACTCTATGGTCAACTTATCTTTGACAAAGCAGGAAAGAATGTCCAATGGAAAAAAGACAGTCTCTTCAACAAATGGTGTTGGGGAAATTGGACAGCCACATGCAGAAGAATGAAACTGAACCATTTCCTTACACCACACACAAAAATAGACTCCAAATGGTTGAAAGACCTAAACGTGAGACAGGAGTCCATCAAAATCCTAAAGAAGAACACAGGTAGCAACCTCTTCGACCTCAGCCGCAGCAACTTCTTCCTAGAAACATCACCAAAGGCACGGGAAGCCAGGGCAAAAATGAGCTATTGGGATTTCATCAAGATAAAAAGCTTTTGCACAGCAATAGAAACAGTCCACAAAACCAAAAGACCACCGACAGAATGGGAGAAAATATTTGCAAATGACATATCAGATAAAGGGCTAGTATCCAAAATCTATAAAGAACTTATCAAACTCAACACCCAAAGAACAAATGATCCCATCAAGAAATGGGCAGAAAACACGAACAGACATTTTTCCAAAGAAGACATCCAAATGGCCAACAGGCACATGAAAAAGTGCTCAACATCGCTCGGCATCAGGGAAATCCAAATCAAAACCTCAATGAGATACCACCTCACACCAGTCAGAATGGCTAAAATTAACAAGTCAGGGAACGACAAATGTTGGCGGGGATGTGGAGAAAGGGGAACCCTCCTACACTGTTAGTGGGAATGCAAGCTGGTGCAACCCCTCTGGAAAACAGTATGGAGGTTCCTCAAACAGTTGAAATTAGAGCTACCATTCGATCCAGCAATTGCACTACTGGGTATTTACCCCAAAGATACAAATGTAGGGACCCTAAGGGGTACATGCACCCCAATGTATATAGCAGCAATGTCCACAATAGCCAAACTGTGGAAAGAGCCAAGATGTCCATCGACAGATGAATGGATAAAGAAGAGGTGGTATATATACACAATGGAATATTATGCAGCCATCAAAAGGAATGAGATCTTGCCATTTGCAACGACGTGGATGGAACTGGAGGGTGTTATGCTTAGTGAAATAAGTCAATCAGAGAAAGACATATATCATATGACCTCACTGATATGAGGAAATCTTAATCTCAGGAACAAACTGAGTGTTACTGGAGTGGTTGGGGGTGGGAGGGATGGGGTGCCTGGGTGATAGACATTGGGGAGGGTATGTGCTACAGTGAGCGCTGTGAATTGTGCAAGACTGTTGAATCACAGATCTGTACTTCTGAAACAAATAATGCAACATATTTTAAGAAAAAAGAAGAAGATAGCAGGAGAGGAAGAATGAAGGGGAGTAAGTCAGAGGGGGAGACGAACCAGGAGAGATGATGGACTCTGAAAAACAAACTGAGGGTTCTAGAGGGGAGGGGGGTAGGGGGATGGGTTAGCCTGGTGATGGGTATTAAAGAGGGCACATTCTCCATGGAGCACTGGGTGTTATGAACAAACAATGAATCATGGAACACTACACCAAAACAAATGATGTAATATATGGTGATTAACATAACAATAAAAAAATTAAAAAAAAAAGAAAAAATGGAAGGTTTTTATAGAAGGAAGGTGGGGCAGGAAAGCTATTAGCAAAAGAAAAGAATTATTTCAGGCAAGTTGGCTTTTCTATAGGGTGGAAAGCAAAGGGTCTTACACTGATTGCCTCAACTGTTGGGGGGCAGAATGGAGAGGGCCCACGTGTTGGGTTAATTAGCACTGATTGAAAATTCCTGATTGACTGGTTAAGATTACATGTCTGGGGGAGGTTGAAACTGCAATTAGATTATGTTATTAAGTCCCCGTTTGGGAACATGGTCGAAGTAACACCGTTTTGGGTCTGTGTTTCTTTGTTTTTTTTAACAAGGGAAAGAGTGATGTATTTAATTTCATTTAAAAAATTACATGACAAAAGCAAAAAACATAAGGAAAATACAATGGAAAAGTATGATTTGTAATATTTTAGACCTGCCTCCTTGAAATAACTCTGAGACTTCTTAAATGACTTGCGTGTGTGTGTGTGTGTGTGTGTGTGTGTGTGTGTGTGTGTGTGTAGATGGTTCAGTCACATGATTATAGACAATCCCTTAGTTTTCTGCCACAGATGGCTGACTAACTGCTTACCAAAGCCTTGGTTTTATATATTCACCCAGCAAGGGCCAGCTCATCTCCAAGAACCCTAAAATACCTCCCTGGGGTGTGTGTACTGATAATATGCCCCTACTGTCTCTTCAAAGCAAACAAAACTCCAGATGACAGGGACGTTCTTTGTGCCATTAACCTGGGCAGAGTTCCACCAATAGCAGGGGTCCCAGTCTAGCGCATCTAATTACAATGCCTTCTCACTTGGTAGCCTGAAGAATGAAGGTGTTTTGCTTTTGGCAAAAGACCAGGGCATGGATTGCTGAGTGGACACATTTCTGGTGTGGGGGAGCCTGCCTGTGCTTCATGATTGCCATAGAAACCTAACGTCATTAAGGCCACCGTGATGACTTTTCAGTGGAGACAAAACATACCCTGGTGTGAAGATCAGGTCCCACCTTAGGTGTTTGGGACTCAGCTGAGGGCATGGGTCACCGCAGTGGCTGAACTGCCCTGGGGTGTGGGGAGGCAAAGCAATCCAGATCCAAGCCTGTTTCCCACTTGGGGGCTCAGTGTCCCAGCCATAATACTTGGGTGTTACAGGCTGTGTCATAGGTAAAACAGTTGGGGTCCTGCCCTGTCCCAGTGACTTTGGGTCCTGCTCCAGGGTTGTTCTGGAGCTGCTTTCCTCTAAAGGCATGGGCGCCCTCCTTAAGGCATTGGGCATTATATGCAACTAATGAATCATTGAATACTACAGCAAAAACCTATGAGGTACTATATGTTGGCTAACTGAACATAATGAAAAAAAAAAGTTAAAAAAAATAAAGGCATGGGTGCGGTAGGTAAAAGAGGTAAGGACTCTAAGCCCCAGCTTCCCCCTCTGTCAAATGGGGATGACAAAGTTTTACCCACAGGATTGCTGAGAACAGTCAGTGATGCACAGGAGCCAGCCCACGGCCCTGTGGTTCCTGGGGGATCATGAATGCCTGTATGAATGCAGGCCACTTCTTACTCCTTTAAAACTTCGTAGGGGATAGAGGAGGAAAGGAGAAGAAAAGGTCCTGGTAAGAAGCCCATTATAATACCATGTGGTTGTTATGATCAGGGCCCAATTGTATCAGTGTCATTGTCCTTACCCAGTGCCTAGCATGGTGCTGGGCACATAGTTATACCAGTAAAGCATAGTAATTGCTGGATTGATCCCTGTGCCACTCTTCTGGTCAGTGGTCCATCTAATATCAGGTGCCTGAAGGAGGCAGGTTCTGAAGATCTGTATCCTGATGGCTGCTGAAGCTTCTACTCCAGATTCAAGGGCAGCAGTCCTCAGAAGACCCCAACCCTTCAAATCCTTAATGGGAAATGACATCTGACACAAGGGTATTCAAAGATCTGAATAAAAGCATATTGTGGAATAGCTCCTCTCCTAGCCTAAAAGTAGAGAAGCTACTTTGATCTCATCATGGGAGAAGAGGTTTAACAGGTGGAATTTTAGTCCATCAGCAGCTACACTGCTGTGTAGTAGCTCTTGAGGCCCCTATTAGGGATTCCTTTTTACTGAAAAGCAATTAATTGTCCAGTTGTAGAAGGAAATTGGTCTTTAATATGCATTTGCAATGAATAACCTAAATTGTTCTTGCCACATAAATAGTAATTGGCAAATCACATGTATCTCCTAGAAGGGTGTTGAAATTTACCATTTTTAGATCTTCCTAGCAATTTGACATGGTAATGTAGATTCTTCCCTAGTGCTCATGGTTTTCCCCCAATTTATAAAAAGATTCTCTAAAGAGTCAAAACATTTCCATGTGTTACTTTAAGATTCCAATGACTAGATTTTAATATTTTATTTTATTTTTTTAAAGATTTTGTTTGTGTATTAGAGAGAGAGAGAGAGAGAGAGCAGAAGCAGGCAGAGGGGCAGAGGGGGAGAGAGAAACAGACTCACTGCTAAGCAGGGAGCCTGACGCCGGGCTCAATCCCAGGACCCCGGGATCATGACCTGAGCCGAAGGCAGACACTTAACTGACGGAGCCACCCAAGCGGCTCAGTATTTTATTTTTATTTTTTGTTAAAGATTTATTTATTTGTTTTAGAGAGAGAGTGCTAGTGGGGAGAGGGGCAGAGGGAGAGAATCTTCAAGCAGACTCCCTGCTGAGCGCAAAACCCAACTCAGGACTCAATCTCGTGACCCATGAGATCATGGCCTGAACCAAGACCAAGAATTGGACACTCAACTGACTGAGCCACCCAGGCAACCCTAGATTTTAGTATTTTAAAAAATATTTCTTACAGTAGAGTTTGGCCTGTTCCTCTCTCAATAATCTGAGCAGTTACTTATAAATATAATTATTCCTAATACACAATATTTTATCTCTGTACTTCAGAAGGAAATAGACATCAGCTTTCTCTAAATACTTGGATAAATTTCATTGCTAATGATTGTTTCTATTTTGGTTATATGTCGTATGGACCAATTTGATAAGACAGATTGTGAATCTGTTAATACATTAAGAATAGGGGCTCCTGAGTGGCTCAATCGGTTAAGAGTCTGCCTTTGGCTCAGGTCATGATCCTAGTGTCCTGGGATCGAGCCCTGTGTCGGGCTCCCTGCTCGGCACGGAGCCTGCTTCTCCCACTCCCTCTGCTGCTCTCCCTGCTTGTGCTCTTTCTCTGTGTCAAATAAATACGCAAAATCTTTTTAAAAATATCATAAGAGGGGAGGAGGAAAGATGGCGGAGGAGTAGGGGACCCTATTTCAGCTGGTCCCGGGAACTGAGCTGGATATCTACCAGACCACTCTGAGCATCCACGAAATCAGCCTGAGATGTAAGAAGATCTGGATCTCTACAAACAGAATATCGCAGGCGGTTGGTTTTGAGGTACAAAGCGGGGAGCCCCGATTCCGCGGGCAGATCTCGGAGGATAAACGGCAGTGGGAGGGTGCCTGGCCGTGGGGATCCTACACCGCCGGTGAGCGACTGCCTCGCGCGCTGGGGACGGGGCTGTTCTGGAGCTGCTTTCCTCGCAGATCGGTAGCGGCAGGGAGAGGACTTTAGGGCAGCCGCCGGGGCGGAAACCCAGAGCAGCGGGGTTGTGCGTGCAAACTGGGAGCGGCTGGCGGTTTTAGAAGCACAAAGGGCAGAGACGTGCTCTGACCTGGAGGCAGGACTGGGGGCGCTGTGGAGGGGCGCACAACCCAGGACGCTGCGGTTTATAGCAGCCCCGACAGAAACAGAGACAGTGTGGCCTGGAGAGCTCACTGAAGAACAGACTGCGGTCTCTCTGCTTTGAGGCAGAGGGCTGGAAATGGTCTCTTCTGCTCTGACTCGTGGAAGAGACGCGGAAAGCCGCCAGGGAAAGCCGCCAGAGAACAAAAACCCCCAAAACTGATTCCCGCTGAGCCCATCCCCCACCACAGGGGGACAGGGCAACTCCGCCCAAACAGGGTTGCCTGAGTAACAGCGCAGTAGGCCCCTCACCCAGAAGACAGTCTGGAAAACAAGAGGCCAGCAACCCTAAGGTCCCTAGAAAACAGGTGCATCTTGCTTGGGTTCTGGTCAATAATTTGGACTCTATACATTCCCTCAAACACACACCAACAGAATGACTAGGAGGAGGAACCCCCAAAAGAGAAAAGATTCAGAGATCATGACTCATGCTGCAGATTTACAAATGGATGCAGATATAACCAAGACGTCAGAGATGGAATTCAGGCTAGCAATTGTGAAGACAATGGCTAGAATGGAGAAATCAATTAATGGCAACATAGAGTCTCTAAGGGCAGAAATGAAAGCTGAATTGGCAGAAATTAAAAAGGCTATCAATGAAAATAAATAGAGAAAAAAGAAAAAAAAGGCTATCAATGAGATCCAATCCAATCTAGATAATCTAACAGCTGCGGTAACTGAGGCAGAAGAATGAATAAGCGACCTGGAAGACAATATAATAGATAAAAAGGGAAAAGAGGAGGCCAGGGAAAAACAACTCAGAATCCATGAAAATAGAATCAGAGAAATAAGTGACACCATGAAGCCTTCCAATGTCAGATTAATTGGAATCCCGGAGGGAGTGGAGAGAGAGAGAGGACTAGAAGATGTATTTGAGCAAATCGTAGCTGAGAACTTCCCTAATCTGGGGAATGAAACAAACATTCGCATCCTAGAGGCAGAGAGGACCCCTCCCAAGATCAAGGAAAACAGGCCAACACCCCGGCATGTAATAGTAAAACTCGCAAATCTTAGAACCAAGGAAACCATCTTAAGGGCAGTTAGGGGGAAGAGATTCCTTACGTACAAAGGGAGGAACATCAGAATAACGTCACACCTCATCCACAGAGACCTGGCAAGCCAGAAAGGCCTGGCAAGACATATTCAGGGTACTAAATGAGAAGAACATGCAGCCAAGAATACTTTATCCGGCAAGGCTGTCATTTAGAATGGATGGAGAGATGGAGAGCTTCCAGGACCGGCAGAAACTGAAAGAATATGTGACCACTAAGCCGGCCCTGCAAGAAATACTAAGGGGGGTTCTATAAAAGGAGAAAGACCCCAAGAGTGATATAGAACAGAAATTTACAGGGACAATCTATTAAAACAACGTCTTCACAGGCAACATGATGACAATTAATTCATATCTTTCAATTATCACTCTCAACGTGAATGGCCTAAGTGCTCTCATAAAACGGCACAGGGTTGCAGATTGGATAAAAAGACAGGACCTGTCCATATGCTGTCTACAAGAGACTCATTTTGAACCTAAAGATACATCCAGACTGAAAGTGAAGGGATGGAGATCCATCTTCCATGCCAGCGGACCTCAAAAGAAAGCTGGGGTAGCAATTCTTATATCAGACAAATTAGATTTTAAACTAAAGTCTGTAATTAGAGACACAGAAGGACACTATATCATTCTTAAAGGGTCTATCCAACAAGAAGATCTAACAATTGTAAATATTTATGCCCCCAACAGGGGAGCAGCCATCTACATAAGCCAACTGTTAACCAAAATAAAGAGTCATATTAATAACAGTACGTTAATTGTAGGAGACCTCAATACTCCACTCTCAGCAATGGACAGATCATCCAAGCAGAAATTCAACAAGGAAACAAGAGCTTTGAATGATACACTGGACCAGATGGACCTCATAGATATTTACAGAGCATTCCACCCTAAAAGAACAGAATACTCGTTCTTCTCAAGCGCACATGGAACTTTCTCCAGAATAGACCACGTACTGGGTCACAAATCAGGTCTCAACCGATACCAAAAGGTTGAGATTATTCCCTGCATATTCTCAGACCATAATGCTTTAAAACTGGAACTCAATCACAAGAAAAGATTTGGCAGAAATTCAAAGACTTGGAAGCTAAAGATCACTCTGCTCAAGAATGCTTGGGTCAACCAGGAAATCAAAGAAGAACTTAAACAATTCATGGAAATCAATGAGAACGAAAGCACATCGGTCCAAAACCTATGGGACACTGCAAAGTGTATTTCCCCCCTTAACGAAGGGGGAAATACATAGCCGTCCAAGCCTCACTCAAAAAAATAGAAAATTCCCGGATTCACCAACTAACTCTACACCTTAAAGAACTGGAGAAAAAGCAACAAACGATGCCTAAGCCACGCATTAGAAGAGAAATAATTAAAATTAGAGCAGAGATCAATGAATTAGAAACCAGAAACACAGTAGATCAGATCAACGAAACTAGAAGTTCGTTCTTTGAAAGAATTAATAGGATTGATAAACCACTGGCCAGACTTATCCAAAAGAAAAGAGAAAGGACCCAAATGAATAAAATTATGAATGAAAGGGGAGAGATCACGACTAACACCAAGGAAATAGAAACAATTACTAGAAATTATTATCAACAACTATATGCCAATAAACTGAGCAATCTGGATGAGATGGAGGCCTTCCTGGAAACCTATAAGCTGCCAAGACTGAAACAGGAAGAAATTGACAACCTGAGTAGGCCAATAACCAGTAACGAGATTGAAGCAGTGATCAAAAACCTCCCAAAAAACAAGAGTCCGGGGCCTGATGGATTCCCTGGGGAATTCTACCAAACATTCAAAGAAGAAATAATACCTTTTTTACTGAAGCTGTTTCAAACAATAGAAACAGAAGGAAAACTTCCAAACTCATTCTATGAGGCCAGCATTACCTTGATCCCCAAACCACGCAAAGACCCCATCAAAAACGAGAATTTCAGATCGATATCCCTGATGAATATGGATTCCAAAATCCTCAACAAAATCCTAGCTAACAGGATCCAACAATACATTAAAAGGATCATCCACCACGACCAAGTGGGATTTATCCCCGGGATGCAAGGGTGGTTCAACATTCGCAAATCAATCAGTGTGATAGAAAACATTAATAAGAGGAGGGAGAAGAACCACATGGTCCTCTCAATTGATGCAGAAAAAGCATTTGACAAAATACAGCATCCTTTCCTGATTAAAACTCTTCAGAGTATAGGGATAGAGGGAACATTCCTCAAGTTCATAAAATCCATCTATGAAAAACCCACAGTGAATATCACCCTCAATGGGGAAAAGCTGAGAGCCTTTCCCTTAAGATCAGGAACACGTCAAGGATGCCCACTCTCACCACTATTGTTCAACATAGTACTAGAAGTCCTGGCAACAGCAATCAGACAACAAAAAGAAATAAAAGGTATTCAAATCGGCAAAGAAGAAGTCAAACTCTCTTTTCACAGACGACATGATACTTTATGTGGAAAACGCAAAAGACTCCACCCCCAAATTACTCGAACTCATAGAGCAATTCACTAATGTGGCAGGATAGAAAATCAATGCACAGAAATCAGTTGCTTTCCTATACACTAAAAATGCAACTGTAGAAAGAGAAATTTGAGAAACGATTCCATTTACAATAGCACCCAAAACCATAAGATACCTCGGAATAAACCTAACCGAAGAGGTAAAGGATCTATACTCTAGGAACTACAGGACACTCATGAAAGAAATTGAAGAAGACCCAAAAAGATGGAAAAATATTCCATGCTCATGGATTGGAAGAATAAACATTGTTAAAATGTCTATGCTACCCAGAGCAACCTATACCTTCAACGCCATCCCGATCAAAATTCCAATGACATTTTTCAAATGCTGGAACCAACAATCCTAAAATTTGTATGGAATCAGAAAAGACCCCGAATCGCCAAGGAAATGTTGAAAAGGAAAAACAAAGCTGGGAGCATCACGTTGCCCGATTTCAAGCTCTATTACAAAGCCGTGATCACCAAGACAGCATGGTACTGGCACAAAAACAGACATATAGACCAATGGAACAGAATGGAGAACCCAGATATGGACCCTCCACTCTATGGTCAAATAATCTTCGACAAAGCAGGAAGAAACATGCAATGGATAAAAGACAGTCTCTCCAATAAATGGTGCTGGGAAAATTGGACAGCCACATGCAGAAGAATGAAACTCGACCATTCTCTAACACCATTCACAAAGATAAACTCAAAGTGGATGAAAGACCTCAATGTGAGACGGGACTCCATCAAAATCCTAGAGGAGAACATAGGCAGTAAACTCTTTGACATCACCCACAGCAACTTCTCTCAAGATACATCTCCAAAAGCTAGTGAAACAAAAGCGAAAATGAAATTTTGGGACTTCAAAATAAAAAGCTTCTGCACAGCAAAGGAAACAGTCAACAAAACAAAGAGGCAACCCACAGAATGAGAGAAGATATTTGCAAATGACACTACAGATAAAGGGCTGGTATCCAAGATCTATAAAGAACTTCTCAAACTCAACACCCAAGAAACAAATAATCAAGTCAAAAAGTGGGCAGAAGATATGAAAAGACACTTCTCCGAAGAAGACATACAAATGGCTAACAGATGCATGAAAAAATGTTCATCATCATTAGCCATCAGGGAAATTCAAATCAAAACCACATTGAGATACCACCTTACACCAGTTAGAATGGCAAAAATGGACAGGGAAAGAAACAACAAATGTTGGAGAGGTTGTGGAGAAAGGGGAACCCTCTTACACTGTTGGTGGGAATGCAAGTTGGTACAGCCACTTTGGAAAAGAGTGGAGAGGTTCCTCAAAAATTTAAAAATAGATCTACCCTATGACCCAGCAATTACATTTCTGGGTATTTACCCCAAAGACACAGATGTAGTGAAAAGAAGGGCCATATGCACCCCAATGTTCATAGCAGCAATGTCCGCAATAGCCAAACTGTGGAAAGAGCCGAGACACCCTTCAACAGATGAATGGTTAAAGAAGATGTGGTCCATATATACAATGGAATATTACTCAGCCATCAGAAAGGATGAATACCCAACTTTTACATCAACATGGATGGGACTGGAGGAGATTATGCTAAGTGAAATAAGTCAAGCAGAGGAAGTCAATTATCATACGGTTTCACTTATTTGTGGAACATAAGGAATAGCAGGGAGGACACTAGGAGAAGGAAGGGAAAAATGGGGGGGGGAATGGAGGGAGAGATGAACCATGAGAGACTATGGACTCTGAGAGACAAACAGGGTTTTAGAGGGGAGGGGGGAGGGGGGATGGGTTAGCCCGGTGACGGGTATTAAGGAAGGCACGTACTGCATGGAGCACTGGGTGTTATACGAAAACAATGGATCGTGGATCACCACATTAAAAACTAATGATGTATTGTATGGTGACTAACAGAACATAATAAAATTTAAAAAATAAATAAAATGTAAAAAAACAAAAAATATTGTAAGAATATAATCATGGGAATTTTTCACCTAATTGAATTGTATCGAAAAATTATGAATATGTAAATATGTGTCAAATATCTCCTTAAGGTTTGGTTGACATACAATACACTGTACATATTTAAAGTATAATCTCTAATAAGTTTTTATATCTGTATGCACTTGTGAATCCAATCCTACAGTCAAGATAAGGAACATATCCATCACTTCAGAAAGTTTATTTGTACCCCTTTGTAATGCCCCCATCTACCTCTTTAGCCTCCCTCTCTACATCACCCTACCCCATTTTTGGGCGACCACTGATCTTCTGTTACTATGATTTTTTCCAATAATTTTATGTGAATGGACTCATACAATGTGTATTTTTTTTGTCATTCCTCTTTCTGTCAAGCTATTTCCACATTTGTCCATGTGTTGTGTATATGAATATTTTTTTTCTTTTTTATTGTTGGCCAACATTCCATTATGTGGGTATACCACAATTTGATCTATCCACTCACCTGGTAATGGACTTTTTTTTTTTTTCCAATTTGCAGTTCTTATTTTTAAAAAAGGTGCAATGAACGTTTGTGTATAATCTTTGCTTGAACATATGCTTTCTTTCTCTTGGGTAGATACATCTGGAGTGTAGCAGCTGGATCATATATGGCAGGTGTAGGATCAGCATTGAAATAAACTGGCAAAATGTTTTTCAAAGTGTTGAAATTTTTCATTGCCACCAGCAACGTATGCAAGTTCCATCCTCCACAACCATGTAGGACTTGGTATGGTCAGTTTGTTTATTTTAGCCATTCACAGAGGGGTGTAGTGAGAGTACATTTCCCTAATGACTAGCAATATTCAGCATCATTTCATGTCCTTATTTGAAATTTGTATATTTCTTTTGATTAAGTATTTTATCAAATATGTTTTTCCATTTGTTTATTTATTTATATTTTCCCCCACCTACCTCAGCAACCCTCTGTTTCCTATAGTTAAGAGTCTCTCATGGTTTTTCTCCCTCTCTGATGACTTCCCATTCAGTTTTCCCTCCCTTCCTCTATGATCCTCTTCACTGTGTCTTATATTCCACATATGAGTGAAACTGTATGATAATTGTCTTTCTCTGATTGACTTATTTCGCTCAGCAATACCCTCCAGTTCCATCCACGTCAATGTAAATGCTAGGTATTCATCCTTTCTGATGGCTGGGTAATACTCCATTGTATATGTATACCAACTCTTCTTTAACTGTTCATCTGTTGATGGACATCTTGGCTCTTTCCACAGTTTGGCTATTGTGGACATTGCTTCTATAAACATTGGGGTGCACGTACCCCTTCGGATCCCTACATTTGTATCTTTGGGGTAAATACCCAGTAGTGCAGTTGCTGGGTCATAGGGTAGCTCTATTTTCAACTTTTTGAGGAACCTCCATACTGTTTTCCAGAGTAGGCTGTACCAGCTTGCATTCCCACCGGCAGTGTAAGAGGGTTCCCCTTTCTCTGCATCCTTGCCAATATTTGTTGTTTCCGGTCTTGGTTAATTTTAGTCATTCTGACTGGTGTGAGGTGGTATCTCATTGTGGTTATGATTTGTATTTCCCTGATGTCAAGTGATGTGGAGCATTTTTTCATTTGTCTGTTGGCCATTGGTATGTCTTCTTTTTTTTTTTTTTAAGATTTTATTTATTTAGGGGCGCCTGGGTGGCTCAGTCGGTTATGTGTCTGCCTGAGGCTCAGGTCATGATCCCAGGGTAGTGGGATCGAGCCCCATGTCGGGCTCCCTGCTCAGCAGGGAGCCTGCCTCTCCTCACTCTCCCACTCTCTCTCTGTGTTAAATAAATAAATAAAATCTTTTTAAAAAAAGTGTAAAAAGCGATTAGCCCTCCATAAGGTAGATGATCCTCATCCAATCAGGTGGAGGACTGAATAGAACAAGAAGAAAGCTGTCAAAATATTTTATAATAAAGCAGGATGGTTGCTGTTTGTGTTTTCCCAGCCTTTCTTGGCCAGCGTGGTTACTGTGGTGACTCAGTGACCGCTGTGGAACTTGGTACAATCTGAAAATACATTTATAATTTTTGCCTGAACCACTCATTTTTCTAATAGCTGTTAAGTGTTGTTTTTATAATGCCATCATTCTTTCTAGATTAATAATTTAGCATTCAGATGTTGGGTAGAGCTTTTCCATTCACTTCTATCATTTACTTATTCATTCATGTATTTATTTTCTTAGTGTGACTCATGGATTCCTATTTTGCTCAAAGATTTACCCTCTGACATTATAATTATATATTTTGATGCTCACATTGTCACAGAATTGGGCAGTGTCAGCCCCTTCGAATTGGCTTCTGTGTCCATATGTTGCCTCCCTTGAATTCCCTGAGAATGTATTTTGCTCTGTGAGCCTGAGTATTTCCCAATCCGTGGAAAGAAAATAATGTTGCCAACCTCAGAGCAATGCTTTGAACATTTAAAGACTAAAAGTTTAAAAATAGCAACCTATACTATGTGGCAAGAAGAAAGCTCTCAAAATGTTAGTTGCCCAAAATGTTAGTTAGCTCTCAAAATGATAGTTTATCCAGTTTTGCCTCCTTCATTTTGTCAACCTGCTGCCTCTGACATGAACATGATAGCATGAGTACCAGAGAGAATGCTTGGACATGGAGCAGCAAGCAGGGAAGAGCCCACATTTCCATGATGTGAGAACTTCAGTGTCTGCTATGTATGGGAGGAGGCTGTGGGATGGAGCTGGGGAAGAAGCACAGCATCACTGCACAGCTTCCAGTGACCTGAGTGGGGATAAGCAAGCACATGCTCATCCCTTTCCCCTGTGCTTTCTGTTCTTCTCACTTTCCCCTCTATCCCATGTGCTGTCTGATCCTCCGACTCTCGCTTCTAGTAGATCAGCAGAGAAAGGTGTGGACTCTGAGTTTCTGAAATAGGAGAAGAACCAAGTGTGACATTCAGTGAGCACTAGATGTTGTCGAAGAGGAGCTCATGGCTAAAGACTTCCACCTCAAAAACATGTTCATAAAAAGAATCACACACCTTTATTTTTTGAAAGCCAAGGAGGAGTTAGCTGACAGAAACTCAAAGTAGTCCTTAACCTTGTAACTTTCTTGTGAGCTGGAGTCTCTCAGAATAAAAAGAAAGATGCATGAACTGGCAGGTGTGCCCCAAGGATCATTCTTGTCTGAGCCGGGATCCCATTTATGTTTGAAACTAGAGGAAATATGGAGCATGAGGGAGTGAGTTACCTGGAAATAGCTATTTTTGATGGCTAAATTTCTTTGTGTCTGACTGTGGTAGTGAAAATCAGAGAAAGAGGGAAAACTGAAGCTAGTGATAATATGCAGTACTTAGCAAAATTTCAATCTGTGTAAAAAGCATTGTTGATTATACCAAATTATGTGTAGTCAGCCTGACTACTAACCACACAGTAAGCTCTTGTTTTCTTGGAATCCAAATACCCTGAATTTTACCTTTAACTTCGTGTCACCGTTTTTATAGCTTTCTTTACACAAATAATGTATTTTTATTGTGGAAAATGTAGCAATTATGGATAAGCAAAGTGGGGCTCCCTGTTTGGTTCATTTGGATCCAACAGAATGACATACAGAGCAAATGTGTCAAGACCTTATTCAAATAAACTCTTTTCAGAGTGGATACCCAGAGCCAGCACAGACTTAGCAAACCTTATATATCCCTTAATACTATCCAATACAAAAATCAGTGATGCTGAACATGCCAGATTTTCAAGTGCCTTTGGGATTATCAAAGGCAGGTTAAATAATGCAAGGTCTTGATCTGGAGTTCAGAATATATCGAATCCATTGACAAATCAATGGTGCTCTACTGTATATGGATACTCAATAGAAGAGGTGACCTTATTTTCCAGTTATTCTGGATAAGAGACAGTTTGCATATATAAGAAACGAGAGGGGACAATTGCTGGTAGATACAAGTTAAGGGTTGCCCAGGAATAATTTCATATGGATCAACTATCCCAAGGAAGAGGCAGGATGCCATTTCTGTACCAAGAGGTGAATGGAATTTGCCTGTTGAATGCTGAAATCAAAAACAACACTTCACTTTACAGATTAAACTATCCTGTTTTCTCTTAAAAAACTGAATTGACTGCGTGTGTGTTTCTTGTGTTTCTATGTCCCTTCTGGCTCTACTACCTCCTACACATACTCATGGTTATAGTTTATTTATTTTTGGGGGGGTGGTGAACTTTATTGTATGTAAATTTCACCTAAAAAAAAAAGAAAGAAGGCGACAGTTGCACATCAGTGGGTCCTGTTGGTTATAGTTTAAACTCAGTAAAGACCAGCATCAGATCTCCAATTCAGAGTTAGACATCCCAGAAAAAAAAAAATTTTTTTTTTTTAATTCTAGGCAAGTGATGGACACAGAGGGATTGTTCCAGTTAAGTGAAAATCCAGAAAGCTGGCTGATCCCATGAGGTCAAGCTCCCAATCTCCATCCTCCCTCCGCTGTGTGGAGCCCCCTGGTCTGAGACTCAGAGCTGCCATCCTGGATCTCACCACCAGGTGGCATCTCATTTGTCTCCATTTTTGTTATTCTTTTTTTATGAAAAAGAGTGCATTACAAAGAGTAAAAAATATCACAAAATAGCTATGATACCAATTCTGCTTGGAAAATTCATATGTATATTAAAGAAGATCCATTTGCTTTTGACCCCAAACTACATCGTGTGTATTGATTTATCTCTTGCCTCATCACTGTCAGCTGATGTACAGTGTGGACTGGGCAAAATGTTCCTTACCCTCTTCCCAATAGGGCATTCTCCCTCCATTACCCCAACATTGTATAGGCTGCCCGACCTTCTCCCACTCCCTTTCACCCCCTGTTCATGACAAAGGACACAGCTTCCCAGATCCCACTCAGATTCCCCGTCCTCTCAGTCACCTACCCCTTGTTCTACCCTAAACCACCCTTGAAATACCTGCCACCATCTTCCAAGGTGCACCACTGCTACCTGGTGTTTCATCTGCAGGCACCAAAGTATATGTTTTCACCATATTCTTTTACACCTACCAGTTTTTCCAGACAGAATCAGAGTCATTTTTCGTAAGTTTAATGCCTGGGATTTTGGAAGATATTATTTGTTTATTCTTTGCAGAAGCTTCAGAGAAAAGTTTGATATTAGTGGTACTTTGGTGCCACCTTGTGACAAAACTCTGCACTGTAGCTTGAACGTGTCTGGGAAGGAAAGTGGGAGGGAGGGGCTCTGACCCAAACTCACCAGACTGAACTTTCTTGAAGTCAGGATGGAAATGATAGAATTCTTTGGGTACAGCGTATTGATGGCTTTCTCTAGACATTTTATACAAATGGAATCATACAGTATGTTGTCTTTCGCATATTGAGCTTCTTTCTCTTGGCTTAATGTTTTCAAGTTTCAAATATTGTAGAATGTATCAGTATTTCATTAATTTTTTTGGCCAAATATACCACATTTTATTTACCCATTCATTAATAGGCAGACATTTGAGTTGTTTCCGCTTTTGGCCAGTATGAATAACGATGCTATGTACATTCCTATACTAGTTTTGTTTTTCTTTAAATTTTTTTATTGTTATGTTAATCACCATACATTACATCATTAGTTTTTGATGTAGTGTTCCAAGATTCATCGTTTGTGCATAACACCCAGTGCTCCATGCAGAACGTGCCCTCTTTAATACCCATCACCAGGCTAACCCATCCCCCCACCCCCCTCCCCTCTAGAACCCTCAGTTTGTTTTTCAGAGTCCATCATCTCTCATGGTTCGTCTCCCCCTCCAGTTTCTGCCCCCTTCATTCTTCCCCTCCTGCTATCTTCTTTTTTTTTTTCTTAACATATATTGCATTATTTGTTTCAGAGGTACAGATCTGTGATTCAACAGTCTTGCACAATTCACAGCGCTCACCATAGCACATACCCTCCCCAATGTCTATCACCCAGCCACCCCATCCCTCCCACCCCACCCCCAATCTCTATGTTTATATAGACATATGTTTTCATTTTTCCTGGCTGTGTGCCTAGGAGTGAAATTGTTGAGTCATTTAGTAACTCTCTGTTGAACTGTTTGAGGAACAGCCAGACTGTTTTCATGACCCTGACAGTGTTGAGGAGTGCAGGCATAGTCTGTCGTTTTTCTTCTGATTGGACTCCTGTTACGAGTTTTGAGAAAGAATATCGTAGAGTTGAAGTGCCTTTCTGTCACTTCATATTTAGGAGGACATGATACCCACGTGACATCGCTTGGTCACTGGAGATGCTGACCTTCATCACAGGGCTAGGGTGGTATTTGTCTAGTTTCTCCAGTGTACAGTAACTATTTTCCATTCACCTATTCTATTCTCTGAAGTGAGTCACTAAGTCTGTCCTGCCCTCAGGGGTGGGAGTCAGATATGGTTCACCTCATGGAGGCAGGGTATCCACATATATTATTTGGAGTTATTTAAAGATAGTTTATCTCATGGAATCCATTTTTGTTAATTCAAACATTTATATGACAATATGGATTCATGCATACATATTTTCTCAGGTTTTTTCAAATGGCTACACCCCAAAAGAAGGTCTAGTATCATGATTTCTTTGATACTCATTTCTTTGAAAATGGATTTTGACTGAACACCCAGGAAACTGCAAAAGAGTTCCCTAACTTTGCCATTATATATCACTACCATGGTATTGTCTAAATATGGTATGTTAGACAATGCTTTCAGATAATATATTTAGCCATGGCAGAGTTTGGAATGACATTATACTTTCATATGATTTTATTCCATGATTGATTTCCTTGAAAAAGAAATAAAAACATATGACAGAGTTTATTGAAATGATGATAGCAAATTCTTGCTAACATGCATAAAACGTATTTGCAAAATCCATTCAATGACGCAAAATTATAAGATATGTCAGAGAAAATGTGTGCTTCATTTGAAAGCCCATTGTGAAAAGCACGGTACTTCAGTTGTCTGACTCCTATTCTATGGAAGGTATTTTACAACTCTAGCTTTTATGTAGTTGATCCCATTGTAACATAATCCTTGTCTTACCCAAGCAATTGAATTCTGATCTGGGGATAGGAGAGCCTTTCCTTTTGGGGAAATAGTTGTTTGCATCCATTGAACAATCATTTCAACATTATAGATATGTACATGTGATAAAGAAGTGGCTGTTAAGTTGGTAAGTGTAATTTCCACGGAAGCATGAAGGAACATGGCCTAGTTACATAATGCGTGAAGACTGAGTTGGAGAGAAGGTGCATGGAGATGTAAATTGAGTATGGAGAATTTTTCTTAGAATTTTGGTGCAAAGGTGAAAGTATATGGAAAGAGGAGAGTCACAAGAGTTGTGGAGAGCGGCCCAGAGCATTAAAGCATATTTGTAAATCACCAATTATAAGAGACTTGAGCAGGCTGAAATCTTAAAGGGAAGGAGCTATCTCTTCTTTGATTTAACATCTGAATTTACCACTCCACCCTTCCCACACTTTACTTACTTGTTTCTGTTCTGGAGAAGTCTGATTCTTAACTAAAAGGATGGTATAGAGTTCGGTATTAATGCCTGGTAAGTAGATGAATGGATGAATAGATGCAGGAGGTGTCAAACATGTCCTGGGAAACCACTGATTTTTGCATCTTAGGACAAAGCTTCAGGCAGCTAATGAACCTGTGGTGTTGGGTGGTTGAGAGGCTGCAGCTTCTCAGGATTCAGCAACTGATGGCTGCAAGATGGGAGGCATTTCAAGTGTGGAGGACCAGCCTGAGCATTGCAGTTGCTGTAGAAACCTGACATCATTGTGGGATGTTAATGATTTTTTAATAGAGACAGATATGTCCTGGGAAGAAGAGCATGTCTGCCTTCAGGTGGTTGGGACTCATCTGGGAGAGTGGGTCTCTGTGATGGGGGCTGAAATGCCCCGAGGTGTGACTAGACAGCAGGATTCAGTTCCAAGTCACCTCTTTCTGACTTTGGGATGTGGTGCCCTGGTTGTTACTTACGGAAAGCCATTGGGATCCCATCTGACCCCAGTGAGTGTGAGTCCTGCTCCAGGGGTGTCCTGGAGCTATTTTTCTTCCAATTCAGGGGTGTGGGAGGTAAGACGGGTGATGACTCTGAGCCCCAAGTCCCCCTTTGTACAATGGGGATGAGAATGCTTCATCCACAGGGTCACTGAGAACAGTCAGTGATGCACAGGAGCAAGCCCATGGCCCAGTGGTTATTGTGGGATCATGAATGCCTGTATGAATTAAGGACACTTCTTATTCCTTTCCAACTTTATTGTTAAGGGATAGATAAGGAAAGGAGGGGGGAAAAAAAGGGCTCTGGTGAAAAATCCATTAAAATGTGATTGTTAGGGCTATGACCCATTGTAGCAGTGTCAATGACACCGAGTTAGTGTCTAGCACGGTGCTGGGCACATAATTACTCCAGGAAAACATAGTGAGTGCTGGATCTATCTCTCCCTGTGCAGCTCTTTGTGCTGGTGGTCAAGCTCACATCAGGGGCCTAAAGGAGGTAGTTTCTGAGGATCTGTGTCCTGATGGTTTCTGAAGCTACTATTTCAAGATTCAAGGACAGTGGTCATCAAGAAACCCCATCACCTTGCATCCTGTGTGGGATATGATGTCTGGCATGGGTGACTTTATGGCTGAAAAAAAGCAGTTGTGTATGAGCTCCTCTGACAGTAGATTAGTTTTGATTTCCTATAGTTTTACATGAAAAGAATCATAAAGGTTGCATTTTATTTTCATGTGGCTTGTTACATTCAGCCATTGATTGATTGATTGGTCTGAATTATCTTTTATTTTTACATGCATATATGGAACATTATTTATGAATACTTGGGAAATATTTTCTTGAATATTTGGTATATAATACTTACTAGAAGAAAGCTTGTATCTGGGAATCATAGATTTTCAATTCTTTTTTGAATCATGAATTATCCATTTGATATGCACTGAAGTAGAAAAACACACAGAATTATCTTCAGATTTAGGATTATAGTAAATATATGATAAGTGAATATAACACGTTGGAGTTATTAAACTCTCCCAAGAAGTGACAACTGAAATAATATTTTTTCCTTTTGTAAAGCAAAATTTTGTACTTTGATGATGTAAACGAAAGCATAGAAATGAGTTGTGTTTGTTTGCTCTACATACCTATTTAAAGTAAGAATAGGAAAGTTTCCAGGAAAATAGCAATCACATGAATATTTTTAATTTTGCAAATTTATGCTATAGGTATTTCATGGAACACATATCTTTAGATATAATTTATTGCATGTATATGGGCTTATAAATATGCAAATTTTATCCTACATGATGAAGAATGTAAAAATTGATTGTTTCATACCAGGGTAATGTTAATGGCCTATAGCAGAGAATTTTACTAATTATGGTACACTAGATTTTGTAGGATTTTTTTCTAAGAGTCTCTTTTTGTGTGCGTTTGTTTTTTAGATTCCATAATAAGTGAAATCATGTGCTATTTTTCTTTCTCTGTCGGATTTATTTCACTTAGTGTAATACTCCCTAGGTCCATCCATCTTGTTGCAAATGGCAAGATTTTATTCTTTTTTCTGGCTGAGAAATATTCCATTGTGTGTGTGTGTGTGTGTGTGTGTGTGTATACATATGTGTGTGTGTGTATATATATATATATATACACCACATCATTAAACATTCATCTATCAGTGAATAGTTAGGATGTTTCCATACCTTGACTATTATAAATAATGCTATAATAAAAATGGTGGTGCATATATCTTTTTGAATTAGTGTTTTCATATTATTTGGGTAAATACCCAGTAGAGGAATTACCAGATCATAAGCTATTTCCATTTTAAGTTTTTTGAGGATCCTCCATACTTTTTTCCATACTGGTTGTGTCAATTTACATTCCCACCAACAGTGTGCAAGGGTTCCTTTTTCTCTACATCCTCACCAACACTTGTTATTTCTTTCTTTTTTTTTTTTAATTTTAACTATTCTGACAGGTGTAAGGTGTCATCTCATTGTAGAATTGATTTCCATCTCCCTGGAGATTGGTGATGTTGAGCATCTTTTCATGTGTCTGTTCCCATCCGTATTTCTTCTTCGGAAAAATGTCTATCGGGTCCATTGCCCATTTTTTAATTGAATTGTTTTGCTTTTTGGTGTTGAGTTGTCCAAAAATACATTAAAAAATAATTCACTACAACTAAGTGGGATTTATTCCAGGGATGCAAGAGTGGTTCAGTTTGTAAATCAATCAGCCTAATATATCACATTAACAAGAAAAAAGATTAAAAACATGTGATCACCTCAACAGAGGCAGAAAGCGCATTTGACAAAGCATATTTCCATTCCTGTTAAAAATTCTCAACAAAGTAGGTTTAGAAGAGACATACCTTGCTGTATTAAAAGCCACATAGGAAAAACCCACTTCTAATATCATATTCAGGATTGAAAAACAGAGCTTTTCTTCTAAGACCAGGAACTAGATAGGATGTCCACTCTCACCACTTTTATTCAACTTAATACTAGAGGTCCTAGCCACAGCAATCAGATAAGAAAAAGAAAAGCCATCCAAATTGGTAAAGAAGTAAAACTTTCACTATTTGCAGATGATATGATACTTTATACAGAAAACCCTACAGACCACCAAAAAGTTACTAGAACTGATAAATGAATTCAGTAAAGTTTCAGAATCCAAAATAAATATATAGATACCTGTTGCATTTCTATACCATTACATTTTTATAGCAAACTAAAGGAGGGTTTAAAGATGAGTGGAACAAAATATATACTGGGTAGGAAGTATTATTTATTGGTTTCAGCTATAAACATATCTATGTTTGCCCTAAGCCAAGATGTAAAATGCATTTTTTTAAAGTTATTCTTTCTTTTTTTTTAAGATTTATTTATTTATTTGACAGAGAGAGAAACAGCGAGAGAGGGAACACAAGCAGGGGGAGTGGGAGAGGGAGAAGCAGGCTTCCCACTGAGCAGGGAGCCCGATGTGGGACTCGATCCCAGGACTCTGGGATCATGACCCGAGCCGAAGGCAGACACCTAATGACTGAGGCACCCGGGCGCCCCATAAAATACATTTTTGTAAATTCTGGTCTTGAAAAAAATAATCTAAAATTTGACTAGTAAAAGTCTCTGCTACCATTACTATTAACATTATATAGTATAAAACAAACTATTTTAAAATTATTCATTATGTGGGATAAAGATGTACATGTTTATTACTCCATATACATACAAGATTGTATCTAAAGTTGTGTTACATAAAATACCTATAATATAAATTTCTGAAATTCAAAATATTCTTGTGATTATTACTTTCCTAGTAGCCTTCAGATAAATATATATGTAAGAAACAAAGACATTTCTTTTCTTTTCTTTTATTATGTTATGTTAGTCACCATACATCATTAGTTTTTGATGTGGTGTTCCATGATTCATTGTTTTCGTATAACACCCTGTGCTCCCTGCAATACGTGCTCTCCCTCCCTAATACCCATCACCGGGCTAACCCGTCCCCTACCCCCCTCCCCTCTAAAACCCTCAGTTTGTTTCTCGGAGTCCATAGTCTCTCATGGTTCATCTCCCCCTCTGATTCCCCCTCTTCATTTTTCCCTTCCTTCTCCTAATGTCCTCCATGCTATTCCTTATGTTCCACAAATAAGTGAAACCATATGATAATTGTCTTTCTCTGCTTGACTTATTTCACTTAGCATAATCCCCTCCACTTCTATCCATGTCCATGTAAATGGTGGGTATTCATCCTTTCTGATGGCTGAGTCATATTCCATTGTATATATGGACCACAGCTTCTTTATCCAGTCTTTTGTTGAAGGGCATCTCAGCTCTTTCCACAGTTTGGCTATTGCGGACATTGCTGCTATGAACATTGGGGTGCATGTGGCCCTTCTTTTCACTACATCTGTCTTTGGGGTGAATACCCAGGAGTGCAATTGCTGGGTCATAGGGTAGCTCTATTTTTAAATTTTTGAGGCACCTCCACATTGTTTTCCAAAGTAGCTGTACCAACTTGCATTCCCACCAACAGTGTAAGAGGGTTCCCATTTCTCCACAACCTCTCCAACACTTGTTGTTTCTTGCCAATTTTTGCCATTCTAACTGGTGTAAAGTAGTATCTCAATGCGGTTTTGATTTGCATTTCCCTGATGGCTAATGATGATGAACATTTTTTCATGTGTCTGTTAGCCATTTGTATGTCTTCTTTGGAGAAGTGTCTGTTCAGTCTTCTGCCCATTTTTTGACTTGATTATTTGTTTTTTGGGTGTTGAGTTTGAGAAGTTCTTGGGGGGGAATCGGAGGGGGAGACGAACCATGAGAAACTATGGACTCTGAAAAACAAACTGAGGGTTCTAGAGGGGAGGGGGGTGGAGGGATGGGTTAACCAGGTGATGGGTATTAAGGAAGGCACGTTCTGCATGGAGCACTGGGTGTTATATGCAAACAATGAATCATGGAACACTACATCAAAAACTAATGATGTAATGTATGGTGATTAGCATAACATAATAAAAAAAGTCTTTAGTAACCAAAAAAAAAAAAAAAAGAGAGAGAGAGAGAGAAGTTCTTTATAGATCTTGGATACCAGCTCTTTATCTGTAGTGTCATTTGCAAATATCTTCTCCCATTCTGTGGGTCGCCTCTTTGTTTTGTTGACGGTTTCCTTTGCTGTGCAGAAGCTTTTCATCTTGATGAAGTCCCAAAAGTTCGTTTTTGCTATTTTTTCACTTGCCTTGGAGATGTATCTTGAAAGTAGTTGCTGTGGCCGATGTCAAAGAGGTTACTGCCTATGTTCTCCTCTAGGATTTTGATGGATTCCTGTCTCACATTGAGGTCTTTCATCCATTTTGAGTTTATCTTTGTGTATGGTGTTAGAGAATGGTCGAGTTTCATTCTTCTGCGTGTGGCTGTCCAATTTTCCCAGCACCACTTATTGAAGAAACTGTCTTTCTTCCATTGCATATTTTTTCCTGCTTTGTCGAAGATTATTTGACCATAGAGTTGAGGGTCCATATGTGGGCTCTCTATTCTGTTCCATTGGTCTATACGTCTGTTTTTGTGCCAGTACCATGCTGTCTTGGTGATCACGGCTTTGTAATAGAGCTTGAAATCGGGCAACGTGATGCCCCCAGCTTTCTTTCTCTTTTTCAACATTTCCTTGGTGATTCGGGGTCTTTTCTGATTCCATACAAATTTTAGGATTATTTGTTCTAGCACTTTGAAAAATGTCATTGGAATTTCGATTGGGATGGCATTGAAGGTATAGGTTGCTCTGGGTAGCATAGATATTTTAACAATGTTTATTCTTCTGATCTATGAGCATGGACTGTTTTTCCATCTTTTCGTGTCTTCTTCAATTTCTTTCATGAGTGTCCTGTAGTTCCTAGAGTATAGATCCTTTACCTCTTCGGTTAGGTTTATTCCGAGGTATCTTATGGTTTTGGGTGCTATTGTAAATGGAATTGTTTCTCTATTTTCTCTTTCTACAGTTGCATTGTAACTGTATAAGAAAGCAACTGATTTCTGTGCATTGATTTTCTATCCTGCCACATTACTGAAATGCTGCATGAGTTCGAGTAATTTGGGGGTGGAGTCTTTTGCGTTTTCCACATAAAGTATCATGTCGTCTGTGAAAAGAGAGTTTGACTTCTTCTTTGCCGATTTGAATACCTTTTATTTCTTTTTGTTGTCTGATTGCTGTTGCCAGGACTTCTAGTACTATGTTGAACAATAGTGGTGAGAGTGGGCATCCTTGACGTGTTCCTGATAGTAAGGGGAAGGCTCTCATCTTTTCCCCATTGAGGATGATATTCGCTGTGGGTTTTTCATAGATGGATTTTATGAACTTGAGGAATGTTCCCTCTATCCCTATACTCTGAAGAGTTTTAATCAGGAAAGGATGCTATATTTTGTCAAATGCTTTTTCTGCATCAATTGAGAGGACCATATCGTTCTTCTCTCTCCTCTTATTAATGTGTTCTATCGTACTGATCGATTTGTGAATGTTGAGCCACCTTTGCATCCTGGGGATAAATCCCACTTGGTCATGGTGGATGATCCTTTTAATGTATTGTTGGATCCTATTAGCTAGGATTTTGTTAAGAATTTTGGAATCCATATTCATCAGGGATATCGGTCTGAAATTCTCCTTTTTGATGGGGTCTTTGCCGGGTTTGCAGATTAAGGTAATGCTGGCCTCATAGAATGAGTCTGGAAGCTTTCCTTCTGTTTCTATTTTTTGAAACACCTTCAGGAGACTAGGTATTATTTCTTCTTTGAATGTTCAGTAGAATTCCCCAGGGAATCCATCAGGTCCTGGACTCTTGTTTTTTGGGAGGTTTTTGATCACTGCTTCAATCTCGTTACTGGTTATTGGCCTATTCAGGTTGTCAATTTCTTCCTGTTTCAGTCTTGGGAGTTTATAGGTTTCCGGGAAGGCGTCCATTTCTTCCAGGTTGCTTAATTTATTGGCATGTAGTTGTTGGTAATAATTTCTAATAATTGTTTCTATTTTCTTGGTGTTAGCCGTGATCTCTCTCCTTTCATTCATAATTTCATTAATCTGGATCCTTTCTATTTTCTTTTGGATAAGTCTGGCCAGTGGTTTATCGATCTTATTAATTCTTTCAAAGTACCAGCTTCTAGTTACGTTGATCTGATCTACTGTGTTTCTGGTTTCTAATTCATTGATCTCTGCTCTAATCTTAATTATTTCTCTTCTAATGCGTGGCTTAGGCATCGTTTGTTGCTTTTTCTCCAGTTCTTTAAGGTGTAGAGTTAGTTGGTGAATCCGGGAATTTTCTATTTTTTTGAGTGAGGCTTGGATGGCTAGGTAGTGCCCCCTTAGGACCGCCTTTGCAATATCCCATAGGTTTTGGACCAATGTGTTTTCCTTCTCATTGGTTTCCATGAATTGTTTAAGTTCTTCTTTCCTGGTTGACCCAAACATTCTTGAGCAGAGTGGTCTTTGGCTTCCAAGTGTTTGCATTTCTTTCAAGTTTTTTCTTGTGATTGAGTTCCAGTTTAAAAGCATTATGGTCTGAGAATACGCAGGGAATAATCTCAACCTTTTGGTATCGTTTGAGACCTGATCTGTGACCCAGTACGTGGTCTATTCTGGAGAAAGTTCCATTGTGCGCTCAAGAAGAATGAGTATTCTGTTGTTTTAGGGTGGCATGGTTCTGTATATATCTATGAGGTCCATCTGGTCCAGTGTGTCATTCAAAGCTCTTGTTTCTTTGTTGAGTTTCTGCTTAGATGATCTGTCTATTGCTGAGCGTGGAGTATTGAGGTCTCCTACAATTAACGTATTGTTATCAATATGACTATTTTGGTTAACAGGTGGCTTATGTAGATGGCTTCTCCCATCTTGGGGGTGCAGATATTTACAATTGTTAGATCTTCTTGTTGGATAGACCCTTTAAGAATGATATAGTGTCCTTCTGTGTCTCTAACTACAGTCTTTAGGTTAAAATCTAATTTGTCTGATATAAGATTTGTTACCCCAGCTTACTTTTGAGGTCTGTTGGCATGGAAGATGGATCTCCATCCCTTCACTTTCAGTCTGGATGTATCTTTAGGTTCAAAATGAGTCTCTTGTAGACAGCATATGGATGGGTCCTGTCTTTTTATCCAATCTGCAACCCTGTGCCGTTTCATGGGAGCATTTAGGCCATTCGCGTTGAGAGTGATTATTGAAAGATGTGAATTTAGTGTCATAATGTTGCCTGTGAAGACGTTGTTTTTATAGATTGTCCCTGTAAATTTCTGTTGTATATCACTCTTGGGGTCTTTCTCCTTTTATAGACCCCTGTTAATATTTCTTGCAGGGCCGGCTTAGTGGTCACATATTCTTTCAGTTTCTGCTGGTCCTGGAAGCTCTGTATCTCTCCATCCTTTCTAAATGACAGCCTTGCTGAATGAATATTCTTGGCTGCATGTTCTTCTCATTTAGTACCCTGAATATGTCTTGCCAGGCCTTTCTGGCTTGCCAGGTCTCTGTGGATAGGTCTGACATTATTCTGATGTTCCTCCCTCTGTACGTAAGGATCCTCTTCTCCCTAACTGCCCTTAAGATGGTTTCCTTGGTTCTAAGATTTGCGAGTTTTACTATGACATGCCGGGAGCGTTGGTCTGTTCTCCTTGATCTTGGGAGGGGTCCTTTCTGCCTCTAGGGCATGAATGCTTGTTTCATTCCCCAGATTAGGGAAGTTCTCAGCTACGATTTGCTCAAATATATCTTCTAGCACTCTCTCTCTCTCCACCCCCTCAGGGATCGCAGTAATCCTGACATTGGAACGTTTCATGGTGTCACTTATTTCTCTGATTCTATTTTCATGGATTCTGAGTTGTTTTTCCCTGGCCTCCTCTTTTCACTTCTTGTCTATTAATTGGTGTTCTAAATCACTAATTCATTCTTCTCCCTCACTTACCCTAGCTGTTAGATTATCTAGATTAGATTGGATCTCACTGATAGCATTTTTAAGTTCTCCCAATTCAGCTTTCATTTCTGCCCTTAGAGACTCTATGTTGCCATTAATCAATTTCTCCATTCTAGCTATCATCTTCACAATTGCTACCCTGAATTCCGTCTCCGACATCTTGGTTATATCTGAATCCATTTGTAAATCTGTGGCATAGTCATAGTCTCTGAGTCTTTCCTATTTTGGGGGTTCCTCCTCCGAGTCATTCTGTTGAGGGGTGGTTGAGGGAATGTATAGAGTCCAAATTATTGACCACAACCCAAGCTAGATGCACCTGTTTTCTAGGGACCTTAGGGTTGCTGGCCTCTTGTTTTCCCAGCCTGTCTTCTGGGGAAGGGGCCTGCCACGTTGTTACTCAGGCAACCCTTTTTGGGCAGAGTTGCCCTGCCCCCCCTGTGGCGGGGGATGGGCTCAGTGGAAACCGGTTTTGGGGGGCTTTTGTTCCCTGGCGGCTTTCCCTGGCGGCTTTCCCTGTCTTTTCGGAGAGTCAGAGCAGAAGAGATGGTTTCCCACCCTCTGCCTCAGAGCAGAGAGATCGCAGTCTGTTCTTCAGTGAGCTCTCCAGGCCGCACTATTTCCGTTTCTGTCTGTGCTGCTATAAACTGCAGCGTCCTGGGTTGTGTGCCCCTCAGCAGCTCTCCCAGTCCTCACCTCCAGGTCGGGGCACGTCTCTGTCCTTTGTGCTTCTAAAACCGCCAGCTGCCCCCAGTTTGCCTGCGTAGCCCTGCCGCTCAGGATTTCCGTCCTGGGGGCTGCCCTAAAGTCCTTTCCCTGCCTCTACAGGTCTGCAAGTCTGTGCCCGGTCCCCAGTGCGGGAGGCTGTCGCTCACGATCGGTGTAGGATCCTGGCAGCTGGCTCCCTCCCGCTGCTGTTTATCCTCCGATATCTGCCCGCAGAATCGGGGCTCCCCGCTTTGTACCTCGAAACCAAACGCCTGCGATATTCTGTTTGTAGAGATCCAGATCTATCTTCTTACATCTCAGGCTGATTTCCTGGGTGTTCAGAATGATCTGGTAGATATCCAGCTCAATTCCGGGGACTGGTTGGAATAGGGTCCCCTAGTCCTCTGCCATCTTTTCCTTCATCCAAGAAGAAACAACTCTTGACAACAAATTAAACCATCCAGTTATTTCTCTAAAAATTTTTAATGGATTATGTGTGTGTGTTTCTATGTCCCTTCCAGCTCTACCGCACCTCGTACATGCTTACAGTTACAGATTACTTTCAGTTCAGACCAGAGCTGGACTTCCAATCTCCAGTTTAGATATCCCGGATAATGATTTTTTAAATATATGTTAGAAAACTGATGGATACAGAGGGGATGTTCCACTTAATTGAAAATCCAGAAAGCAGGCTGATCCCATGAAGTCATACTTCCTACCTCCAACTTCCCTCCCTTTAGTGGAGGCCCCTGGTCTGAGACTCTCAGAGCTGCCATCCAGGATCTCACCACCAGGTAACATCACATTTATCTCCATTTTTGTCCTTCCTTTTCAATGGAAAGGAGTACATTTTCCAAAGAGTATAAAAATATCACGAAATTGTTTGTTTACTATTTTACAAATTTGGCTTGGAAAAATTATATTAAAGCAGAACCATTTGCTGTTGACCACAAACTGCACTGTACTCGTTGATTTCTCTCTTCCCTCATCACTGTCAGCTTATGTACAGTATGGACTGTACGCAAGGTCCCCATCAGAGAACAGGGCATTCACCCTTCATCACCTCACCCCTGTACAGGCTGCACACATCTTCTCCCACCCCCTGTCTTTTCATCCCCTGTCCATGACACAGGACGCACCATTCTTTGATGTCCCAACCTCTTTTAGTCACCTACCCCTGCTCTGCCCTGCACCACTGTTGGAATACTTGCCACAGTTGGCCAAAGGTTACCACTGCACCAGGTGTTTTGGTGTATCTAGGCCCTGGAGTATATGCTTTCATAATTTTCTTTCATTCCTATTAGTTTTTCAGACAGAATTAGAAGCATTCTTTATAGGTACAAACCCTGTATTTGGGAGAGATTATTGTTATTTTTTATGTTTATACTCTTTGCGGACACTTCTTAGGAAAGAACTTTGAAGATGGTGATCCTTTGGTGCCACCTTGTGACAAAAGCTTGAACTGCAGTTTGAACATCTCCAGGGAAGTGGGAGGGAAGAGATGTGATGGCATATTGATGGGTGCTTTCTGTATGCTTTATATAAATGGAATTATAGAATATGTCATTTGCATATTTGGCTTATTTCACTTGGACTAACGTTATCAAAGTTCATCCATATTGTATCATGTATCAGTACTCTATTCCTTTTTGTTTCCAAATAATACACTGCATTTTATTTATCCATGCATTAATACGTAGACATTTGGGTTGTTTCCATTTTGGCATTATGAATAATGATGCTATGTACACTATTATACTAGTATTTATGTAGACATATGTTTTCACTTTTCCTGGCTTTGTACCTAGGAGTGGAATTGCTGAGTCATATAATAACTCTCTGTTGAACTGTTCAAGGAACTGCCAGACTGTTTTCATAACCCTGACAGTATTCAGGGGTGTAGGCGTAGGCTGTTATTTTTCTCCTGATTAGACTGTGGTTATGGGTTTTGAGAAAGAAAACCACAGAGTTGAAGTGCCCTTCTCATCACCTCATATTTAAGAGGAGGTGATACCCACATGACATCACTGGGTCACTGGAGATGTTGGCCCTCATCACAGGGTTAGGGTGGTGTTTGTCTAGTTTCTCCAGTGTACAGTAACTAGTTTCCATTCACCTACTCTGTTCTTTAGAAGTGAGTCACTAGGTCTGCCCTATCCGCAGCTGTGAGAGTCAGAAGGAAAGTTCACCTCATGGAGGCAGGGCATTTATATATATTATTTGGAATTTTTAAAAGACAATTTATATCTTGTGACCAATTTTTTATTAATTGAAACATTATATATATATATGTGTATATATATATATGGATTCATGTGTACTTATTTTGTAGATTTTTTAAAATGGATACATCACAAAAGAAAGTCTAACATTATTCTATGGTGCAGAAAATGAATTTTGACTGAACACTCAGGAAACTGCAAAAGAGTTCCCTAACTCCACCATTATATATCACCACCATTGTATTATCTAAATAAGGTATAGTAGACAATGCTTTCAGACAATATAATTAACCATGGCAGAGTTTGAAAAGCATTATAATTTTACATGATTTTATTGCATATGTGGTTTCTTGAGGAAGAAATAAGAAACAGGTTTTTGAGGAAGAAATAAAAAAACAGAGGTTCAGATAGAGGTTGTTGAAATAATGATAACAAATTATTGCTAACACACAGAAAACATATTTGAAAAATCCTTTTCAATAAAGAAAAAGTATGAGATATATCATAGAAAATGTGTCCTTCATTTGAAAGCCCATTGTCGGCCGTGATCGTATAGTGGTTAGTACTCTGCGTTGTGAAAGCCCATTGTCTAAAGCATAGCCTTCCAGTTATCTGACCCTGGCTCTATGGAAGGTATTTTCCAACTCTTAAGTTTTAGGTAACTGATCGCACTGCAATACATTTCTAGTCTTACCCAAGCAATTGCATTCTGCCCTGGGGAAAGGATTTCCTTTCCCTTTGGAATAATATTTGTTTGTGTCCATTTGAACAATCACTTCAACATTCCTGATCTGTGCATGTGACAAAGAGGTGGTGTTGAATTGTCAAGTGTAATTTCTGTGGAAGCATGGGGGACCACCAACCTGTTAGATAATGTGTGAAGACTGAGTTGGAGAGGAGTTGCAGGGGGATGTGAATTGAGTGTGGAGAATTGTTCTTGGAATTTTGATGCAAAGGCAAAAAATATATGTAAAGAGTCACTAGAGATGTGGAGAAGGGCCCATGACATTAAAGCATACTTTTTTTTGAGCATGTAAAATAAGTTTTATTGTTCTTTAAAAGGGTTCAGGGTTTGGTTTTGAATCAGGCTGCACACCTTTCATCAGTCTGACATCTTTCTCACCATGTCGAACTGGCTTCAGCTAGCAATACTTCATTAAATCCAAAAGAAAAAAACTTTTAATTTTGAGGAAGAAAATCCAGTTCTGAGAATAATTAACATTGGTATGTAATTTAAAACAAAATGAGGGATAATGTTTCTTGTCGCTTTATACACCCTTCTCCTCATACAGAACCAGGAATGTAATTTTCCTATCTCAGGCAGGCACTGATACTGCTGGACACTGCACACACATATACACACACATACACACACACTCCCCGCAAACAAAAATCAGAGCATGTCAAAGGGGAAAGGACTGTTACTGTATTGGTCAAAACCCTTGAAGTCAATAGACAGTCTGAGTTTAGAGGGTATGCTGTTTTGATCTTGAACCTATGTTAAAGGAATCTATTGTCATGTTCTGAAATAAAGAATTTTGGAGAGTACTATCATTTTTCACTTTAAAATTCTAGAAACAGTTTCAAAAAGCATTATTTTGTTTTGTTTTCTGGGATGGGAGAGGAGAGAATCTACAGATATTTATTTAGTTAAAAATCGAAACAACTCCGGCATGGGAAATAGGCAGTTCACATAGCCAGCCAACGTCTGAGGTATCATCAGTGTGCGACAAGGTCCCAGTCCATTCCTATTGGCCTAGCTGATCCTAAAAAAATGGGAAGTTTATGGCTCTGCATAGCAAATTCCAGCAAGACAAGATGACCCTGAGCCTTTATTCAAATCCTTAGAAGCAGAGCACTATTAATATTTAGAGGTAGAGTGCAAGAGCCCCGGCATGGTCTCCTTCAACTTGCTTTGTCAGTGCAGCCCGGTCACAACTGCCTTCTGCGAAGGAGCAGAAGAACAGCTTCTCTAGATCAGCACATTGAACCTGGCAGAGAATCCGCGAAAATAACAGTACACCATTTCGTCAGCAACACTCTCTTTGCTACTCATTGGGTTGCTTTATGTCTCTCTTCTACCCTGTATGGCCTGTGGACACATACTCACTAGGCATTGTTGGTTTAGAACGAGCAGTTGTTTTTTTTTGTTTTGTTTTGTTTTGTTTTGTTTTGTTTTGTTTTGTTTTATCTCATAAAGAACCTAGTAAGAAAATAACAAGGCAATCAGTGGTTAAACTGAACTGTACATATGGGGGCAGTTTGGAAAATACGCATCACAGGCATTTCTCAAGTCCAAAATGTCCTATCTTTGCTGTTATTCCTTTCACCATTCCTGAAAATTCATAGTACGAGTAAGTCCTAAATAAAAATTTTAAACTACCAGCATTCTCTGACATCATCAGACAGAAAATCAGAGTAATGCTACAAACCCACAATTCTAGAAAGTGTAGAAAGTGTGCTAACTCTCTGCCTGGACTTTTTTAACTTTTCAAAATAAGCCTCTGAGGAAAACCAGCAGACCATTAGCCTGTGCAGAACCATCTGTTTGGGGAGCACACTCTTCCATTATGCTTGGCACATAGATCTCCCTGTTGTGGGATTTCTTTTCTTTTCCTTTCCTTTGTTTTCTTCTCTCGTTTCTTTCTTTTCTTTTCTTTTATTCTCTTCTCTTCTTTCTTTCTTTCTTTCAGTGGTGCTGAGTGTATATTTTTCCCCCTCTGCTCTTCTTTCCCCTATCCCTCTTTTTCCCCCTAATACATGTTGTAGATGGAATAGGAGAAGCCCTTGTTGCTGTAGGTGTGTGTGCAGTCTGGCAGCCTTAAGCCCATGTGGGCACTTTTAGAAAAAACAAAAAAAGAAACAAAACACACACACACACACACACACACACACACACACACACACACAGACACACACACAGCAGTGGCATATATATTATATGATCCAGCTGGTTTTTAGTCTTTACTGATGATGGGGTGTTCATGTTAGTTTCTTCTCTTGAAAACCCTATTCAACATTAGGCAAAGTAGCCAAGAGACTTTTGTTTTGGTTTTTATTTTGGTAAATTAGTGGGGAAATGGTATTTTAAGAATAGTCTTTCTTCTCAAAGAACTTAGCTGAGAGTCTTTTTTAAATAATCAATTATAAGACATTGGAGCAGGTTGAAATCTTAATGGGAAGGAACCATCTCTTCTTAGATTTAACATCTGAATTTACCATACCACCCTATCCACACTTTCCATTCTGGAGAAGACTAAATCTTAACCAATGAAATAGTTTGGTCTTAATAGCTGTTAACTGGATAAATGGATGAATTGATGGATAGATGAATGCAGGAAGTGTGAAACATGTGCTGGAAAGTCACAGATTTTTATGTCTTCTTAGGACAAAGTTTTTTTTTTTTTGTTTTGTTTTGTTTTGTTTTTTTGGTGACCGTGATGGCTCTTTAATAGAGACAGATGTGTCCCGGCAATTTCCAGAGCATGTCCCACCTCAGATGCCTGGAACTGAGTTGGGAGAGTACATCCCTGCAGTGGCAGCAGATCTGTCCTGGGTTGTGAGAAGACAACAGGATCCAGATCCAAGTAGCCTCTTTCCCACTTTGGGGCTCAGTGCCCTGGGCTATCTCTTTTGTAAAGCCATTGAGGTCCAAGCGGTGGGGGCTGAACTGCACTGGGGTGTGGGGAGACAAGGGAATCCAGATCCAAGTTGTCTGTTTCCTGCTTTGAGCTTGGTGCCCTCTGCTGCCTCCTAAGTAAAACCACTGGGGTCCTGCCTGACAACAGTGAGTGTGGGTCTGGCTCCAGGGGTGTCCTGGAGCTGCTTTCCTCTAAAGGCAAAGGTGCAGTAGGGAGGACAGGTAAGGACTCTGAGCCCCTGCTTCCCCCTCTGTACAACGGGGATGAGAATGCTTCACCCACAGGATTGCTGAGAACAGTCAGTGATACACAGGAGCAAACCCCTGGCTCTGTGGTTACTGCAGGATCATGAATGCCTGTATGAATTCAGGCCACTTCCTATTCCTTTTCAACTTTGTTGTTAGGGGATAGACAAGGAAAGGAGAAGAAAAATTCCCTGGTGAGTCCATTGAAACATGTTGTTATGACCACAACCCAGTTGTATCAGTGTCATTGTCAGTAACCTAGTGCCTAGCATGGTACGGGGCACATAGTTACACCAGTAAAGCGTAGTGATAGCTGGATCTGTCTCTTCCTGTGGAACTCTTCATACCAGTGGCCCAGCTCATACCAGATGCCTGAAGGAGGCAGGTTGTGAGGATCTGTGTCTTGGCAGCTGCTGAAGCTTCTACTCCAGATTCAAGGACAACAGTCCTCAGGAGACCCCAACCCCTCACATCCCTGGTGGTGTATGATACTTGGCACATGTGAATTCACAGACCTGAACAAAAGTTGTTGTGCAATAGCTTTTGTGAGGTTCAGAAGCTATCCTAAAAGTAGAGAAGCTACTCTGGCCGCATCATGGGAGAAGAGGTGGAATTTCCATTAGCAGCTACATGCTGTGTAGTAGCCGTCGAGGCCCATCTAAGAGAGTTCCCTTTTGTCTGAAAGCAATGAATAAATCAGTTTGACAAACACTTGATCTTTAACATGTACTTTGGATAAATGTACATTTATTTTTCTGACCATGTAAATAATAATAAATGAATTCTATGTTCTCTAAGAAGAATATGAAAATATGCCATTAGTTAGAAGGGTTCCTAGCAATTTAAGATTGTAACATGTATTCTTTCCTGGTAACCATGGTTTAACCATTTTATAATGAAATTTTTTTAAGCACCTAAAATACTTGACCGTTAGTTAAAAATGTCAGTTATAAGGCTTTGGAAATTTATAAAATAATAATTACCTGTGCATTTACCCTATTATAACGATACCCAGCAAAGTCCCTTATAATGAGCAGATATTCTTGAATATCATTGTGATTATATTCCTAAAGCATCACATTTTAGGTCTGTAGTCACCATCCACCCACTCGGTCACCATGCCCTGTCCCTACACAACCACTGATCTTTTGACAATACATTAGCTTTGATTTCCTATAGCTTTATGAAAAAGGAATTATAGAGATTGCGTTTCATTTTCATCTGGCTTGTTCCATTCTGCTACTTATTTATTTAGAGTTCCTTGGGAAACGGTTCCTTGAATATTAAATACCCAATATCTGCTGGAAGAAGACTTGTGGTTGGGAATCATGTAGATTAGCAATTATTTTGTGAATCGCCCAATTATCCATTTCATATACACTGAAGTAGGAAAACATAGAAAATTATTCTCAGATTTAGGATTATAGTAAATATTTAGTAAGTGAATATAACAAGTTGGAATTATTAAACTCTCTCAAGAAGTGACAATAAAAATATCAGCATTTTTTCCTTTTGTAAAGCAAAATTTTGTGCTTTGATGGTAAAAACCTAACCACAGAAATGGCTGGTGTTTGTTTCCTACATACATACTTAAAGCAAGAATAGGAAAGATAGCAAGAAAATAATCACATGAATATTTTTAATTTCAGAAATTTATGTTAGACGTATTTTGGAACAAATATCTTTCTATATAATTTATTGCATGTATATCGGTTTATAAGTAGGATATTTTATCCCACATAATGAGGAATTTAAAAATTGTTTGTTTTATACCAGTGTAATATTAATGGTCTATAGCAGAAAATTTTACTAGCTACTGCAGACTTGTTTTTTAAGTTTTTTTTTAATTTAAAAGTCTTTTTTGTATGTTTGTTTTGTTTTTTAGATCCCACATATAAATGAAATCATACGGTATTTGTCTTTCTCTGTCGGACTCATTTCACTTAGCATAATACTCTCTAGGTTCATCCATCTTGTGACAATGGCAAGATTGTCATTCTTTTTTTTTTAAAGATTTTATTTATTTATTTGACAGAGAGGGACACAGCAAGAGAGGGAACACAAGCAGGGGGAGTGGGAGAGGGAGAAGCAGGCTTCCCGCTGAGCAGGGAGCCCGATGCGGGGCTCGATCCCAGGACCCTGGGATCATGACCTGAGCCGAAGGCAGCCGCTTAACCGACAGCCACCCAGGTGCCCCGATTGTCATTCTTTTTTATGGATGAAAAATATTCCATTGTATAAATACACAATATCTTTATCCATTCATCTATCAATGCACAGTTAGTTTGTTTCCGTCTCTTGGCTATTATAAATAATGCTTCAATAAACAATGGGGTGCATATATCTTTTAAAATTAGCATTTTCACATTACTTGGGTAAATACTCAGTAGAGGAATTACTGGATCATATGGTATTTCTATTTTCAATTTTGTAAGAAATCCCCATACTGTTTTCCACAATGGTTGCACTAATTTACATTCCCACCAACAGGGCATGAGGATCCCTTTTCTCCACATCTTTGCCAACACTGTTATTTCTTGTCTTTTTGATACTAGCCATCCTGACTGGTGTAAGGTGATATCTCATTGTGGCTTTGATTTGCAATTCCCTCATGATTAGTGATCTTGAGCATCTTTGTGTGTGTCTGTTGTCCATCTGAATGTCTTCTTTAGAAAAAAGTCTATTCAGCTACTCTGCTTATTTTTTAATTGAATTATTTGTTATTGTGGTGTTGAGTCATATAAGTTCTTTCAGGTATTCTTTTTTTTACATTAGATGAAGATTTCTTAGATATGACATGAAAAGCAAAATCAAAACCATAAATGAATAGATTGAAAAACTAGACTCTCTCAAAATAAAATCTTCTGTTCTCCCCTTTCAAGACACTGTTGAGAGAATTAAAAGACAAGCCATTAGGTGGGAGAAAACATTTGCAAATTGTGTATCTACTAAAGGACTTGTATCTAGAAAAAAATCTCACAAAGGTCAATAAGAAGAAAACACACATTCCAATAGAAAAGTGGGCAACATATTTGGAAAGATACTACACCAAAGAAGATACACTAATATCAAATAAGCATGTGAAAAAATACTGAATAGCATTAGTCGTTAGGGAAATGTAATCCCACCACACCTCCCTGAGAATAGCTAAAATAAAAACACTGGCCATACCAAGTGCTGACAGGGTTGTGGAGGGTGGAACTCTCATACACTGCTGGTGGCAATGAAAAATGGTGCCAACACTTTGGAAAATAGCTTGTCAGTTTCTTACAACATTAATCCTACACCTACCATATGATCCAGCTATTGCACTCCATATGTATTTACCCAAGAGAATGAAAATATATGTCCAACAAAGATTATACACAAATGTTTATATAGCACCTTTATCTACAAAAGCCCCAAATTGAAAAAAAGCAGCAATATCTGTGACCAGTTGAATGGTTAGAACTAATTGTGGTATATCCACATAATGGAACATTAGTCAACAATTAAAAGGAAGGAAATATTGATCAATATCAATCTAGAAATAATTAGGTTGAAGGAAAGAAGAAAAAAATATACATTGTATGATTCCATTCACATAAAATTGTAGGAAAAGAAAACTAATCTGAGTGACAGAAGATCAGTGGTTGCTTGGGAGTGGAGGTGGGTGACGTGGAGAGGGGCTGGAGAGAAGTAGATAGGGGAATTACAGAGGGGTACAAAGAAGCTTTTTGAGGTGATGGATATGTTCTTTATCTTGACTGTAGGATTGGATTCACAGGTGTGTATGTAGGATTGGATTCACAGGTGTATATGTATGTAAAAACTGATTAGAGCATATGCTTTAGCTATTTACAGTGTATTATATGTGTCAACCATACTTCGTTGAAGTATCTGATATATATTTATATATTTATAATTCTCCGACGCAATTAAATGAATTTGGTAAAATATTCCACAGTTATGTTCTCACAGTATTAACAGGCCCACAATATATCTTGTAAAATTGGCCCACACTACATATAACCAAGTAGAAATCATCATTTGCAAGGAAATTTATCCAAGTACTTATAGAAAGTTGATGTTCATTTCTATCTGAAGTACAGAAATAAAAATATTATATATTAGGACAATAATTATAATAATATTTAAGAGTAACTGGTTATTTTATGGAAAGACGCTGAGTATCATTATTGTTCTTATCTGGGCTGGGATCCCCTTTTATGTTTGGAACTAGAGGAAATATGAGGACTGTGCTGGGTGACTTACCCAGAAATACCTATTTTTGAAATATTTTAAATTTTCCTCCTGGTGGTTCCAGTAATGAAAATCAGAGAAAGAAGGAAAACTGAAGCCACTGATAATATACAAAGCTTAGCAAAAAATCAGTTGTGTGGAAAAGGCATTGTGAATTATTCCTCATTATTATATGTAGTCAGCCTGACTTCTTTTTTTTAATTTTTTATTGTTATGTTAATCACCATACATTACATCATTAGTTCTTGATGTAGTGTTCCATGATTCATTGTTTGTGCATAACACCCAGTGCTCCACGCAGAACGTGCCCTCCTTAATACCCATCACCAGGCTAACCCATCCCCCCACCCCCCTCCCCTCTAGAACCCTCAGTTTGTTTTTCAGAGTCCATCCTCTCTCATGGTTTGTCTCCCCCTCCGACTTACTCCCCTTCATTCTTCCCCTCCTGCTATCTTCTTCTTTTTCTTTTTTCTTAACATATCTTGCATTATTTGTTTCAGAAGTACAGATCTGTGATTCAACTGTCTTGCGCAATTCACAGCGCTCACCATAGCACATACCCTACCCAGTGTCTATCACCCAGCCACCCCCATCCCTCCCACCCCCCACCACTCAGCAACACTCAGTTTGTTTCCTGAGATTAAGAACTCCTCATATCAGTGAGGTCATATGATACATGTCTTTCTCTGACTGACTTATTTCACTCAGCATAACACCCTCCAGTTCCACAGCCTGACTTCTAATTACAGTAAACGTTTGTTTTTTTGAGATCCAACCGCCCTGCATTTTACCTTTAACCTTTTGTCATTGGTTTTAAACTCCCTTTACACAAATAATGCATTTTCATTACCAAAAATGTAGTGGCTATAGATGAGCAAAGTGAAATTCCCTGTGTTGTTTATTTTGAGCCTACAAAATGACATTGAGCAAATGTGTCAAAACTTTATTCAGATTAACCTTTTTTTAGAGTGAATATCCAGAGCCAGGACAGACTTGGCATCCTTCCATATTTCCTAATACTGTCCAATAGAAATCAGTGACCCTGAGACACTGCCAGGTTCTCAAGTGCCCTTGGAATCATCAAAAACAGGTTTAATGTGAGGCTTTGATCTGGAGTTCAGAATATATCAAAGCCATTGACAAATCAGTGGTGCTCTAGTGTATCTGGCTACTCAGTTGAAGAAAAGGCCTAGTTTCCCAGTTATTCTGGATCAGAGAGAGTTTACGTATCTATGGAAGAAGAGAGAGAGGGCAATTGGCAGACACATAGTTAAGGACTGCCCAGGAATATTTCCGTCTGGATTAACTTTCCAAGGGAGTGGCAGGGTGCCATTTCTGTAGCAGAATGTGAATGTAATTTCCCTGTTGAATGCTGTAGTCAAGAACAACTCCTGACTCTACAAATTAAACCATCCCTTTTTCTCATAAAAATATTGAAATGTGGGTGTGTTTATGTGCTTCTATATTCTCTCCAGCTCTATCACATACAGTACACCCTCACAGTTGCAGCTTGCTCTCAATTCAGAGCAGAGCTGACTTCCAGTCTCAGGTTTGGATAGCCAGATCATGTGGCTTTTTTATATCCTAGAAAACTGATGGTTGTAGAGGGATTGTTTGAGTTATGTGAAAATTCGGAAAGCTGACTGATCCCATGAAGTCAAGCTCTTAACCTTTATCCTCCCCTGACCCTTTGAGAGCCCCGTGGTGGAGACTATAGAGCTGTCATCCTGGATCTAACCACCAGCTGACATCACATTTATCTCAATTGTTGTGGTTCTTGTTAAATGAAAAAGAGTACCTTTTGCAAAGAGCAAAAACAAAACAAAACAAAACAAAACAAACCATGAAATGGTTTGTTTACCATAACCAAATCTTTTTGGAAAATTTCTGTGTATATTAAAGCTGACCCATTTTCTGTTGACCCCAAACTTCATCATGTTCACTGATTTATCTCTTTCCTCATCACTATTGGCTGATGTGTAGTGTGGGCTTGTACAGAGGATTCCTACCACAGAACAGGGTGTTCATGTTCCATTGCCCCAACCTTGTACATACAGCTCAGACCTTCTCCCACTCCTTGTGTATCATCCCCTGCCCATGACACAAGAGGACACAACTGCCCAGACCCCCCTCTGACACCCCATCCTCTCAGTCACCTACCCTCTTCTTGCCCTGCACTGCCCTTCGCACACCTGCCACTGACTGCCAAGTTATGCCACTGCCACCAAGGTGTTTCTTCTTCCGCAGGCCCCGAAGTATGTTTTCATATTCTTCCTTTACACCTATCAGTTTTTTCAGACTGAATTAGAATCATTTTGTATACATTAAAAGCCTGTGTTGTGGGGTTTTGTTTTTGCGGTTTTTTTTTTTTTTTTGAGATTATTGTTATTATTTTAAATCTTTGCAGACGCTTAGAAGTTTCAGGATGATGGTACGTTGGTGCCACCTTGTGACGAAAGCCTGAACTGTAATGTAAACATCATAGAGCAGATCAGAGGGACAAAGGGGCTGTGACTCTCACTAACCAGACAGAGCTTTCTGAAAGTCAGAATGGAAAAGGAAACTCCTTGGGCACAGCATTTTGAAGGGCTCTCTCTGGACACTTTATATAAATGGAATCAGACAATATGTGTTCTTTTGAATGTTTGGCTTCTTTTGCTTAGCTTAAGATTTTCAAGGTTCATCCATATTGTGGCATGTATCAGTACTTCATATCTTTTTTTTAAATTAAGTTTTTAAATTTTAATTCCAGCATAGTTAACATACAGTGTTATGGTGGTTTCAGGTGTACAATATAGTGATTCAACAATTCTATACATTACTCAGTGCTCATCATGATAAGTGTACTTATCACCTGTTACACCCATCCCCCCATCCACCTCCCCTCCCAACAATCTGTCTGTTCTCTATAGTCAAGAGTCTATTTCTTTTTTAAATTTTATTTTATTATGATAGTCACCACACAATACATCATTAGTTTTTGATGTAGTGATCCACGATCCATTGTTTTCATATAATACCCAGTGCTCCATGCAGTATGCGACCTCCTTGATACCCATCACTGGGCTAACCCATCCCCCCACCTCCCTCCCCTCTAAAACCCTCAGTTTGTTTCTCAGAGTCCATAGTCTCTCATGGTTCGTCTTCCGCTCTAATTCCCCCCCCTTCATTTTTCCCCTCCTTCTCCTAATGTCCTTCATGCTATTCCTTATGTTTCACAAGTAAGTGAAACCATATGATAATTGACTTTCTCTGCTTGACTTATTTCACTTAGCATAATCTCCTCCAGTCCTATCCATGTTGATGTAAGAGTTGGTTATTCATCCTTTCTGATGGCTGAGTAATATTCCATTGTATATATGGATCACATCTTCTTTATCCATTCATCTGTTGGAGGGCATTTTGGCTCTTTCCACAGTTTGGCTATTGCGGACATTGCTGCTATGAACATTGGGGTGCATATGGCCCTTCTTTTCACTACATCTGTGTCTTTGGGGTCAATACCCAGGAGTGCCATTGCTGGGCCATAGGGTAGCTCTACTTTTAATTTTTTGAGGCACCTCCACACTGTTTTCCAAAGTGGCTGTACCAACTTGCATTCCCACCAACAGTGTAAGAGGGTTCCCCTTTCTCCACAACCTCTCCAACATTTGTTGTTTCTTGCCTTGTCAATTTTTGCCATTCTAACTGGTGTAAGGTGGTATCTCAATGTGGTTTCGATTTGGATTTCCCTGATGGCTAATGATGATGAACATTTTTTCATGTGTCTGTTAGCCATTTGTATGTCTTCTCAAACTCAACACCCAAAAAACAAATAATCAAGTCAAAAAATGGGCAGAAGATATGAACAGACACTTCTCTGGAGAGTCTATTTCTTAGTACTTCATATCTTTTTATTGCCAAAATATATGCCAGATTTTAATTATGCGTTCATTAATTGGTGGACATTTGGGGTTTTTCACTTTTGGCTATAATGAATGATGCTACATACACTCTTGTCCAAGTTTTACTGTAGACATACGTTGTCATTTCCCCTGTGTACCTAGGAGTGGAATTACTGCGTCCTATGGTAACTCTCTGTTGAAGCATTTCAAGTACCGCAGGACTGAGAACAAATGAATGGTTACCAGAAGGGAGGGGGAAATGGGTGAAATAGGTGATAGGGATTAAGGAGTGCACTTGTGATGAGCACTGGGTGATGTATGGAAGTGTTGAATCACTATATTGTACACCTGAAACTAATATAACACTGTATGTTAAGTAAACTTAAAAAAAAGAGCTGCCAGAATGTTTTCATGACCCTGACATTCCTGAGGAGTGCAGACATAGTTTGTCATTTTTCTCCTGATTAGATTGTGGTTATGAGTTTTGAGAAAGAACACAACAGACTTGAGGTGCTCTTCTTGTCACATCATATCTGTGAAGACATGCTCCCCACATAAATTACTGGGTCACTAAGGATGTTGACCATCATCATAGGGTTATGGTGGAGTTTGCCTAGTTTCTCCAGTGTATAGTAACTATCTTCCATCACCTACCCTACGCTTTATAAGTTAATCACTAAGTCTACATTGCCCTCATGGGTGAGAGGTGGAATTAAAGTTCACCTCATGGAGGCGGGTTATCTACATATATTATTTGGTATAACTTGATAAAAACAGTTTGTCTCTTTTCACCTATTTTTTTTATCAATTCAAACATTATTTATGTCAGTATTTACTCATGTATACTTATTTTGTAGGTTATTTTTTAATACACACATTTCAAAAGAAGTTTAGCATCATGATTTCTATGGCACAGAAAAATAATCTAATACTTGAAACACTACTAAAGAGTTCCCTACCTCCACCATTATATATCACCAGCATTGTATTGTCTAAGTGTGGCATATTAGACAATGCTTGTAGACAATATATTTAACCATGGCAGAATTTGGAACCACATTTTAATTTCATATGATTTTATTACATACTTGGTTTTCTTGAGAAAGAAATAAAAAAACAGTTCAGACAGAGGTTATTGGAATGATGATATCACATTATTGGTAAATGCAGAAAATGTACTTGAAAAATCACTCTCACTGAAGAAAAAATGAGATATGTCATAGAAAATGTATCTTTCATTTGAAAATCCACTGTCTGAATGACAGCCTTCCAGATTTCTGACTCTGACTATACGGAAGTTAAGTTACTAACCTTTAAGTAACTGATTGCACCAAAATACAATCCTTGTCTTACCCAAGAATTGAGTTCTTTCCTGGGAAAAGAAAATCCTTTCCTTTCAGGGAAATACTTGTTTGTCTCCATTTGGACAATCATTTCAACATTTGTGATGTGTGCATATGACATGGAGATTGTTGTTGAGTTGGCAAGTGTAATTTCAAATGGAAACATGGAGGAAAGTGGCCTCATTAGATGAGGGATGAAGACTGAGTTGGAGGGGAGGTGCAGAGGGATGTGAATTGAGTATCAAGAAATCTTACAATACTGATGCAAAGGCAAGAATATATGTAAAGAGGAGAGTCACTAAAGATGTGGAGAAGGGCCCAGGGCATTAAAGCATAGTTTTAAACAATCAATTATAAAAGACTTGAGCAGACTGAAATCTTAATGGGAAGAAGGCATCTCTTCTTAGATTTAACAAGTGAATTTACCACACTAACCTTTCTGCACTTTACTTCCTTGTTTGCATTCTGAAGAAGCCTGAAACTTTTCCAAAGGGATAGTATAAGGACATCGGTCTTAATGCCTACTAGTTGGATGGATGGATGGATGGATGGATGGATGGATGGATGGATGGATGGACGCAGGAAGTGTCAAACATGTGCTGGTAAGTCATGGATTTTTATGTTTCAGGACAGAGTTTTAAGTGCAACTGACGAACCTGCAGCGTTGAGTGGCTAACAGGATGCAGCTTTCTCAGGATTCTGCAACTGATGTTTGCAAGATGGGAGGCATTCGCCCGCCTGAGCATCTCAGTTGCTATAGAAACCAAATGAGAGCTTTTCTAGACAAAATATAGTGTTCTTTTTTATGATTTCATTATATAAAGATGCACACACACATACATATAAACAAAGTAGGTGCCCCCATTCTCTGGCTTGCTAATTAAACATTGTGTGTACATACATACATTTATATATATATATATATATATATGTCTTATAGATAATATATGCATATATATAATTTATTTATGTATATAGTGTGAATATATGTGTACGTGTATAGTGTATATTTATACACACACACACAGAAAACATGATCATTATTCTCAAGAAAATGTTGTGAGAAGTTCAAAGGGAAATGTCTCTCAAGATCCTGGCACACTATTGGATGCATCACCCACAATGTCAATTTTTGCTTCCTTTCCATCCCAGTTGCTCTGAGCTTTAACAGGGATGTTGTTTCTTAACCCATTTATTTCTGCTTTTACCTTTAACTATCTTTTATTCTCATTTTATAGTTTAGGTTGTTATTCTTTATCATGCTTTTTGAATTGAATGTTTAATTAATTTATTTTTATTGATATAGGTATTTATTTTTTCTTTTTTTCAAACTTTATTAAGATATAATTGAAATATAACACTGTATGGGTTTAAGGAGTACAACATAATGATTGGATATATGTATGTATTGCAAAAAAATTGTAATAAATTTAATTAATATCCATCACCTCACATAGTTACAATTTTTATTTCTTGTGCTAAGAACTTTAAAGTTCTACTCCTTCAGCAGCTGTTCAAGATACACTACAGTATGGTTAACTGTAGTCACTATACTGTACTTTGCATTTCCAGAACTGATTTATTTTATAACTGGAAGTTGTACATTTTGACTACCTCCATCTTTTCTTTATTGAGGTATAACTGACATATAATACTATATAAATTTCAGATGTACACCATGATGATTCAATATTTGTATTTTGCAAAATGATCACCACAGGGGCACCTGGGTGGTTCAGCCTTTAAGCATCTGCCTTTGGCTCAGGTCATGATCCCAGGGTCCTGCGGGGCTCCCTGCTCGGTGGGGAGCCTGCTTCTCCCTTTCACACTCCCCTTGCTTGTGTTCCCTCTCTTGCTGTCTCTCTTTGTGTCAAATAAATAAATAAAATCTTAAAAAAAAAATGATCACCACAATAAATCTAGTTAACATCCATCACCATACATAGGTAAAGAAATTTCTTTTTGTGATGAGAACTTTTACAATCCACTCTCTTAGTAACTTTCAAATATTCAATACAGGATTATTAATTATAGTCACCATGCTGAACATCATATTCCCATGACTCATTTATTTTATAACTGGAGGTTTGTACCTTTTGACCCCCCTTTACCCATTTTGCCCAACCCCCACCCCTCATATAGGTATTTAATGCTTCAAATGTCCTCTGACGATTGTTTTAACTAGATACTGGTATGTTATTTTTTCATTACCATTATCCTAATCAAATTCAGTAATCTCTGGGGCCCAAGGTTTGTTTAACACTCTAAAATAGAATCAATTTTCATGAATGGTCTACACTTTTCCAGAAAGTAAGTATTGTCTAATAGGCTTCATAATTCAGTGTCTCTATGTGTAAGATCTGCCTTTGGGATTATGTTGTTTATGTCTTCTCTACAATGACTAAATATTTTTCCAGTTGATCATTTTGGATTAAAGGAAATTTGTTAGAATCAACTGTAATTACTGTGTTTCTTCTGTTACCCCTTGCACCTACTGTAGTTTTTTCTCCGTGAATATTTTGATGTATTATTTGGTATATATGTATTAAAATCTCATATCTGGGATGCCTGGGTGGCTCAGTTGGTTAAGCATCTGCCTTCGGCTCAGGTCATGGCCCCAGGGTCCTGGGATCGAGCCCCGCATCGGGCTCCCTGCTCAGCGGGGAGTCTGCTTCTCCCTCCCCCTGCCTGCTGCTCCCCCTGCTTGTGTGCTCCCTCTCTCTCTCTCTGACAAATAAATAAATAAAATCTTTAAAAAAATAAATAAAATAAAATCTCACATCTTCCTTGTGAATTTTAGCTGTTAGCATTAGAAACTGTGCTTTTCTGTCTTTTACCCATTTTGATCTCAGCTCTACTCTCCCATATCAAGATTGTAACCCCTTCTCTATTTTATTGACAATTGCCTGATATATATTTCCTTATTTTAAATTTTAACCTCTGAATTCCTTTTGTGTTAGGTATTGTTTTGGATAAAGCGTAGTTTTGGGTTTTTCTTCAGTAGGCAATTTGAAAACACTTTTCTTTTACTATGGGTGTTAAGCACATTTATATTTACTGATATAATCAATACCTTTGGTCACTTATGTTCTGTTGTGTCACATTGTTCATAAACTCACAGAAATGATATATTCTTATGCCAGACTGTGTGCTTGATTTGTTTTCCTTTTTTATTTAGTATTTAGAATGGTTGTTGTTTTGTTCTGGTGGTACTCATACTAAATCATTAACAACCCTACTTAATATCATTGATAGGGAATAAAGTCTTACTAATAAATAGAAATGGTCAGTAATGTGAACATATTGTTCACATAGTAAACAATATACATACTCATTAACTTAAAAATGTGCTCAATTACAATACATAAAGGAATGCAAATTAATATGCTGAGCTGTGAGGCTGAGTGAAAAAGATGTTTCTTAAGAGTATACATAATGGGGGCGCCTGGGTAGCTCAGTTGGTTAAGCAGCTGCCTTCGGCTCAGGTCATGATCCCAGGGTCCTAGGATCAAGTCCCGCATTGGGCTCCCTGCTGCCTCTCCCTCTGCCTGCCACTCCTCCTGCTTGTGCTCTCTCTCTCTCTGACAAATAAATAAATAAAATCTTAAAAAAAAGAGTATGTATAATGTAATAATTTGGGCAAAGATTATATGTAAATGAACATATTTTGTTATATATTTATACATAAAATTTGTAGAACTGCATTCCAGCTTTTAAAGATGTGTGTGACACTGGAGTAGTGAGTTACCCTTTGTGAGCTTGAACTTACTTATCTGTAAAATGGGCATATTGGTATTTACTTCAGAGAGCTGTTATGAGAAATGAGCAAACCTTTAGAAAGAATCTGATACATAATATTTCAGCAAATATGTGTATAGTTTTGATTGCGTTCCTCCACTCACAAAAGAGATGTTTCACAGAGATCATTCAGATTGAGCAGAGGGAAAGGAAATATATACATATTTATGAGGGTTAAGCTTTGGTAATATTTATTTATAGGATGAATTACCTGAAGATGGTGGAAGTGAAAAGGAAATCATCGTATCTATTTTTTTTTTTAATGTTCCTTCTGATCTTTGTACCTTCCATTTGACACTGGAATAGCAAACTTCCTTTGAGTGGCAGAAAGGAGGCAGTACAGAATAACAGAGTACTAAGATGTGTCTGCTGTACAATAGACTGAAATCCCGAGAAACAATTCCAAATGCAGTAATATTCCTTGTTCCGTCAGTCTGGGTACAGTTCTGCCTATTGCCCAGGTTCAAGTCTAGATCCTCTAATTAATATGCTTTCTCACATGGTGGACTCAAGAATAAGATATTTCATTTTCAGTGAAAGGCCTCTGAGTGGGTGAGTGTAGGAGGCATTTCCACTTGGAGGATTAACAGGCGCCTAGATGTTGCCATAGAAACCAGACTTTGACTTGGTGGGCCTGACCACTTTTATAGAGCCAGAGTACCCTGGCGAGGAGGGTCCAGCCTTCAGGTGTTTGGAACTCAGCTATGTGGAAGTGGAGCCTCCTTTTGGTATGGGGAGACCAAAAGGATCTCAGATCCAAATCACCTCTTTCCGGCTTTGGGGCTCTGTGCCTTGGCCATCTCATTGGTAAAGACGTTAGGGTCCCAACTGGCCCCAGTGAGTGTGGCTCCAGAACACCTCTGAGCTGCTTTCCTCTAAAGGCAGGGGTCACAGGTGGTATGACAGGTAAGACTTTGAGCTCCTGCTTGCCCCTCTGTAAAAGAGGAATGGAAACGCTTCACCCACAGGATCACTGAGAATAGTCAGTGATACACAAGAGCAAACCCATGGCCCTATAGTTACTGCAGGATCATGAGTGCCTGTATAAATTCCACTTCTTACTCTTTTTCAACTTTGTTGTTAGGGGGTAGACAAGGAAACAGGGAGAAAAAGCCTCCGGTGAGAAGCTCATTATAACATGTGGTTGTTACGATCACTACCCAGTTGTAACAGTGTCACCTAGCATGGTGCAGGGCTCATAGTTCCTCCAGTAAAGCATAGTGATAGCTGTGTCTGTCTCTCCCCATGCGGCTCTTCATGCTGGTGGTCAGGTTGATATCAGGTACCTGAAGGAGGTAGGTTCTGAGGATCTGTGTCCTGATGGCTGCTGAAACTTCTACTCCAGATTCAAGGGCAGCAGTCTTTAGGAGACCCCAAAATTTCACATCCTTGCTGGTGTATGACTCGTGGCTCAAGTGAGTTCATGAACCTAAATAAACAAAAGCACATTGTGGAATAGCTCCTGTGAGCTTCGCAAACCAACCTAAAAGTAGAGAAGCTGCTTTGATCTCATCATGGGAGAAGAGGTTTAACAAGTGGAATGTCATCCCATCAGCAACTACGTAGTAGCCCTTGAGCACCATCTTAGAGATGCATTTTTTTTTTTTTTGCTCAACAGAAATAAACAGTCCAGTTGGAGAAAGAAGCTGGACTTTAATATGAATTTGCAATAAATAAACCTACATTGTTCTCACCATATAAATAATAATTAACAATTACCGTGTATCTCATAGATGCATATGGAAATGTGCGGTTGTTAGATTGGCCTCACAATTGGGCATTGTAATATAGATTCTTCCCTGAGTTTTTTTCCATTACATAATGAAATTTTTTTAAAGAGCCAGAAATTTTCCAAGTGTTAGTTTCAAATGCCAATGACTAGAATTTAATATATTAAAAGTATTTATTACCTGAGAGTTTGCCCTAGTATAATGATACTTAGCCTCTTTCCACAAAAAAACCCAGTTACTCTTAGATAACATTATGATTATCTTCCTAATTTATAATATTTTTATTTCTATCCTCAACGCAATAAATGAACATCAACTTTCTGTAAATATTTGGGTAAATTTCATTGCAAATGATGATTTCTATTTAGATTATATGTAGTGTGGACCAGTTTGATAAGATATAGTATGAGTTTGTTAATAGTATAAGAATATAATCGTGGGAATCTTCCACCTGATTTATTTAATTGTATCAGGGAATTATGAATATATAAATATATGTGAAATACTTCACTGAGGCATGGTTGATATAAAATACACTGTACATATTTAAGGTATATGCTTTAACAAGTTTTGATATATGTGATTCCAACACTATAGTTAAGATAATGAACATATCTATCACCTCAAAATGCTTTTTTGTGTCCAGTTGTAATGGTCCCATCTACCCCCCCCTCCAGTTTTCCTCTTCACGTCACTTGACCCTGTTCCCAGGCAACTACTGATCTTCTGTCATTATGGATAAGTTTATTTTTCTGTAATTTTATGTGCGTGGAATGCTACAATGTGTTTTCTTTTATGTCAGTCTTCTTCCCTTCGACCTAATTATTTCTAGATTTATCTATTTGTGGCATAAAGGAATATTTCCTTCTTTTTTATTGTTGAATATTATTCCACTATATGGCTATATCATAATTTGTTCTATCCATTCACCTGGTCATAGATATTTGTTTCTGTTTTTTTTTTTTCTTTTCCATTTTGAGGCTCTTAAAGATAATGTAGTTATGAACATAACTTTGCTTGGACATAGGTCTTTTTTTTTTTGATAAGTACACTTGGAGTGCAACAGCAAGATCATATAGTAGATGTAGGATTAACATTATAAGAAACTGACAATCTGACCCCAAAAAGAAATAATCCAATTAAAATGTGCAGAAGACATTGAGCATGTGCAGAAGACTTGAACAGACATTTCTCCTAAGAAGGCATCCAGATGGCCAATAGACACATGAAAAAATACTCAACATCTCTTATCATCAGGTAAATGCAAATCAAACTACAATGAGATATCACCTCACACCTGTCAGAATGGCTAAAATCAAACACAAGAAACAACAAGTGTTGGTGAGGATGTGGAGAAAAAGGAAACTTCTTGCACTGTTGGTGGGAATGCAAACTGGTGCAGCCACTTTGGAAAATGATATGGAGGTTCCTCAAAACATAAAAATAGAACTACCCCACGATCCAGTAATCACACTACTGGGTATTTACCCTGAAAATACAAAAACACTAATTAAAAGGGATACATGCACTTGTCTGTTTATAGCAACTTTATTTACAATAGCCACATTATGGAAGCAGCCCAAGTGTTCATCGATAGATGAATGGATAAAGATGTGGTGTATATACAATGGAGTATTATTCAGCCATAAAAAAAAATGAAATCTTGCCATTTGCAATGACATGGATGGAGCTAGAGTATAATGCTAAGTGAAATAAGTCAGAGAAAGACAAATACCATGATTTGATTCATATGTGGAATTTAAGAAACAAAACAAATGAGCAAAGGAAAAAAAAGAGAGAGAGAGAAAGAGAGACAAACCAAAAAATAGACTCTTAACTATAGAGAACAAACTCCTGGCTACCAGAGGGGAGGTGGGTGGAGGGGATGGGTGATTAAAGAGTACACTTGTCGTGATGATCACTGGGTGATGTATAAAATTGTTGAATGACTATATTGTACACTTGAAAACTAATATAATACTGTATGTTAATTATATTGGAATTAAAAGAAAAAAAGGGAAAAACCGATAATCTCTTTTCCAAAGTGTTGGCACCATTTTTCATTGCCACCAGCAGTGTATGAGAGTTCCATATTCCACAACCCTGCCAGGACTTGGTATGGTCAGTCGGTTTATTTTATCCATTCTCAGACGGGTATAATGGGTTTACATTTCCCTAATGACTAGTGATGTTCAGCGTCTTCCTATGTAATAATGTGACACTTGTGTGTCTTTTTTGGTGAAGTATATTTTCAAATATGTTACCTACTTATTTATTGGAGTATCTGTATCTTCTCATTTACCTTAGTGATATTTTTTTATTCTGGATACAAGCCCTGTATCAGATATATGATTTGCATACATTTTTCTTTTTTCCTGAAAATTTTATTTAAATTCAATTAATTAACATATAGTGTATATTAGTTTCAGAGGTAGAGTTCAGTGATTCATCATTTACATATAATACCCAGTGCTCATTACATCACATGCCCTCCTTAATACTCATCACACAGTTACCCCATCCCCCCACCCACCTCCCCTCTAGCAACCCTCGGTTTGTTTCCTATAGTTAAGAGTCTCTTATGGTTTGCCTCACTCTCTGATTTCATCTTATTTTATTTTTGCCTCCTTTCCCCTGTGATCCTCTGTTTGGTTTCTTAAATGCCACATATGAGTGAAATCATATGATAATTGTCTTTCTCTGTTTGACTTATTTTGCTTAACATAATACCCTCTAGTTCCATCCATGTCATTGCAAATGGTAAGATTTCATTTTTTTGATGGCTGAGTAATATTCCATTGTATAAATATACACCACATCTTCTTTATCCATTCATCTGTTGATGGACATCTGGGCTCTTTCTATATTTTGGCTTTTGTGGACGTTGCTGCTATAAACATTGGGGTGGCATAGATTTTCTTCCAGGCAGCGGCTTGTCTTTTAATTCTCTCAACAGTAAGTGTGGAAGAACCAGTCTTTAAGCTTAAGGAATTCTAGTTTTTCAGCTTATTCATTTATGATTTTGATTTTGCTGTTGATGTCATATCTAAGGAATATTCATCTAACATAGGGCCAGAGGGATTTTATCCTCTATTTTCTTCTAACAGTTTTATAATTTTAGCTTTTATATTTATGTCTGTGATAAATTTTTAGTTGACTTTTGTTTATGGTGCAATACACGGATCATAGTTGATGTTTTTTTTTTAAAGATTTTATTTATTTATTTGAGAGAGAGAGAGAATGAGAGATAGAGAGCACGAGAGGGAAGAGGGTCAGAAGGAGAAGCAGACTCCCCGCTGAGCAGGGAGCCCGATGCAGGACTCGATCCCGGGACTCCAGGATCATGACCTGCGCCGAAGGCAGTCGCTTAACAAACTGAGCCACCCAGGCGCCCTCATAGTTGATGTTTGTGCATCTGGAGACCCACTTGTCTCAGAACCATTTGTTGAAATAACTATCCTTTCTGAGAGGGGAGGCAAGCTGGCAGAAGAGTAGGGGACCTTGTTTCATCTGGTCCCTTGAATCTAGCTAGAGAACTATCAAATCATTCTGAACACCCATGAATTCAACCTGAGATGTAAGAGAAGAATTGTTGAAACTCTACAGGTAGAAAAGCGACCACTTTTTGCAAGGTAGGAGGTGTGGAGAAATGAATCTGAGGGGATATATTGGAAGATAAATGGTGGGGAGAGGGAGCCTCTGTAAGCCAGCCACCAGAAAGTGATATAGCCCTGGAGCTCAAAACCAGAACCCTTAGAAATCTGCCCCAGTGAGAGACATCCCTGCCTGAAAGGAGTTCAGGTGGAGAAATGGGGCAGAATTCTAGGTGGGACAGTGTGGTCTCAGGATCCCCGGAATCACAGAAAGAACAGGGGTGCCTGAGCCCGTAAAGTTCCCAAGCATTGGAGCGGTGAAACTGGTTAGGTTAGTGAGTCCGGGAGGGGGCTCTCAGCTTGGTTCACCATAAACCATGAGCCACAGTCTGATGGGGTGACCGCTTTCAGAGCAGGGGCCCTGCTAAAGGAAAGGAACGGGGTGATTATCCGACTTCTCCAGGGAGGGGCAGAGCAGGTGCACACATGATCAGGTGACCACTCTCTGGGCTGGAGCCCTGCAAAGTGCAGGAAGGCCAGATCCTCCACCTTCCCCCAGGAGGATAGGTGTGGGCATGCACTGCAGGAGTCTGCAGAGTTTGGTACACACAAAAGTGAAGACGGCTTATCTCTGAGGGTTTACTGAAGAGAGGGGACCACAGTCTTACAGTTCTGGGGCTGGAGATTGGGAGCGTTCATTTTTATTTTGATCCTCTAAAGAGGTGCAGAAAGCCTTCAGGGAATAAAAGCCACACAGAGCAACCAGAAAGAGCTTACGCTGAAGCCCGGGCCCCCTAGCAAGGGGCCATGCAACTCCATGCACTGAGAATCAGTGCAGCAGGCCCCACCCCCAGAAGAACACCTGAAAGAACAGGCGAACAGCAAGTTTACAGACCTCACAGGACTGCAAAACACCAGCGCTAGTATATAGGATATAGTATATAGAATTCGAGGTTTTTTTCTCATGATTTGTTTATCTTCCAGTTTAAAATTTTGCATTATTTTCCTTTTTTCCCTTTTCAACTAGTTTATTGTATCAACTTTGTTTTTAAGTCTTTTTTAACTTTCATTTTTTTAAATTTACTTTTTATAGGTATATTCTTCGCTTTTGGCTTCCTTTCACGCTATTCAATCTTTGTGTGTGTGTGTGTGTGTGTGTGTGTGTGTGTGTGTGTGTGTGTGTGTGTGTGTATAAGTTTTGCTTTCTTTACAATTTTGGGATTTAGTGTCTTCTAACACACAGACCAAAATACACTCAGGACCAAGTGGATCACCCGGTTTTGTCCAACCTGTGAGATTATATTCTCCCCCCCCCCTTTTTTTTTTCTTTTTTGGTTTCTGAGCTCTTCAGATTTGTCCAAAGTGTGTATTTTGTTCTGGTCGTGGTTGATATTTTTTATTTTGTTCACACGTTCATCCATTCTTCTCTGGGCAAAGTGACTAAAAGGAGAAATTCACAACAAAAGAAAGAACCAGAGGTAATACTCTGCCACAAATCTAATCCATATGGATATAAGTAAAATGTCAGAGCTGGAATTCAGGATAACAATTATAAAGTTACTAGTTGGACTTGAAAAAAGCATAAAAGATGCTAGAGAATCTCAGTGCAGAAATGAGATCTAATCAGGCCAAAGTTAAAATATTCTAACTGAGATGCAGTCTAAATTGGATGCTCTAACAGCTAGGGTAAATGAGGCAGAGGAGAGAGTAAGTGACACAGAAGACAAGTGACACAGAAGACAAGTGATGAAAAGGAAGGAGGCTGAGGAAAAGAGAAAAAAAACAACTAATGGACCATGAGGGGAGGCTTCAAGAAATCAGTGATGTCATAAAATGAAACAATATTAGAATTATTGGGATGCCTGAAGAAGAGTAAAGAGAGAGAGGGCCAGAAGGTATATTTGAGCAAATCATAGCTGAGAACTTCCCTAATCTGGGGAAGAAACAGGCATTCAAGTCCAAGAGGTAGAGAGGGCCCCTCCCCAAATCAATAAAAATAGATCAACACCCCAACATATAACAGTGAAGCTTGCAAATTTCAGAGACAAAGAGAAAATCCTGAAAGCAGCTCGAGATGAGAGGTTGTAACCTACAGGGGTAGGAGCATTAGACTGTCAGCAGACCTATCCACAGAGACCTGGCAGGCCAGAAAGGGCTGGCATGATATATTCAGGCTTCTAAACAAGAAAACCATGTAGCCAAGAATACTTTGTCCAGCAAGGCTGTCATTCAGAACGAAAGGAGAGATAAAGAGCTTCCAGGAAAGACAGACACTGAAAGAACATGTGATCACTAAGTCAGCCCTGCAAGAAATATTAAGGGGGATCCTGTACGTGAAGGGACAGCCCAAGAGTCACATAGACCAGAAAGAAACAGAGACAACCTACAGAAACAGGGATTTTTACAGGTAGTACAATGGCACTAAATTCATATCTTTCAACAGTTATTCTGAATGTAAATGGGCTAAATGCTCCAATCAAAAGACACAGGATATCAGTTTGGATGAAAAAGCAAGACCCATCCATATGCTGTCTACAAGAGACTCATTTTAGACCTAAAGACACCTCCGGACTGAAAGTGAGGGGATAGAGAACAATTTATCATGCTAATGGATATCAAAAGAAAGCTGGGGTAGCAATCCTCATATCAGACAAATTAGATTTTAAACCAAAGACTGTAGCAAGAGATGAAGAGGGCCACTGTATCATACTTAAAGTGTCTACCCAACAAGCAGATCTAACAATTATAAATATTTATGCTCCTAGTTTGGAAACAGCCAATTATAACAACCAATTAATAACCAAATTAAAGAAACACATTGATAATAATACAATAATAGTAGGGGACTTCAACACCCCACTCACAGCAATGGGCAGATAATCTAAGCAGAAGATCAATAAAGAAACAATGGCTTTGAATGACACATGGGACCAGATGGACTTTGCAGATACATACAGAACATTCCATCCTAGAACAACAGAATATCATTCTTCTCGAGTGGACATGGAACTTTCGCCAGAATAGATCACATCTTAGCCCACAAAACAAGCCTTAACAAATTCAAGAAGATCAGAGTCATACCATGCATCTTTTCGGACCACAATGCTATGAAACTAGAAGTCAACCACAAGAAAAAAATCTGGAAAGACCACAAATACATGAAAGTTAAAGAATATGCTACTAAACAAAGAATGGGTCAACCAGGAAATAAAAGAGGAAATAAAAATGTACACTGAAATGAATGAAAATGAAAACACAGCAGTCCAAAACCTTTGGGATGCAGCACAAGTGGTTCTAAGAGGGAAGTTTACAGCAATACAGGCCTACCTCAAGAAGCAAGAAAACTCTCAAATAAACAACTTGACCTTATCCCTAAGGAAGCTAGAAAAAGAGCAACAAACAAAACCTAAAACCAGCAGAAGGAAGGAAAAATAAAGACAAGAGCAGAAATAAATGATACAGAAACTATAAAAAACAATAGAAGAGATCAATGAAACCAGAAACTGGTTCTTTGAAAAGATCAACAAGATTGATAAACATCTAGCCAGACTTATCCAAAAAAGAGAGAAAGGGGGTGACTAGGTGGCTCAGTCAGTTTAGCATCCAACTCTTTTTTTTTTTTTTTTTTTTTTTTTTTTTTAGCATCCAAATCTTGATTTTGGCTCAGGTTATGATCTCAGGGTTATGAGATTGAGCCCTGCATTGGGCTCTGTGCTGAGCATAGAGCCTGTTTAAGATTCTCTCTCCCTTTGCCCCCACCCCACCTCCTTGCACTCTCCCTAAAAAAAGAAAAGAAAAGAAAGAAAAAAGAGAAAGGACTTAAATAATTAAAATCACAAATGAGAGAGGAGAAATAACAACACCACAGAAATATAATTATAAGAGAATATTATGAAAAACTATATGCCAACAATTGGAGAACCTGGAAGAAATGGATAAATTCCTAGAAACATATAAACTACATATATACTACCGCAGCCATATTTGACACCTCCTGCATCCATCCACCCATCTGTTCATCCGCTCATCCGGTTAACATGCATTAAAACCAAACTCTACACCATCCCTTTGGTTAACTTTTACACTTCTCCAGAATGAAAACAAGGAAGTAAAGTGCAGAAAGGGTGGGACAAGTGAATTCAGAAGTGAAATCTAAGAAGAGATGGCTCCTACCCATAAAGATTTCAACCTGATCAAGTCTCTTATAAGTGATGATTTAAAAGTAAGTTCTAATACCCTGGGCCCCTGTCTCCATCTTTAATTACTGCTCTCTCTGCATATATTCTCGCTTTTGAACTGAAATTCTAAGAATTTTTGATAAGCAATTGAAATCCCCCGATTCTCCCCTCCAACTGCATCTTCATCCGTTATCTAACGGGGATGTGTTCCCCCATGCTCCTACAGAGATTACACTTGACAATTCCACACCGCCTCTTTGTCACATGCACAGATCAGGAACGTTGAAATGATTGTTCCAATGGAAACACAAAAACATTTCCCCAAGAGAAAGGAATGTCCTTTTCCAATAATAGAATTCAATTGCTTGGGTATAGACAAGGATTCTATTGCAGTGCAATTTGTTATGCAAATGCTAGAGATTTGAATCTTTTCTGCAGTGTTAGGGTAAGCTAACTGGAGGGTTATGCTTTAGACAGTGAGTTTTCAAATGAAGCCCATATATTCTCCAGCATAGCTCATATTTTGCTTCATTGAAAAGGATTATGCAGGGGGGCCTGGGTAACTCAGTCGACTAAGCAACTGTCTGCCTTGGGCTCAGGTCATGATCCCAGGATTCTGGGACAGAGCCCCACATCAGGCTTCCTGCTCAGAGGGGAGCCTGCTTCTTCCGCTCTCTCGCGTGTGCTCTCTCTCTCTCTCTCTCTCTCAAATAAACAACTAAATTCTTTAAAAAAAAGATTATGCTAATGTTTGTCCATGTTAGCAATAACATTATGCTCATTTCAGTAACCTCTGTATTATCAGTTTTTTTATTTCTCTTTTATGAAACCAAGTATGGAATAAAATTGTCTCAATACATACTGTTGTTCCAAATTCCACACGGTTAAATATATTGCCTAAATGCATTTTCTAATATACCATATTCAGACAATAAATGGTGGTGATACATAATGGCAGAGATAGGGAACTCTTTTATAGTTTGCTGCCTGCTGAGTCAAAATTCTTTTTTTCTTCACCATAGAAATCATGACGCTAAAACTTTTTGGATGGGTTCATTTTTTTTTAAATGAGAAAATAAGTAAATATGAATCCATACTGATATACATAAATGGTTTAATTAATAAAAATGGGTCACAAGTGGCAGACTGTCTTTATCATATAATTTAAAATAATATGTATAGATACTCTGCCTCCATGAGGTGAACTTTAATCTCCCTCCCACCTCTGAAGGCAGGACAGAATTAGTGACTTCCTTCTAAAGAATAGAGTGGGTGAATGGAAAATAGTTACTGTACACTGGAGATATTAGACAAACACCACCTTAACCCTGTGATGAGGGTCAGCGTCTTTAATGACCCAATGATATCAGATGGGTCTTATGTCCTTCTTAATGTGAGGTGATGAGAAGGAGACTTCAACTGTGGTATTCTAACCCATAACCACAGTCTGTCTAATCAGGAGAAAAATAACTGACTACACCTGCACTCCTGAAGACTGTCAGGGTCATGAAAACAGTCTAGGAGTTTCTCAAACAGTTCAACAGAGTTACTATATGACTCAGCAACTCCACTCCTAGGTACACAGCCAGGACAAATGACAACATATGTCTACATAAGAACTAGTATACGCATGTACAAAGATGGAATCATTATTCATAATATCCCAAAGTGGAAACAACCCAAATGTCAACCATTTAATGAATAGATAAAAAGTGAGGCATATTATTTGTTAATAAAAAAATGAAGTACTGACGATACATGCTACAACATGGATGAATCTTGAAAACATTATGCCAGTGACAGAAGTCACATATGCAAAGACCATATATTGTGTAATTCCATTTATATGAAATATCCAGAAAGAGGCTATCAGTATAGTTGTGTCCAAGGAATTCCCTCCTTTCTATCCTGACTTCCAGAAAGATCTAGTAGGGTTGGGTCACAGCCTCTCTTCCCACTTTCAGGCTCCACAAACGTTCATGCTGTAGTTTAGACTTTTGTCACAAGGTGGTACCAACGTACCACCATCATCAAACTTTCCTAAGTGTCTGCAAGGAGTAAAAAAATAAACATAACCTTTAAAACCCAGGTTTTGAAGCTATGTAGAATGTTCTAATTCTGTCTGAAAAAACAGATAGGGGTAAAACAAGACTGTAAAAAATATACTCCTGGGCCTGCAGAGGATGAAACCTTAGGTGGCAGTGGCATGCTTTGGCAATCTGGGACAGGTGTGTGAAGGGCTGTGCAGATGAGAACAGGGGGTAGGAGCCTGAGAGAGGATGGAGCAGCAGAGCGGGGTCTGCACAGCTGTGTCCTGTGTCGTGGACAGGGGCTGACAGACAAGGGGTGGGAGACGGTCTGGGCAGCCTGTACAAGGGTGGGAGAATGGATGATGAATGCCCTGTTCTCTGATAGGGTCTCTCTGAAGAATCCACAGTGAGCGTCAGCTGATAGTGATGAGGAAAGCTGTAAATCAATGAGCTTGATGTAGTTTTGGTTCAACACTATATGGAATTACTTTAATATACATATGAATTTTCCAAGCAGAATTGGTATCATGGTAAACAAACCACTTCGTGATATTTTTTACCCTTTGTAAAATGTACTCCTTTTCATTATTGAAAAAAAATGAGGAAATATGATGCCACCCAGTGTTCACACTTAAGATAGAGCCTCTGAGAGTCTCAGACCAGGGGACTCAGCAAAGGGGAGGGAGGAAAGAGGTTGGGAGCTTGACTTTATGGGATCAGCGGCTTTCTGGATTTTTATAGCTGAATTTTTGTTTAACTGGTACAATCCCTCTGTATCCATCACTTTTCTAAGATATAAAAAAATACTTTTCTTGGGATATCTAAGCCTGAGATTGGAGGTCCAGCTCCTGTCTGAACTGAGAATAATGCTGCAACTGTGGAATGTATGGAGGTGGTAGAGCTGGATGGGGATATAGAAACACACACACACACACACACACACACACACACACACACACACACACAAATTTACATTCATCACTTGGTACAAAAAGGGTACCCTGACACTTCCTCGGGACAGTTAAGGCAGATGGAATATTTCCAGGGCAACCCTTAACTATGTTTCTGCCAGCGATTGCCCTTCCTTACTTCACATATATATGTAAGCTCTCTCTTATCTTGCATAACTGGGAAATTAGGTCTTTTCTTCAAGCCTGAGTAGGCTTATAAAGTACAGCACATTGATTTCTCATTGGATCTGATATATTATTAAATCTAGATCAAAATCTCATGTTATTTAACTTGTCTTTCATGATCCCAAAGGCACTTGAGAATCCAAAAGTGTCTCAGGATCATTGATTTTTGCTGGACAGTATTAAGTAATATAGAAGGTTTGCTAAGTCTGTGCAGCTCTGGATAGTCATTCTGGAAACACTTAATCTGAATAAGGTGCATGACGTTTTTAGGCTCTGTCACAAACAAGGTCCCGTTTCCACTGACCATTTATTTTATTTTTTTATTATTATGTTATGTTAATCACCATACATTACATCATTATTTTTGATGTAGCGCTCCATGATTCATTGTTTGCATATAACACCCAGTGCTCCATGCAGAATGTGCCCTCTTTAATACCCATCACCAGGCTAACCCATCCCCCCACCCCCTCCCCTCTAGAACCCTCAGTTTGTTTCTCAGAGTCCATAGTCTCTCATGGTTCATCTCCCCCTCCGATTTCCCCCCTTCATTCTTCTCCTCCTGCTATCTTCTTCTTCTTCTTCTTCTTCTTCTTCTTCTTCTTCTTCTTCTTCTTCTTCTTCTTCTTCTTCTTCTTCTTCTTTTAACATATAATGTATTATTTGTTTCAGAGGTACAGGTCTGTGATTCAACAGTCTTACACAATTCACCGCACTTACCACAGCACATACCCTCCCCAATGTCTATCACCCAGCCACCCCATCCCTCCCACCCCCCCACCACTCCAGCAACCCTCAGTTTGTTTCCTGAGATTAAGAATTCCCCATATCAATGATCCACTCACCATTTATTTTAAACCTATGCTACAGCAAAGAATCCAGCTACTCACATTAGATGCATCCTGGGTCAGGTTTCTATCCTTGTACTTCCCCCGTGTCTTTGGACTTTAGAGCAATTACTCTGATTTGGCCCAAGATAATGCCACAGACCAATGAGGAATGATGCAGGAGCAGATGGCTGGAGTCACCAATGGCCATGCCTGCAGACACCAACAAAGCTTTCAAGAGAGAGTGGGAAGCTTTGGAGCTCCCAGATCACCAGTGACACTTGATGAAGTCAAAGAGGAGCTCTTGGTCAAAGACCTCCACTTGGAAGCCATATTTAAGAAGGAATTGCATACCTCTATTTTTTTTTTTGAAGACCCAAAAGCACTATGTCAAAAATCAGAGGAGCACTTAACCTTGTAACTGTCGTGAGAGTTGGAGCTTCTCAGCAAAAAAAAGGGGAATGCGTGAGCTGGTGGGTGTGCAGCAAGGATTGTTCTCTGAGATGAGATCCCCTTTATGTCCAAAACTAGAAGAAATGTGAGAAGTGTGTACTGGGTGACTTACCTGGAAATAGTTATTATTGATACGTTTTAAATTTTCCAGTTATTGATTCTAGTAATGAAAATCAGATAGAAAACTGAGGCTAATGGTAATATACAAAACTTTGCAAAAATGCAGTCTGTTCAAAGAGCATTGTCAATTACTACATACTTCTGTGATCAGTCATCCTGACTTCTACCACAGTAAATCCATGTTTTCTTGGGATCCAAATGTGCTGCACTTTACCTTTAATCTTGTGTTAGTGTTTTTGTAACTCTTTTTCCACAAATAATACATTTTCATTACCAAAAATGTAGCAACTATGGATCAGCAAAGTGAAGCTCCCTGTGGTGCTTATTTTATGCCCACAGAATGACATACAGAGTAAGTATGTCAAAACCTTATTCAAAGAAACACTTTCCAGAGTCAGGACAGATTAACCAACCATCTACATCACTTAATTTTGTCCATCAAAAACCAGTGACCTTGAGACCTGGCTGGATTCTAAAGTGTCTTTTGGGTCATCAAGGACAGGTGAAAAAGGGTGAGGTCTTGATCTGGGGTTCAGAATATATGAAATCCATTGATAAATCAATGATGCCACACTGTAGATGGATACTCAGTTGAAGAAAAGACCTCATTTCCCAGTTATTCTGGATAAGAGAGTTCACATATCTATGTAAAAAGGGAGAGAGGGCAATTGCTGGTGGACACATAGTTATCTGACCCTGACTCTATGGAAGGTCCTTTACAGCTCTAACTTTTAGGTAACTGACTGCATTGAAATACAATCCCTGTCTTACTCAAGCAACTGTATTCTTTCCTGGAGGAAGCAAATCCTTTCCCTGTGGGAAAATACTTTGTCTTCATTTGCACAATCATTTCGACATTCCTGATCTCTACATGTGACAGAGAGATGATAGTTGACTTGGCCAAGGGTAATTCCTATGGAAGCAAGAGAGAACATGGCCTGGTTGCATGAGGGATGAAGACTGAGTTGTAGGACAGGTGCAGGGAAATATGCATTGAGTATTGAGAATTCTTCTTAGAATTTTGGTGCAAAGGTGAGAATATATGTAAAGGGGCTGTAACTAGAGATGTAGGCAGGGTCCCAAGGATTCAAGCAAATTTTAAAATCATTAATTCTAAGAGACTGCATCAGGCTGAAATCCTAATGGGAAGGAACCATCTCTTCTTAGATTTAACATCTAAATTGACTACACTACCCTATCCATACCTGACGTCCTTGTTTCCATTCTGGGGAAGCCCTAAACATAACCAAATGGTGTAGAGTTTGGTCTTAATGCCTCTTAATTAGATAAATGGATGAATGGATAGATGGATGGATGTAAGAAGTGTCTAAGATGTGCTGTGAAGTCACAGATTTTTATGTGCCAAAGCAGAGCTCTCTTCTTTGAAGCTGATGAACCCATGGTGTTCAGTGGCTAAGAGGATGCAGTTTCTCAGGGCTCTGGAACTGATGGCTTCAAGATGGAAGGCACTGAGGGTGTATGGGACTGGCCTGAGGGTCACCAAGGAGACCTGATGTCATTGTGAGGATCGTGATGACATTGTAATAGACACAGTCACCGCCTGACAAGAAGAGCAAGTACTTCCTTTAAGTGCTTGAGACTCAGCTGAGGGTGGATCTTGGAGGGGGTTGCGGATCTGTCCTGGGGTGTGGGGAAGCAAAGGGATTCAGAACCAAGTCTCCTCCTTCCACCTTTGGGGCTCCATGCCCTGGATGTCTGAAAGGTAGTCATGGGTTCCTGCCAACTCCAGTGAGTGTGGGTCCTGTTTCAGGAGTGTCCTAGAGCTGCTTTCCTCTAAAGGCAGAGAGGGGTGCAGGAGGGAAGACAGGTAAGGCCTCTGAGTCCCAGCTTTCATGTCTGTCAAATGGGGATGAGAATGCTTCACCCACAGGATTGCTGAGAACCCTCAGTGATACACATGAGCAAGCCCATGGCCCTGTGGCTACTGTGGGATCATGAATGCCTATATGAATTCAGGCCACTTCTTACTCCTCTTCAATTTTGTCATTAGAGGAGGAAGGAAGAAAGGAAAAGAAAAAAGCCCTGTGAGAAGTCTGTTATAACATGTGGTTGTCATGATCATGACCCAATTGCATCAGGGTCATGTCACTAAACTAGTGCCTAGCATGGTGCCAAGCATGTAGTTACTCCAGTAAAGCATAGTGATTTCTGGATCTGTCTCTCCCTGTGCAGCTCTTCACGACAGTGGCCCAGCTCATATCAGGTGCCTCAAGGAGTCAGGTTGTGAGGTTCTGTGTCCTGATGGCTGCTGAAGCTTCCATTCCAGACTCAAGGGCAGCAGTCCTCAGGAGACCCCAAAACTTCACATCCCTGGTGGGATATGAACCCTGGATCAAGTGGGTTCATTGATATGAAGAATATCATGTAGTATAACAGCTCTGGTAAGGCTCACAAACTAGGCTGAATGTAGAGAAGCCACTTTGATCTCATGATGGGAGAAGAGGTTTAGCAGGTGGAATTTCATTTGGTCAGCAGCTACAAGCTTAGTGTAATAGCCCTTGAGCCCCATCTTAGAGAAATCTGCCATTGTCTGAAAGCAGTGAATGGTTCCAACTTGACGAACACTTGTTCTTTAACATGCACTTGCAATAAATACACATATATTTTTTCTTGCTGTAGAAATGATTAATCCTACGTTCTCTCTGAGAATGTGAAAATATGCATTAGTTTGAAGGGTTCCTAGCAATTTGAGATTCTAACATGTCTTCTTTCCTGGTAACCGTGGTTTTATCTGTTTGGTAAAGAGAATTTTTTAGGAGCCTAAAATTTTTCAAGTGTTAGTTTAAAATGTCAGTTAAAAGGATTTGGAATTTTATAAAATAATAATGACCTGTGGGTCTTTGCCCTATTATCGTGATACCAAGTAATATCGCTTATAATAATCGGAAATTCTTAAACATCATTATGATTATATTCCCAGGACATCACATTTAGATTTATAGTTGCCAACCACACCATGCCCCGTCCCCGAGCGACCACCAATCTTTTGTCAGTAGATTAGTTTTGATTTCCTATAATTTTATGTCCGTGGAATCATACAGGTTGCATTTTATTCTCATCTGGCTTGTTATGTTCAGCCATTTATTTGTTTATCAATTTAAATTATCTTTTATTTGACATAAATATATGAAACATTTATGAACGTTTGGGAAATACTTTCTTGAATATTTAATACCTAATATATATTAAAGAAGACTTCTGTTTAGGAATCATGTAGATTACCATTTCTTTTGTGAATCACCAAATTATCCAATTCGTATACACTGAAGTAGAAAAACATACGGGATTCTCTTCAGATTTAAGATTATAGTAAATATTTAATATGTGACTATAACAAGGTGGAGTTATGAAACTGTCCCCAAGAAGGGAAAATAGAAATATTAGCCTTTCTTTCTTTTATAAAGGAAAATGTTGTGCTTTGATGATGATAAAAACCAAACCATAGGAATTGCTTGTTTTGTTTCCTACATACATATTTAACTGAAGAATAGTCAAGTAATTAAGAAAATAATAATCATATATTTTTAATTTCAGAAATTTATTTTATACACATTCCATGTAACGTATGTCTTTAGATATACTTTCTTGCATCTATATGGGCTGACAAATATGTAAATTTTACGCTACATACATCTATTCATTGAAAAGAATTTGTTCAAACATATTTTATACATGTTAGCAATAATCTTTATCGTCATTTCAATAACCTCTGTCTTATCTGTTTTTTTTTTATTTCTTTTAAAAGATTACCAGTATGGAATAAAATAAAGATTACAAGTATGAAATAAAATAGTGTGTAATTATAATGTTCCAATTCCTGATATGGTTAAATATATCGACTGAACACATTTTCTAATATGCCATATTTAGACAATATAATGGTGGTGATAAATAATGGTGGAGATAGAGAATTCTTTTGCAGGCTTCTGAGTGTTCAGTTAAAATTCTTTTTCTGCACCATAGAAATCATGATGCTAGACTTTCTTTGGGGATGTTTCCATGAAAAAAAATCTACAAAATATCATACACGAATCTAAATATATAAATAAATATAAATGTAAAAATGTTTGAATTAATAAAAAGTTGTCCTTATCAAATAATTCCAAATAATACACGTAGATACCCCGCCTCCATGAGGTGAGACGAAATTCCAATTTACAAATCCAAGGCCAGGGCAGACCTAGTGATTCTTTTCCAAAGAATTGAGTAGGTGAATTGAAGTTACCGTACACTGGGGAAGCTATACAAACACCACCTGAACCCTGTTAATAAGGGTCAATATCCCCAGTGGCACAGTGAGGTCAAGTGGGTATCACTTCCTCCTAAATGGGAGGTGATGAGAAGGGCACTTCAATTCTGTGGCCTTCTTTGCCAAAACTCCTAACTGCCGTCTAATCAGGAGAAAATTAACAGCCTATGCCTGTACTCCTCAAGACGGTCAGGGTCATGAAAACATTCCTCAGACATTTCAACAGAGAGTTACCACGGGATCCAGCAATTCCACTCTAGGTACACAGCCAGGAGAAATGACAACATACGTCTACTTAAAAACCGGTACACGAATGGACGTAGCATCATTATTCATAATAGTGGAAAGAACCAAAATATCCACCAATTAATAAGTAGATAGATAAAATGTAGCATATTATTTGGCAATATTTTTTTATTTTTTATTTTTTTAGTAAGATTTTATTTATTTGACAGAGAGAGACACAGCAAGAGAGGGAACACAAGCAGGGAGAGTGGGAGAGCGAGAGGGAGAAGCAGGCTTCCCGCCAAGCAGGGAACCTGATGCGGGGCTCGATCCCAGGACCCTGGGATCATGACCTGAGCCGAAGGCAGACGCTTAACCATCTGAGCCACCCAGGCGCCCCGTGGCAGTATTTTTTAAAAAAGGAGAATGTAGTACTAATACCTGCCGTAGCATGGATGAACCTTGAAAACGTTAAACTAAGTGAAAGAAGCCAAAAAATGCAAAAAGCTGTGTGATTCCATTATTTGACGTGTCCAGCGAATGGCTGTCAATATGCTATACCCAAGGAACACCGCCCTTTCCATCCTGACTTTCAGAAAGCTCTGTCTGTAGGATTTGGGTCACAGACCTTTCCTCCCACTTTTCCTGTGCCTTACTGGTCAAGCAGCAGTTCAGGCTTTTATCACAAGGTGGCACCAAAGGACTACCATAATCAAACATCTCTCCTAGCCTTGTCTACCGGGAGTAAAATAAAATAACAATAATTTCCCTCAAAACTCAGGATTTGAACCTATACAGAATTATTTTAACTCTGAAAAAAAAAACCTGTTCGGTGCAAAGGGAGATTATGAAAACATATACTCTGGGTTTCTGCTGACAATGAAACACCAGGTACCAGTGGAGTGCCATGGTCATAGTAGCAGGTATGCCGTGGCAGTGCAGGGCAAAACAGGAGGTAGGTGACTGAGAGAGGGTGGAGCATCACAGCAGAGTCTGAACAGCTGTGTCCTGTGTCATGGACAGGGAGTGACAGGCAGTGGGTGAAAGAGGGTCTGGGCAGCCTGTACAAGGGTGAAGTAACAGAGGGTAAACACCCTGTTCTCTGCTAAATCTGTGCTAGTTCTGTGTGTTCACTCTTAAAAGAGTTTATTTAATCGAGGTTTTGACACATTGGCTATTTATGTCATTCCATAAGCTCAAAATGAACAACACAGGGAGCTTCACTTTGCTCATCCATAGTCTCTCTAGTTTCAGTAACAAAAATGCATGATGTGTGTAAAGAAAGGTATAAAAACACTAAGAAAAAAATAAAGGTAAAATGCAGAGTGTTTGGATCCCAAGAAAACAAGAATAGATGGTGGTTAGAAGTCAGGTGGACTGCATGTAATGATTAGGTTTAATTGACAATGCCTTTTCCATAGAATGAATGTATCTGGATGTATGTGAAGTATGTGACTAAATGATCTAGATACATAAAAATGTCATTTTAGAAGCCTCAGAGTTGTTTCAGGGAGGCAGGCCTAAAATATTACAATTTCTACTTTTTCAGTTTACTCTAAGGTTTTTGTTTTTTTAATGTTCAATATATCACTCTTTCCCACATTGCTTCTGGAGTTTTGGTCCTAGCTGGGAAAGTGTCTAACATCATACTCAATGGCAAAACACTGAAAGCCTCTCCTCTAAGATCAGGATCAAGACAAGGATGTCCACTCTCACCACTTTCATTCAACATACTACTGGAAGCCCTAGCCACAGCATTAAGACAAGAAAAAGAAATAAAAGTAATACAAATTGGTAAGGAAGAAGTAAAACTGTCACTATTTGTAGACAGCACAATACTATATATAGAAGTCCCTAAAGACTCCATCAAAAAACTATTCAAACTGATGGGTGAATTCATTAATGTTTCAGGATACAAAATTAATACACAGAAATCTGTTGCATCTCTATACAGTGAAAATGAAGTAGCAGAAAGAAAAATTAAGAAAACAATCCGATTTATATTTGCATCAACTTTCAGTTATAAAATAAATAAATAAATAATGGAGAGTAAAAGATAGCATCTGAGATATGGGCAATAATACTGTAATAATGTTTGGTGACAAATGGTCACTACACTTAACTTGGTGAGTATTGAGTAATGTATAGAATTGTTGACAATATGTTGTATACCAAAAACTAATATAACATAGCATGTTGAATATACCTCAAAACAAAAAATATTTATATATACCCTTGTCCTTTGGTTGTTACAAGGATGAATGACCAGGAATCACATAATTTTCAAAATTCTACTGTAGAGTTTGGAAGAGCAGGCTCTCTCTGAACCCTGAAAGAGTAAAAAAACTTCTCTGTGCCTCAGTGTCCCTCATCTATAAACTAGGGAAAACAATCAGCCCTGCCTCAGGGGTTGTTGTTTTGAAAATTAATTGAGTTCATACATGAACACACTGAGCACAGTGCAAGGCACACAGTAATAGCTTGATAAATGCTAGAAGTTTTTGTAAATACATGCAAGTTCAGATTCTTACACTTTTGATAGTTTTCATGCATCTTTAATAGAGCTTAATAGTCTTACATCTGAATCCTATTCATCAACTCATGCATGTTTTAAATCACCAATTTTCACTATAACCATTGTTGGATACCTAGTTATCATGAGAATGACTCAAAAGTTCTTTGAACAACCCATCATAGAAAACAGCACCGCCATTTCTGCATGTGGCTGAATAAAAAGCTGAGGGCTCATCAAGGATCCTGCCTTATGGTCACACATCCCCACCCACAGCTACTGCAGGTCGCACATATCCTACCTCCAAAAAGCCCTATGCTGAGCCAGCTCTGTCCCCTGCAGACTGCTCCAATGCTGGGCCAATCCATGCTGGGCGTTCTCCTGGATTTCTGCAAGATGCATCTAATGGCCACCCCCACAGTCATCAGGTACCTGTCCAGTCCACTTTCCACACAACAGCTAGAGTCACCTCTGAGCATATGAATCAGATCATGTCACTTCCACGCAGTAAACAAACAAAATCAACTGCAGTCTCCTTCCATGACCCAAATGATGTGGCTCCTATCTGCCCTTGAACCTCATCTTCCACTATCTGCACACTGTCTCCCAAGTTCCAGCCACTAGAACTTGTCATCTGCATCTGGAATGACTGGTGCCACACATATCACAAACAAAAAGCCAGTCCAGGGTTGGTTTCCTCTTGACTTCAGGACTCAGCTCAAATGTCCCTTCCTGAAAAAGTGCTTGACTGACAACATCATCAATAATCCCTGTCCTCATTATTTCCTACTCAATGGATTAGTTTGTTGTCTTTAAATCACTCATATCCAAAAACTAAAAAAAGTATATAAATAAAAAAGAATAAAGCACTCATATCCATATACAATTGTCCTGCTTATTGATTTCCTTACCTTACTGACAGTATTCCCAAGCTAGAAACAAAGCACCAGGGACACTGTCTTGTCTTGTGCACTGTGCTGCAGCCACAGCAACTAGTTCAGGGGCTGTTACAGGTTGCATTGCATCATGCCAAACAAGACACTGAAGTCTTAACTCTCAGCACTTCAAACGTAACCTTCTTTGGAACTATGGTTGTTCCGGATGTAATTAGTTATGATGAGGTCCTATTGGAGTAGGACGTATCCGTGAGCCATTACGACTGGTGTCCTTATAAGAAGACAGGCATGTGAAGACAGAAGAGGGATAACACCGTGTGCCGATGAAGGCAAAGATTGCAGTCACAAAGCTGCAAGCCAAGAAATCACACGTTGCCAGCAAACCACCAGAAGCTGGGAAGAAGCGGGATAGATACACCAAAAAGATTCTGAGGGATCATGGCCCTGGGACCACCTTGGTTTCAGGCTTCTAGCTCCCATAACTGTGAGACAACAAACTTCTATTGTTCAATCCACAGTTTGTGGTTCTTAGTCATGCGAATCTTGGGAAAGTATCACAGTACCTCCCATATCAAACACTGAATAAGTATGACTGAAGAGAAAGAATTGTTCCCTTTTTGATGCACTGGAAATAGTCACAGATATTTAAGGCTGTGATGCCAAAATAAGACATTAAAAGATTCAATATTTTAAGAGCCCCTGGTTGCAAATCCACAGCAGTGTTTTTCGAATGTGGGTCAATACCACCATAAACAGGAGAAATTGTTCAAAATGTAGGCACTTCCCACCTCACGTCCCTGTTTTGGATACAGTAGACGTTGGTTGGGCCAATATACCTGATGCTGTAGCAAGCACCTTGATGACTTTGTTGGGGTAGTCCATGGGGACCAAACCTGGGAAAAACCTAAATTCAGCATCTTGATGTTTGTGTACCATTAATGTAACACCTACCATGTAGAGTTCTGTCATATGTGTGGAGTCCCTGTTAATATAATACTAAAGAGGGCACTGGTCCTTCCTTCCCACCCGTGGCCACAGATTGCTTTCCCACAGGGGATCACACTTAAAGTCCACAATATCCCTGGGTGGTTGGAGAATTGTGGATTGTTATCCTGTTGTATGGAAGACACCACAAAAAGAGTAATGACTTACCTGAAATGTCCCCAGTGATGGGATCCTGATCTCTTCACTCTTGTTCCAGGAAATCGTATACAACACTGGACATCATTCTTGGTTCTTCTCTATCAGCTCCTGTTTTAGGGACTCAGAGTCCACATTCTCTCTGACATTCCACTAGAAGGAGAGTCAGGGGGTCAGACAGCGTGTGGAATAGATAGGAACGTGAGAAGAAGGGAAAGCACAATGAAATGCAGGGGAGAGGGGTCAGCATGTGATCACATGTCCCCACTCAGTCACTGGAATCCGTACAATAACACTGTGCCTCTTCCCCAGCTGCATCCCACAGCCCCTCCTGCACACAGCGGTGACATTCACACACTCTCACATCATGGAAATGTGGGCTCATCCCTGCTTGCTGTTCCATGTCCAAGTATTCTCTCTAGTAGTCATGCTAGCATGTTCATGTCAGAGGCATTTCATTGATGGAATGAAGGAGGCAAAGCTGGAATGGACAGGCAGCATATTGAGGGCTTTCTAGAGCGAAATACAGTGTAGGTTGCTGTTCCCAGATTTTTTCTCTTTTAAGTCCTCAAATCGCTGCAGTGAGGTTGGCAACATTACTTTCTTTATACAGATTGGGAGATCATCAGGCGACAGAGCAAGGTCCATGCTCAAAGAATTCCAAGAAGGCAACAAATGGAGACAGCAGTTAACTTCAAAAAGGCTGGGGCGCCTGGGTGGCTCAGTCGTTAAGCGTCTGCCTTCGGCTCGGGTCGTGGTCCCGGGGTCCTGGGATCGAGCCTCACATCGGGCTCCCTGCTCCGTGGGGAAGCCTGCTTCTCCCTCTCCTACTCCCCCTGCTTGTGTTCCCTCTTTCGCTATGTCTCTCTCTGTCAAATAAATAAATAAAATCTTTAAAAAATTTTTAAAAAGGCTAACATTGGCCAACTCTGTGACAATGTCAGCGTCAAAATATATATAATTACTATGTCGGATGGCATTCCTTTGATCAAGGTAGGAATCCATGAGTCAGACTCATGAAATAAACCCATGAACAAGTAAATAATTGATAGGGGAGAAGGGACAACCCCTGACCGACATTTGAACGGCAATTTATAAGTCTAGAAAAAGTGACAGAATTATAAAAGCGGCACTTAACAACTATCAGAGTTGAGTGATTCAGGCAAGAATCATAAATGGATTTTCAGTCTGCACCAGATTTTACAGCAGTCACTGAGTCACCATGGTAACCCTGCTGGCCAAGGAAAGCTGAGAGAAAACAAACAGCAACCACCTTGACTTGTCTCCTGACATGTGCTCGGAACTGAGGACAGACGTAACACACAGTAATTCACCTCACATATTCCTCACAAGAAATATTCCTCAGAGCTTCACCAACACACACACACACACACACACACACACACACACACACACACACACACACACGCACACATGTTCTCTCCCTCTTTTTCTTACCATCCAAGAATCCACCTAAACTATTTCGTATTAGTGACTACTTTTCTGAAGATAATCTGCAGAATTTTGTGAGGCACATGTCAATCTCTATATTCAGTACATTGCTGATCACATCTAAAGGCTAATATGGATGGCTAACAGACACATGAAAAGAAGCTCAACATCACTCATCATCAGGGAAATACAAATCAAAGCTACAATCTTAACTCTAGGAAACAGACTGAGGGTTGCTAGAGGGGAAGTAGGCGGGGGGATGGGGTAACTGGGTGATGGGCATTAAGGAGGGCATGTGATGCGATGAGCACTGGGTGTTATATGCAACTGATGAATAACTGAACTCTACATCTGAAACTAATGTTGTACTTACTATATGTTGGCTAATTGAATTTAAATAATAATTTTTTAAAAACTACAATGAGATATCACCTCACACTGTCAGAATGGTTAAAATCAATAACACAAGAAACAACAAATGTTGGCAAGAAAGTGGAGAAAGGGTAACCCTCCTGCACTGTTGATGGGAATGCAAACTGGTGCAGCCAATCTGGAAAACAGTATGGGGGTTCCCCAAATGTTAAAAATAGAACTAACCCTACAATCCAGCAATTGCACTACTGGGTATTTACCCAAAGAATGCAAAAATACAAATTCAAAGGGACACATGCACCTTAATGTTTATAGCAGCATTATGTATAGTAGCCAAATTATGGAAACAGCCCCAGTGCCCATTGACTGATGAATAGATAAAGAAGACGTGGTATGTGTGTGTGTGTGTGTGTGTGTGGTGTATGTATACATGTATATACTCAGCCATCAAAAAGAATGAAATCTTGCCATTTGCAATGACATGGATGGAGCTAGAGGGTATTATGCCAAGCGAAATCAGTTAGTCAGAGAAAGACAACTATGAATTCACTCATATGGGGAATTTAAGAAACAAAGCAAATGAGTAAGGAGGAAAAAAAGAGAGAGAGGCAAACCAAGAAACAGACTCTTAACTATAGAGAGCACACGGATGGTTACCAGAGGGGAGATGGGAAGGGGGATGGGTGAAATAAGTAGTGGGGATTAAGGGGTGCACTTCTCCTGAGGAGCACTGATTGATGTATGGAAGTGTTGAATCACTATATTGTACACTTGAAACGAATATTACACTGTATGTTAACTAACCGGAATTTAAATAAAAACTTAAAAATACATACATACAGATAATCTATGTAGTGTACCCATGACTACAGATGTGCAAGGCCTGTATACTGAACACTGCAAAACATTGCTGAGAGAAATTAAACAAGTCCTAAATAAATGGAGAGACGTACCTTCTTCAGGGGTCAGAAGACTCAGTATTGTTAAAATTTCTATTCTCCCCAGACCGATCTATAGATTAAATGAAATACCAATAAAAATCCTAGCATATATACTTAAAAAGAAATTGACAGTCTTATTCTAAAGTCATGTGGAGGTGCCTGGGTGGCTCAGTCGGTAAGCGTCTGCCTTCGGCTCAGGTCATGATCTCAGGGTCCTGGGATCGAGTCCCACATCGGGCTCCCTCCTCGGTGGGAAGCCTGCTCTCCCTCTCCCACTCCCTCTGCTTGTGTTCCTGCTCTCTCTGTCTCTGTCAAATAAATAAAATCTTTAAAAAAAAAAAATAAATAAAGTCATGTGAAAATGGGACAGGCCTACACTAGGAAAAAAAAAAAAGACTTTGAAATAGATAATAAAGTTGGAAGATAAGCTCTATTTTATTTCAAAACTATAAATTCACAGTAATCAAGACAATGTGGCACTGGGATGGAAGTAGAAATGTGTATCAAAGGAACGACATGAAGAGTCCACAAATAGACCCAAACATGTATGGACAACAGAATTTTGACAAAACTACGAGGGCAATTCAATAAAGAAAAAATAGTCTTTTCAACAAATAGTCCTATGACAAGTGGGTCTCCATATACACAAACAGCATCTGTGATCCTTGTATTGCACCATACACAAAAGTCAAATCAAAATGAATCACAGAACTGGTTGTAAAAACTAAAAGTATTAAACATCTAGGAGAAAACCGCAAGCAAATAATCCCGTCATTCCTAGGCTAGCTGAAAATTTCCTGGATACGACATCAAATGCAAAAATCAAAACCATGAATGAACAAACTGAAAAACTAGACTCCCTCAGAATAATTTTTGTTCTTCCAAAGACACTGCTGAGAGAATTAAAAGACAAGCCACTGACTGGGAGAAAATATTTGAAAATCATATATCTGATAAAGGACTTGTTTCCAGAATAAAAAATCTCAAAACAGTAAGAAGGAAACAGACACTCCAATAAACAAGTGGGCAACAATTTGAGAAGATGCTACACCAAAAGAGATATACAAATGTCAAATAAGCACATGAAGAGATGCTGAACACCATTAGTCCTTAGGGAAATGTAATCCCATTACACCCCTCTGAGAATGGCTGAAATAAACAGATTGACCATTCCAAGTCCTGGCAGGGTTTCGGCAGATGAAACTCAGACACTGTTGGTGGCAATGAAAAATGGTGCGACCACATGGGAAAAGAGTTGAGCACCTTTTTATAATGTTTATTTTAAATTCCTCTAGATAAACACAGCTAAGTATTAGAGAAAGAAACCCTACGTCCAAGCACAATCTTAAACCCAAGTGTTTATAGCAGCTTTATTTACAAGAGCCCCAAATTGGAAACAATTCAAATACCCACTACCTGCTGAACGTAAAGACCAAATCGTGGTGTATCCACATAAAGGGATATTAGTCAAAGATTAAAAAAGAAGGAAATAGTCACACATGCAACAAATGCATAAATCGAGAAATAAATAGGTTGAACAAGAGAAGACTGACAAAAAGGAATACACACTGTTGAATTTCATTCACATAAAATTATAGGAAAAGGGAAGTTATTCTTACTGACAAAATATCAATGATTGCCTGGGAATGAGGTTAGATGACATAGACAGGGAGTTAGGGAGGGGTAAATAGGGGCATTACAAAAGAGTATAAAGAAGCTTTTTGAGGTGATGGATACTTTTATGATCTTGACTGTAGTATTGGATTGACAGGTGTATATGTATATCAAAACTTATTAGAGCGTATAATTTAAATATGTATAGTGTATTGTAGGTCATCCACACTGGATGTCAAATATCAAAAAGTGTTTGACATATATTTATAATTCTCTGGTACAATACTAAAAAGTGGGTGGAAGAGTCCCACGATTATGTTCTTACACTATTAACAGACCTATGCTATATCTAATCAAATTGGCCCGTACTGCATATAGCCAAAGTAGAAATAATCACTTGCAATGAAATCTCTCCAGATACTTAGAGAAAGTTGATGTCCGTTTCCTTCTGAAGTACAGAAATAAAAATATTATATATTAGGAAACAATCAATTATATTTAAGAGAACTGGTTATTTTATGGAAGGAGAATGAGGTTCAATCTCATTGGGCAAACTGTGGAATAATAAATATTCTTTACAATATTAAATTTTAAAGCAGAGTGAGAAATAGAGACTTCCAGTTTTAAACTGAATAAGTCACAGGAATAAAAGCCAAGGGAATATAGTCAATGGTATGGTAATAGCACTGGGTGGTGACAATAGCTATATGTGTGAGCATAGCATAACTTAAAGACTTGTGGAATCACTATGCTGTACATTTGAAACTTGTGTAACATTGTTTGTCAACTACGCTTCAATTTTTAAAAATATATGAAGTTCTAGAGCTGACATTTCAAACTAGCATTTGGAAAATTCCTGGCCCTTTCAAAACTTTATTACATAATGGAAAAAAAAAAAAAACCCACGGGGACCAGGGAAGAATCTGTTACAGTGCGAAATTGCAAGGAAGATCTAACAACTGCACATCGACATCCATCTATGAGATACATGGGAATTGCCAATTATTCTTTATGCAGTGAGAACAATTTAGGTTTATTTATCCCAAATGCATTAAAGACCAACTTCCTACTCCAGCTGGACAATTTATTACTTCTTAGGGGGAAAAAAGTCATCTCTAAGAAGGGCCTCAAAGGCTACTACACAGGCTGTAGCTGCTAATGGAATGACATTCCACCTGCTAAACCCCTTAACCCATAATGGGAACAAAGCAGCTTCTCTCATTTTAAACTAGTTTGTGAACTTCACAGGAGCTATTCTACAACAATCTTTTGTTCAGATCTATGAACTCACTTCAGCCAGGATTTATACACCAGCAGGGATGTGAACTGTTAACAACTCCTGAGAACTGCTGCTCTAGAATCTGGAGGAGAAGCTTCAGCAGCCATCAGGACACAGATCCTCAGAAATTGCCTCCTTCGGACACCTGATATGAGCTGGGCCACCAGCATGAAGAACTGCACACGAAGAGAGACACATCCAGTAATCACTATGCTTTACCGCTGTAACTATGTGCCCAGAACCAGGCTAGGCTGTAGGTAGTGACAATGACACAGATACAAGAGGTTGTGATCCCAACAACAACGTGTTATAATAGACTTCTCACCTGGCTTTTTTCTTCTCTCTTCCTCATCTATCCCCTAACAACAAAGATGAAAAGGAATAGAAGTGACCTGAATTCATACAGGTTTTCATGATACCACGGTAAACATAGGGTCATGGGCTTGCTCATGTGTATCACTGACTGTTCTCAGTGGTCCTGTGGGTGAAGCATTCTCGTCCCCATTTTGCAGAGGGGGAAGCTGGGGCACAGAGCTGTGACCTGTCTTACCTCCAGCACCACTGCCTTTAGAAAAAAAGTACCTCCAGGACACTCCTGGAGCAGGACACACACTCCCTGGGGACAGGCAGGACCCCAATGGCTTTACCTATGAGACTGCCTGGGCACTGAGTCCCAAAGCGGAAAAGGGGAGACTCAGATCTGGATCCCTTCGTCTCCCCGCACCATGGTACCCACGCCCTCAGCTAACAACTGAACTGTGCCCCTGCAACCCCCACCAAGGCAACTGCATCTCTATTAAGCGTCCTCACAACTGCCATATTGAGGTCAGTATTCCCCCCCCCCCCCGCCGCCCTGCCTTTTTAAAATTCAATTAGCCAACGTATAGTACATCATTAGTTCTTGGTGTAGTGTTCAATGATTCATTAGTTGCGTATAACACCCGGTGCTCATCACATCACGTGCCCTCCCTAGCGCCCATCACCCAGTTACCCCATCCCCCCACCCACCTCCCTTTCTGCAACCCTCAGTTTGTTTCCCAGAGTCAAGAGTCTCTCATGATTTGTCTCCCTCTCTGATTTCCTCCCATTCAGTTTTCCCTTCCTTCCCCTATGATCCTCTGAGCTATTCTTCATGTTCCACATATGAGTGAAACCATATGATAATTGTCTTTCTCTGACTGACTTATTTCACTTAGCATAATACCCTCCAGTTCCATCCATGTCAATGTAAATGGTAGGTATTCATCCTCTGATGGCTGTGTAAATATTCCATTGTATATATGAACCACTTCTTCTTTATCCAGTCATCTGTTGAAGGGCATCTCGTCTCCTTCCACAGTTTGGCTATCGTGGACATTGCCGCTATGAACATTGGGGTGCAGGTGCCCCTTCGGTTCACTACATCTCTATCTTTGGGGTAAATACCCAGTAGTGCAATTGATGGGTCATAGGGTAGCTCAATTTTCAACTTTTTGAGGAACCTCCATGGTGTTTTCCAGAGTGGCTGTATGAGCTTGCATTCCCACCAACAGTGTAAGATGGTTCCCCCCTCTCCACATCCTTGCCAACATTTGTTGTTCCCTGTCTTGTTAATTTTGGCCATTCTAACTGGTGTAAGGTGTTATCTCATTGTGGTTTTGATTTGTATTTCCCTGATGGCAAGTGATGTGGCGCATATTTTTCATGTGTCTGTTAGCCATTTCTATGTCTTCTTTGGAGAAGTGTCTTTTCATGTCTTCTGCCCATTTCTTGACTAGATTATTTGTTTTTTGGGTGTTGAGTTTGATAAGTTCTTTATAGATCTTGCATACCAGCCTTTTATCTGTTATGTCATTTACAAATATGTTCTCCCATTCCTTAGGCTGCCTTTTAGTTTTGTTGACTGTATCCTTTGCTGTGCAGAAGATTTTAATTTTGATGAAGTCCCAATAGTTCATTTTTGCTTTCGTTTCCCTTGCCCTTAGAGATGTGTCTTGCAAGAGGTTGCTGCGGCTGAGGTCGAAAAGGTTACTGCCTCTGTTCTTCTCTAGGATTTTGATGGATTCTTGTCTCACATTGAGGTCTTTCATCCATTTGAATTTATCTTTGTGTACGGTGTAAGAGAACGGTCCAGTTTCATTCTTCTGCATGTGGTTGTCCAATTTTCCCAGCACCATTTATTGAAGAGACTGTCTTTTTTCTATTGGATATTCTTTCCTGCTTTTGTGAAAATTAGTTGACCATAGAGTTGAGGGTCCATTTCTGGGTTTTGTACGCTGTTCCATTGATGTATGTGTCTGTTTTTGTGCCAGTACCATGCTGTCTTGATGATCACAGCTTTGTAATATAGTTTGAAGTCAAGCATTGTGATGCCCCCAGCTTTGGTTTTCTTTTTCAACATTCCTCTGGCTATTCGGGGTCTCTTCTGGTTCCATACAAATTTTAGGATTATTTGTTCCAGCTCTGTGAAAAATGTAGATGGTATTTTGATAGGGATTGCATTGAAAGTGTAGATTGCTCTGGGCAGCACAGACATTTTCACAATGTTTATTCTTCCAGTCCATGAGCATGGTATGTTTTTTCCATCTCTTTGTGTCTTCCTCAATTTCTTTCATAAGTGATGTCAGGATTCTATTGCAACCGGGAGCCTAGGCTGATCCTCCACACCGGAAAAGCCTCCACACACTCATCCACCACCACCCATTTTCCTGAAAAGAAAACACCTTAGCTCTTTAGGTCACACATGAAAAAACACAGTAATTAGAGGCACTAGACTGGGACCCTAGGCAATTGGCAAAATTCGTCCCTGGGATGGAACAAAGAATTTCTCTGTTCTCAGGAATCTTGTTTGACTTAAAGAGATGGTAGGAGGACTATTATCAGTACACAGAGCCCCAAGGAAGTATCATAGGGTTCTGGGAGATGAGCCATCCCATGGGGGATGAGCATAGATAATCGAGGCGATGCTAACTAGCTAGTCATCTGTGGCAGGAAACTAAGAAATTGCCTATAATCATGTGACTGAATCATCTAGATACATACACAGAAAATGTCATTTAAGAAGTCTCAGAGTTATTTCAGTGAGGCAAGCCTAAACTATTAGTCAGTAGACAGAAACCTAGTCAATTAAACTATATAAGTGTTTTTCCTGGGGAATTCTTGCCCTCCAGTCCCAATATGTTCTTCCAGGTGTAGGGACATGTACAACCAAAGACGTCTAATTGCTCTACCTAGAGAATCACTTATATGATCAGTGAGGTTAGAAGGACAAATGGGTTGCACAACCCAGGCCTCTCTCTTCAAAACTCTTGATGAAGCACATGTTTTCCTCTGCCCTCAGAGGTGGGCCTAAAAATACATTCACAACTCCTCTCCTCTTTTCTATGTCTTGCTGGTTCCCACACTATTCCTATGGTCTTGCTCCAAAATGTTTTGATCTTTAAGAGCCCCCTCCCCAAATATACTCCTTCTCCACATCTGGGTTCTAGGCCAACTAAAAAGAAGGACAAAAGAAGGAAAATGCATTGACTATTTCTTTTTCTTCTTTTTTATTAACATATAATGTATTATTTGTTTCAGGGGTACAGGTCTGTGATTCATCAGTCTTACACAATTCACAGCACTCACCATAGTACCTACCCTCCCCAATGTCCATCACCCAGCCACCCCATCCCTCGTACCACCCTCCACTCCGGCAACCCTGTTTGTTTCCTGAGATTAAGAATCTCTTAGGGTTTGTCTCCCTCTCCGGTTTCGTCTTGTTTCATTTTCTCCTCCCTTCCCCTATGATCCTCTGTCTTGTTTCTCAAATTCCTCGTATCAGTGAGATCATATGATACTTGTCTTTCTCTGATTGACTTATTTCGCTTAGCATAATACCCTCTAGTTCCATCCACCTCATTGCAAATGGCAAGATTTCATTTTTTGATGGCTGCATAATATTCCATTGTGTATATATATATATATATATATATATATATATATATATATATATATACCACATCTTCTTTATCCATTCATCTGTTGATGGACATCTAGGCTCTTTCCATAGTTTGGCTGTTGTGGACATTGCTGCTATAAACATTGGGGTGCATGTGCCCCTTCGGATCACTACATTTGTATCTTTGGGGTAAATACCCAGTAGTGCAATTGCTGGGTCATAGGGTAGCTCTATTTTCAACTTTTCGAGGAACCTCCATACTGTTTTCCAGAGTGGCTGCCCCGGCTTGCATTCCCACCAACAGTGTAGGAGGGTTCCCCTTTCTCCGCATCCCTGCCAACATCTGTCGTTTCTGTTAATTTTAGCCATTCTGACTGGTGTGAGGTGGTATCTCATTGAGGTTTTGATTTGGATTTCCCTGATGCCGAGCGATGTTGAGCACTTTTTCATGTGTCTGTTGGCCATTTGGATGTCTTCTTCGGGAAAATGTCTGTTCATGTCTTCTGCCCATTTCTTGATTGGATCATTTGTTCTTTGGGTGTTGAGTTTGATAAGTTCTTTCTAGATTGTGGATACTAGCCCTTTATCTGATATGTCATTTGCAAGTATCTTCTCCCATTCTGTCGGTTGTCCTTTGGTTTTGTGGACTGTTTCCTTTGCTGTGCAAAAGCTTTTCATCTTGATGAAATCCCAATAGTTCATTTTTGCCCTTGCTTCCCTTGCCTTTGGCGATGTTTCTAGGAAGAAGTTGCTGCGGCTGAGGTCGAAGAGGTTGCTACCTGTGTTCTCCTTTAGGATTTTGATGGACTCCTGTCTCACGTTTAGGTCTTTCAACCATTTGGAGTCTATTTTTGTGTGTGGTGTAAGGAAATGGTCCAGTTTCATTCTTCTGCATGTGGCTGTCCAATTTTCCCAACACCATTTGTTGAAGAGACTGTCTTTTTTCCATTGGACATTCTTTCCTGCTTTGTCAAAGATTAGTTGACCATAGAGTTGAGGGTCCATTTCTGGGCTCTCGATTCTGTTCCATTGATCTATGTGTCTGTTTTTGTGCCAGTACCATACTGTCTCGATGATGACAGCTTTGTAATAGAGCTGGAAGTCCGGAATTGTGATGCCGCCAGCTTTGCTTTTCTTTTTCAATATTCCTCTGGCTATTCGGGGTCTCTTCTGGTTCCATACAAATTTTAGGATTATTTGTTCCATTTCTTTGAAAAAAGTGGATGGTATTTTGATGGGGATTGCATTGAATGTGTAGATTGCTCTAGGTAGCATTGACATCTTCACAATGTTTGTTCTTCCAATCCGTGAGCATGGAACGTTTTTCCATTTCTTTGTGTCTTCTTCGATTTCTTTCATGAGTATTTTATAGTTTTCTGAGTACAGATCCTTTGCCTCTTGGGTTAAATTTATTCCTAGGTATCTTATGGTTTTGGGTGCAATTGTAAATGGGATCGACCCCTGGATTTGTCTCTCTTCTGTCTTGTTGTTGGTGTATAGGAATGCCACTGATTTCTGCGCATTGATTTTATATCCTGCTACTTCACTGAATTCCTGTATGAGTTCTAGCAGTTTTGGGGTGGAGTCTTTTGGGTTTTCCACATACAGTATCATATCATCTGCAAAGAGTGAGAGTTTGACTTCCTCTTTGCCGATTTGGATGCCTTTGATTTCTTTTTGATGTCTGATTGCTGTGGCTAGGACTTCTAATACTATGTTGAATAGCAGTGGGGATAGTGGACATCCCTGCCGCATTCCTGACCTTAGGGGAAAAGCTCTCAGCTTTTCCCCATTGAGAATGATATTCGCTGTAAGTTTTCCACAGATGGCTTTTATGATATTGAGGTGTGTACCCTCTATCCCTATACTCTGAAGAGTTTTGATCAAGAAAGGATGCTGTACTTTGTCAAATGCTTTTTCTGCATCTATTGAGAGGATCATATGATTCTTGTTCTTTCTTTTGTTAATGTATTTTATCACGTTGATTGATTTGCGGATGTTGAACCAGCCTTGCAGCCCAGGGATAAATCCCACTTGGTCATGGATCCCATTGGCTAGTATTTTGGTGAGAATTTTTGCATCCATGTTCATCAAGGATATTGGTCTGTAATTCTCCTTTTGGATGGGGTCTTTGTCTGGTTTTGGGATCAAGGTAATGGTGGCCTCATAAAATGAGTTTGGGAGTCTTCCTTCCATTTCTATCTTTTGGAACAGTTTCAGGAGAATAGGTATTAATTCTTCTTTAAATGTCTGATAGAATTCCCCTGGGAAGCCATCTGGTCCTGGGCTTTTGTTTCTTGGGAGATTTTTGATGACTGCTTCAATTTCCTTAGTGGTTATAGGTCTGTTCAGGTTTTCTATTTCTTCCTGGTTCAATTTTGGTAGTTGATACATCTCTAGGAATGCACCCATTTCTTCCAGGTTATCTAATTTGCTGGCATAGAGTTGCTCATAATATGTTCTTATAATTGTTTGTATGTCTTTGGTGTTGGTTGTGATCTCTCCTCTTTCATTCATGATTTTGTTGATTTGGGTCATTTCTCTTTTCTTTTTGATCAGTCTGGCCAGGGGTTTATCAGTCTTGTTAATTCTTCCAAAGAACCAGCTCCTAGTTTCGTTGATCTGTTCTACTGTTCTTTTGGTTTCTAGTTCATTGATTTCTGCTCTGATCTTTATTATTTCTCTTCTCCTGCTGGGTTTAAGCTTTATTTGCTGTTGTTTCTCCAGCTCCTTTAGGTGTAGGGTTAGGTTGTGTATTTGAGACCTCCCTTGTTTCTTGAGAAAGGCTTGTATTGCTATATACTTTCCTCTGAGGACTGCCTTTGCTGTATCCCAAAGATTTTGGACAGCTGTGTTTTCATTTTCATTGGTTTCCATGAATTTTTTAAGTTCTTCTTTAATTTCCTGGTTGACCCATTCATTCTTTAGTAGGATGCTCCTTAGCCTCCATGTATTCGAGTTCTTTCCGACTTTCCTCTTGTGATTGAGTTCTAGTTTCAAAGCATTGTGGTCTGAAAATATGCAGGGAATAATCCCAATCTTTTGGTACCGGTTGAGACCCGATTTGTGACCTAGGATGTGATCAATTCTGGGGAATGTTCCATGGGCACTAGAGAAGAATGTGTATTCCGTTGCTTTGGGATGGAATGTTCTGAGTATGTCTGTGAAGTCCATTTGGTCCAGTGTGTCATTTAAAGTCTTTATTTCCTTGTTGATCTTTTGCTTAGATGATCTGTCCATTTCAGTCAGGGGGGTGTTAAAGTCCCCCACTATTATTGTATTGTTGTCAATGTGTTTCTTCGCTTTTGTTATTGATTGCCTTATATAATTGGCTGCTCCCATGTTCGGGGCATAGGTATTTACAATTGTTAGATCTTCTTGTTGGATAGACCCTTTAAGTAGGATATAGTGTCCTTCCTCATCTCTTATTACAGTCTTTGTTTTAAAATCTAGTTTGTCTGATATAAGGATTGCCACCCCAGCTTTCTTTTGGTTTCCATTTGCATGGTAAATGGTTTGCCACCCCCTCACTTTCAATCTGGGGGTGTCTTTGGGTCTAAAATGAGTCTCTTGCAGACAGCATACTGATGGGTCTTGTTTTTTAATCCATTCTGATAGCCTGTGTCTTTTGATTGGGGCATTTAGCCCATTTACATTCAGGGTAACTATTGAAAGATAGGAATTCAGTGCCATTGTATTGCCTGTAAGATGACTGTTACCGTATATTGTCTCTGTTCCTTTCTGATCTATGCTGCTTTTAGGCTCTCTCTTTGCTTAGAGGACCCCTTTCAAGATTTCTTGGAGGGCTGGTTTCGTGTTTGCAAATTCCTTTAGTTTTTGTTTGTCCTGGAAGCTTTTTATCTCTCCTTCAATTTTCAATGAGAGCCTAGCTGGATATAGTATTCTTGGCTGCATATTTTTCTCGTTTAGTGCTCTGAAGATATCATGCCAATCCTTTCTGGCCTGCCAGGTCTCTGTGGATAGGTCTGTTGCCAATCTAATATTTCTACCATTGTAGGTTACATATCTCTTCTCCCGAGCTGCTTTCAGGATTTTCTCTTTGTCTCTGAGACTCGTAAGTTTTACTATTAGATGTCGGGGTGTTGACCTATTATTATTGATTTTGAGAGGGGTTCTCTGTGCCTCCTGGATTTTGATGCCTGTTTCCTTCCTCACATTAGGGAAGTTCTCTGCTATTATTTGCTCCCATATACCTTCTGCCCCTCTCTCTCTTTCTTCTTCTTCTGGGATCCCAATCATTCTAATGTTGTTTTGTCTTTTCTCGCTTATTTCTCGAATCTCTCGAATTCTGCCCTCGTGATCCTGTAGTTGTTTCTCTCTCTTTTTCTCAGCTTCTTTATTTTCCATCATTTGGTCTTCCATATCGCTGATTCTCTCTTCTGCCTCATTTATCCTAGCAGTTAGTGCCCCCATTTTTGATTGCACCTCATTAATAGCTTTTTTGATTTCGACTTGGTTAGATTTTAGTTCTTTTATTTCTCCAGAAAGGGTTTCTCTGATAACTTCCACGCTTTTTTCAAGCCCAGCTAGTATCTTTAAAGTCATGACTCTGAACTCTAGGTCCGACATCGTACTAATGTCCGTATTGAGTAGGTCCCTGGCTGACGGTACTATCTCTTGTTCTTTTTGCTGAGGTCATTTTTCTCGTCTTGTCATTTTGTCCAGAGGAGAATAGATGAATGAGAGAACAAAATGCTAACAGGTTAACAACGTCCCCAGCAAATATACTCTATACAAATCAGAAAAGACCTGAAACCAGGGGAAAAGAAAGGGAAAGAAAGAAAAAAGAAAGAGAAAAGAAAGAAAAAGAAAAAAAAAACAAAAAGAAAAAGATAAAAACAAAAACAGAACAATACAAAAAAAACCAGAATATGATCAAATATGATCAAGCTAGTGCCTAGATCAGTGCCACACACTAGATTTTGGGCGTATTTTGGTCTGTTAGAAAAAAGTGCCTCCTAAAATTTTAAAGGAAGAAAGACTTATATATGTACAAAATAAGGGTTGATACAATGAAGGGATGGAAGACGACTGTAAAGATGAAAATTATAAAAGATTTTATAAAAGGAATTGATAAGATAAGAAGTTGTTTGTAAAAAGAAAGAAGATTAAAAGAAAAGGAAAAAAAAGGGAGAGAATGTGATCAGGCAGGAGACTAGAACAAAGCCATACACTAGTGATTTAGGGTATATTTTGATCTGTTAGAAGAAACTGTATCTCAAAATTTTAAAGAGAGAACAACTTATATATATATATGCCAAAAATAAGGGTAACTACTATGAAGGGATAAAATATGACTCTAAAAATGAAAAATAAAAAATGTTTTTTTTAAAAAAAAGGATTGATAAGATGTTGGTTGAAAAAGGGAAAAAGAAAAATTAAAAAAAACAGTTAAAAAAATTAACTTTGAAAAACTAATGAATCATGGTAAAAAAAAGCCATGAATTCTATGTGCATTATTCCCCTAGCGCTGGAGTTCTCCCGTTCTCCTTGATCGGTAAACTTGGTCTTGGCTTGCTGGCTGTTCCTGCTGATCTTCTGGGGGCGGGGCCTGTTGCCGTGGTTCCCAAATGTCTTTGCCGGAGGCGGAATTGCCTCACCCTTGTCGGTCCGGGCTAAGCAAGCTGCTAGGGTTTGCTCTCAGGAGCTTTTGTTCCCTGCAAGCTCTGGTACATGTTTGGAGGACCAGGGTGAAAATGGTGGCCTCCCAATCTCCACCCGGAGGAGCTGAGAACTCGGGGCCCCGCTCCTCAGTGCGCCCCCAGAGAAAAGCAGTCACTCCCGCCTCCCTGGTCTCTGGCCGCACTGCGTGCTCACCCGGCCTGTGACCGAGCGTTTCTATCTCTGGCACTCGACCCTGTGTGGAGTCTCCAAACCCAGCAGATCCCTGCAGTGCGCTCCCACGCCGCTCCTCCCGGGGGAGGGAGGGGAGTCTCCCCGGATCTGCTGCTTGTTGGGTCCCTGCTGGAGGAGCAGTGGCCCGACTGGGCCGCAGATCACAGTTTATGGCAACCCCGAGCTGAGAGCCTGCACCTCGGCTCCGTCTCTGCAGCCGGCTTCCCTGCTCCGATACCTGGGAGCTCTGCCGCACTCAGGCACCCCCGGTCCCTCCGTGACCCCGAGGGTCCTGAGACCACACTGTCCCGCGAGGGTTCCACCCCACCCCCCACCCCGGCTTAGCCACTGGAGCGACGTGCCTCAGGGGAGCCGGCTTCTAAAAGTTTCGATTTTGTGCTCCGCGGCTCTAAAGTGATATTTCTTTATAGGATGAATTACCTGAAGATGGTGGAAATGATGAAACGAAAACCACCTCTTTATTGTTTTTAATGTTTCTGAACTTTCTACCTTCCATGTTGACAGTGGAATGCCACCTTCCTTTGAACTTCAGAAAGGAGACAGTACAGAATAACAGAGTATCAAGATGGGTCTGTTGTACAACAGAGAGAAACCAAGAGGTCTGGGTCCCAAATACCACATTGGTCCGTCCTATAATATCACGGGTAGTCACTTGCCCTGTGCTGAACTTAGCTTTAACACAGAGAAGATTGTAAACCCAATGGTTAGTGACGTGGACTTTGCGCTCAGATAGAGTTGCTTGTCAACTTTAGGATATCTAATAACTGGTTTCATGATGTTTAGCAAATGTTGAGTCATGTGTGAAACTCACATGTAGTAAATATACATTATAGATGCATGCAAAGAGAGTGTAATGGGAGGAAATACACAAAGATGATACTCTTTTTTTTTTTTACATATATGTACAGTGAATGGTAGGATTGCTGAATAATGATATAATTCATTCTGGACTAAACTTTTCCCCCACAATTTCTAAATTAATATGAATCATGTAAAAATGAAATACAGGCTCACAGAAATGATGCTTAGTATAAAATATTTTAGACAGAATTTATAAAAATAACATACTTCTATGTATTCCTATTAAATGATAAAATATTACGTATACAGTTGTAACTCAAAGTACTTTTCTAAAATAATAAATAAATAATACTTTTCTAAAATAATAAATAAATAAATACTTTTCTGACTGCATCAGCCTCCTTCTTATCAAAGGGTAAGCACTGACAAGAGTTTCGATTTTTCATTCTTCATATATTTCTTCAGAGTTTTGTTACATATGTATATACCCCTACATGAAATATGCTCTTGCATGTTTTATCTATACTTGCCTGGCTATAGTCTGCGTGTGAGCTTTTGTGTGGGTATAGATTTTGAACACTTCCTTAATTGCTTCTTGAAGGGATTTCTAGGAGAAATTTAGAATGATGTATGTAAATTTCATCCTATTCCTCAAATTTAGAAATTTATTCCAATCATCTTTCACATGATGAGCCTCTACTGCAATTATGCTTTATAAGGAAATGAATGCATATTGCTACACACTGCTCCTTGAGGCACATAGAAAGCCATTTCCCCAGAAGGTGGTTTGTTGCGTATACAATCAGAACAAGGAATATTATTAATTTTGAGAAGTTATCTAAAAAAATGTCCTGAAGTAATTTCTTCTGCTCTAGAGATAGCCTTGCAAAGAAGCCACTTTTCTTGACTACACATAGCCAGGATGCTTTTATCAGACAGCAGATACATATGCGTTTCAGTCCTTGAACTTACTGATTGTCCCTCTGCAGCACTGCTGGGTGGAAATGTCTGTCCAGTTCTGGTGTTCAGTTATAGGAATCCCACCTGCCTTGTGACAAATGTAAGCCACATTCTCCAACATCATTTTTATAATGAATAAATTTGATGTACTCTTCTCTTTATTCCTTTGTCCTATTTCTCGGTTGCCTCAGAGCCTAAATATGGAGAAAGGGTGTTTTATTTGGGGGGGGGTCCCTTAAAGGCCTAAGCATATTAGAGCAAGACCATAGGAATTGTTTGAGATCCAGCAAGACAAAGAAAAGATTAAAAGAGCTGTGGATCTATTTTTAGACCCATCCTTGAGGACAGAGGAAAATATCTGTTCCATAAGGGGAGCTTGCTACAAGAGTTTTGAAGGGAGGTCCTGGGCTCTGCCTCCCATTTTTCCTCCACCCTCACTAATCAGGTAAGTGATTCATGGTCTAGATAGAGGAGTGAGTGTATGGAGAGGTTGGATGTGTTTTTCCGTGGATGTCCATACACCAGGAAGAAAATATCAGGAATGGAGAATAAGAATTCCCCAGGACAAACCAATGTACCTTTTAATTGACTAGGTTTCTGCCTACTAACTGACTGTAATAGTTTAGTCTTGCCTCCCTAAGATAACTCTGAGACTTCTCTCCTTTTTAAAATTTTTATTTAAATTCCAGTTAGTTAACATTCAGTGTAATATTAGTTTCAGGTGTACATTTAAGTGATTCAACACTTCCATATGACACCCCAGTGCTCATCAGGAGAAGTGCAGTCCTTAATCCCCTTCATCTATTTAACCCATCCTCCCACCTCCTCTCTCTGGTAACCATCAGTTTGTTCTCTATAATTAAGAGTCTATTTCTTGGTTTGCCTCTCTCTTTTTTTCCCCTATGATCCTCTGCTTTGTTTTTTAAGTTCCACATGTGAGTGAAATCATATGGTATTGGTCTTTCTCTTATTTTGCTTAGCATAATACTCTCTAGTTCCATCCATGTCATTGCAAATGGCAAGATTTCATTCTTTTTATGGCTAAGTAATATTCCACACACACACCACATCTTCTTTATCCATTCGTCAGACAACGGACATTTGGGCTCTTTCCATAATTTAGTTGTTGTAGACAATGCTGCTATAAACATCAGAGTGCATGTATCCCTTCGAATTAGTATTTTTGTTTTCTTTGGGTAACTGCCTAGTAGGGCAATTGCTGATTGTAGGGTAGTTCTGTTTTCAACTTTTTGAGGAACCTCCATTACTGTTTTCCAGAGGTAACTCTGAGACTTCTTAAATGACATTTGTAGTGTATGTATCTAGATCATTCAGTCACATGATTGTAAACAGTTTCTTAGTTTTCTGGCACAGATGGCTAACTGCTCAGCATGACCATGATTTTACATGGTGACCCTACAAGGACTAGCTCATCTCCAAGAACCCTAGGATACCTCCCTGGGGATCTGTGCACTGATAACACACCCCCTAGTGTCTCTTAATCAAAATTCATTTTTTTTATTTAAATTCAAGTAAGTTAACATATACTGTAGTAATGGTTTCAGGAGTAGAATATAGTGATTCATCACTTACATATAACACCCAGTGCTCATCCCAATAAGTGCCCTCTTTAATGCCCATCACCTATTTAGCCCATCCCCCACCCCCTTCCCCTCCAGCAACCCTCAGTCTGTTCTTTATATTTAAGAGTCTCTTCTTTAAAAAAAATATTTATTTATTTTAGAGAGAGAGAGCGCGCACGCAGGGGGAGGAACAGAGGGAGAAGGAGAGAGAGAGAATCTCCAGCAGACTCAGCGCTGAGTGCAGCCCCTGATGCTGGGCTCATACCCAGGACCCTGAGATCATGACCAAGAGTTGGATGCTGAACCGACTGTGCCCTCCAGTCACCCCTGTATTTAAGAGTCTCTTATGGTTTGCCTCCCTCTCTGTTTTTATCTCATTTTATTTTTCATTCCCTTCCCCTATGTTCATCTGTTTTGTTTCTTAAATTCCACATATGAGTGAAATCACATATTTGTCTTTCTCTGACTTATTTCGCTTAGGATAATACACTCTAGTTCAATCCATGTTGTTGTGTTATGTATGTATGTACACACACACCCATCTTCTTTATCCATTCATCATTTGATGGACATTTGGGTTCTTTCCATAGTTTGGCTATTGTTGATAGTGCTGCTATAAATATCGGGGTGCATGTGCCCCTTAGAATCAGCATTTTTGTATCCTTTGGATAAATACCTAGTAGTGCAATTGCTGGGTCATAGGGTGGTTCTATTTTTAACTTTTTGAGGAACCTCCACACTGTTTTCCACAGTGGCTGCACCAGTTTGCATTCCCACCAACAATGCAAAAGGGGTCCCCTTTCTCTTCATCCTCACCAATGTCTGTTGTTTCCTGAGTCGTTGATTTAGCCATTCTGACAGGTGTGAAGTGGTATCTCATTACAGTTTTGATTTGTATTTCCCTGATGATGAGTGATGTTGAACATCTTTTCACATGTCTGTTAGCCATCTGGATGTTTTCTTTGGAAAAGTGTCTATTCATGTCTTCCGCCCATTTCTTAAGTGGATTATTTGGTTTCTGGGTGTTTAATCTGATGAATTCTTTATACATTTTGGATACTAACCCTTTATCCAATATGTCATTTGCAAATATCTTCTCCCATTCCCTCCGTTGCCTTTTAGTTCTGTTGATTGTTTCCTTCGTTGCGCAGAAGATTTTTATCTTGATGAAGTCCCAATAGTTCATTTTTGCTTTTGTTTCCCTTACTTCCAGTGACATGTCTAGTAAGAAGTTGCCGCAAGGGGTGCCCCAGTGGCTCAGTTGGTTAAGCGGCTGCCTTTGCCTGGGGTCATGATCCCGGAGTCCTGGGATCAAGCCCTGCATTGGGCTCCTTCCTAAGTGGGGAGTCTGCTTCTCCCTCTGCCCTTCCCCTGCTCATGTGCGCTCTCTCTCTCTCAAATAAAGAAATAAGATCGTCAAAAAAAAAAAAAAAAGAAAGAAAGAAAAAAAAGAAGTTGCTACAGCTTAGATCACAGAGGTTGCTGCCTGCTTTCCCTTAATCAAAATTCCTGAGGACAGGGATACTCTTTGTGCCATCAACATCAGCAGAGTTCCCTCATTTGCATGGGTCTCAGTCTAGAGAGTCTAATTACCATGCTTTCTAATGTGGTGGCCTGAAGAGCTGAGGCGTTTTGCTTTTAGGGAAAGGTCAGGGCATGGATAATTATGCAGGAGGCATTTCCTGTGCGGAGAGGCAACCTGTCCTTCATGGTTGCCATAGAAACCAGAAGTCAACATCTCAGTTGTGATGACTTTTTATGGAGACAGACATGCTTGGGGGGGATTGCAGAGTCCAGCCTTCAGGTGTTTGCGTCTCAGCTGAGAGCGTGGGTCCCCGTGGTGGGGCTGAATCTCCCTTGGGTAAGGGGAGACAAAGGCATCCAGATCCAAGTTGCCTCTTTCCAGCTGTGGGGCTCAGTGCCCAGGCAGTCTTGTAAGTAAAGCCATTGGGGTCCTGCTCTGCCCTGGTGAGTGTGGGTTCTCTTCTGGGGGTGTCCTGGAGCTGCTTTCGTCTAAAGGCGGGCACAGGAGGGAAGACAGGTAATGGCCTCTTCTGAGCCCTATCTAGCCCCTCTGTAAAATGGGGATGAGAATGCTTCATCACAGGATGGCTGAAAACAGTCAGGGATACACATGAGCAAGCCCATGGCCCCGTGGTTAATGTGGGATTGTGAATGCCTGTACGAATTCAGGCCATTTCTTGTTCTTTTTCAACTTTGTTGTTAGAAGATAGATGAGGCAAGGAGAAGAAAAAGGCCAGGTGAGAAGTCCATTATAACATGTGACTGTTAGGTGAGAAGTCCATTATCACATGCGATTGTTAGGATCATGACCAATTGTATCTGTGTCATTGTCACTAATTTAGTGCCTAGCATGGTGCTGGGCATATAGCTACACCAGAAAAGGATAGTGCTTTCTGGATCCATCTCTCCTTTTGCAGCTCTTCATGCTAGTGGCCCAGCTCCTATCAAGTACCTGAAAGAGGCTGGGTCTGAGGATCTGTGTCTTGCTGGCTCCTGAAACTTCTACTTCAGATTCAAGGGCAACAATCCTTAGGAGACTCCAGCACCTCCCATCCCTGGCTGGATACGAATCCTGGCTTAAGTGAGTGCATAGATCTGGACAAAAGTGTGATGTGGAATAGCTCCTTTGAGGTTCATAAACCAGTCTAAAATTTCAAAAAGCTGCTTTGATCTCATCATGGGAGAAGAGGTTTAGCAGGTGGACTTCCATTCTATCAGCAGCTACATGCTGTGCAGTAGCCCTCAAGGCCCATTTTGGAGATGCCTTTTATTGTTGAAATGTAATAAATTGTCCGGCTCGACAAGGCAGTAGGTCTTTAATATCCATTTGCATAAATAAACTTAAATTGTTCTCACCATATAAAGAATAATCAGCAATTCCCATGTATCTCCTAGGTGGGTGTGGAAATGTGCAGTTGTTAGATTTTCCTAGCAAGTTGACATTACAAGGTAAGTTCTTCCCTGGTGCCCACGATTCTTTCCATAATATAATAAAATCTTTTAAAGGGCCAGAACCCCTCCAAATGTTAGTTTGAAATGACTAGAATTTAATATACTGTTTTTGATGAAGTAGAGCTGACACACAATGTTACATTAGTTTCAGGTGTACAGCATAGTGTTTGGAAAACTGTATGTTGTGCTATGCTCACCACAAGTGTAGCTGACATCTGTCAACATACAATGCTATTACCATACCATTGGCTATATTCGCTAGGAGGTACTTTTCATCCTTACGTCTCAGTCAGTCCATACCTGGAAGCCTGTACCTCCCTCTCCCCTTAAAATTTAAAATTAAAAAAATATTTAATACCATAGAGTTTGCTCAATTATAATGATACTCAGCCTCTTTCCATAAAATAACCAGGTCTCCTAAATATCATTATGATTATTTTCCTAAAATATATCTTTATTTCTGTACTTCAGAAGGAAAGGAAAATCAATTTTCTCTAAATATTTGGATAAATTTAATTGGAAATGATTATTTCTACTTTGGTTATATATAGTGGGAACCAGTTGATTAGATACAGTGTGTGTCTGATCATGCTATAAAAACATAAATCATACGAATACTTCACCCAATTTATTTAATAACATCAGAGAATTATGAATATATAAATGTCAAATACTTCATTGAGTTACAGTCGATATACAATATAGTACATATTTAAAGGATATGCTCTAAAAGGCTTGGTTTGTGTATGCTCCTGTCAATCCAGTTCTACAGTCAAGATGATGAACATATCCATCCCCTCAAAAAGCCTCTTTGTGCCCCTCTGTAATGCCCACAGCTACCTCACTCTAGCCTCCCTCTCCACATCACCCTACCTCATTCTCAGGCAACCACTGACCTCTCACTATGGATAAGTTTTCTTCTCCTATAACTTTATGTGAGTGGAAGCCTACAACGTGTATTCCTTTTTTGCCAGTCTTCTTTCCTTCAACCTAATTATTTCTAGATGTACTGATTTGTTGCATGTATGAATACTTCCTTTTTTTTTTAATCATTGACTAATATTCCAACCTGTGGATGCGTCGCTATTTGGTCTTTCATTCACTTGGTAATGGATATTTGGGTTGTTTCTAATTTGGGGCTCTTGTAAATTCAGGTGCTATGAACACTGAGGTGTAAGTTTTCTTCACTTAGTCTAATATTTTTTAGGTTCATTCAGTTTATTTATTTATTTCGTTAGTTACTTACTTTCTTGCTTTTCATTTACTTACTTACTATTTACTGATGTATGTATGTATGTATGTATGTATGTATTTTACACCTTGCAGAAAATACTTGAGAGTGGGGTTTGATGAAGGTGGTTCTTTGGTGCCACCTTGTGGCAAGACCCTGAAGTGATACTTGAACACTAAGGAACAGGAATATGGGAGGGATGGTCTGTGACACAAACCCACCTTTGTGGAGGTCAAAAAGGAAAGTGGGGAATTCCTCAACTAAACCATATTGGTGGGCTACCTCTAGACACTACATATAAGAGGATTCATACAATATGTGGTCTTACAATATGTAGTCTTCTGCATTTTTGTCTCCTTTCACTTAGCTGAATATTTTCAAGGTACATTGATATTACTTATTATCTATCTATATCTATCTATCTATTTTCTAATTGTTTATTTATATATTATACAGCTTGCAAAAAATACTTGAGTGGAGTTTGATGATGTCGGGTCTCTTGCGCCACCTTGTGGAAAAAGCATGTTAAAATGAAAGAACCACCATCATCAAACTCCACTCACAAGTATTTTTTGCAAGGAGTAATATATATAAACAAAGACGTAAAATTAATTAATTAATTAATTAATTAATTAATTAAATGGATGAACATGGAAAGTATTCAGCTAATGGAAAAGAGTCAAAAATACGAAAGACCAGATATTGTATGATTCCACTTACATTTAGTGTCCAGAGAAAGCGCACGAATGTGGTTTAGTCAAGGAATTCCCCAGTTTGCATTTTAACATGAGAAAGTTCTGTCTGGTGGGTTTGTGTCACAGACCATCCCTCCCATTTTCCCTTTCCTTAGTGTTCAAGCAGCAGTGCAGGCTTTTGCCACAAGGTGGCGCCAAAGAACCACCATCGTCAAACTCCACTCCCAAGAATTGTCAGCAAGGTGTAAAATGCATATACATACATACATACATAAATACATAGTAAATAAATAAAAATACAGTGGATGAACCTTGAAAATAGTAAGCTAAGTGAAAGGAGTCAAAAATGCAAAAGACCGCAAGTATGTCTTTATTTGTCTATAAAAATGATTCCAATTATATGCATTATCTAGAGAAAGCTCACCAACAGGATTTAGTCAAGGAATTCCCTACTTTCCATTTCGACCTCCAGAAAGATTTATGTGGTGGGTTTGTGTCACAGACCATCCCTTCCATTTTCCTGTTCCTTAGGGGTCAAGTAGCAGTTCAGGCTTTTGCCACAAGGTGGCGCAAGAGACCCATCATCATCAAACTCCACTATCAAGATTTGCCTGCATAGTGTAAAATACATACATACATAAATACGTAAATACATAAGTAAATAAATAAAATACAATGGATGAGTCTTGAGAGTAGTAAGCTAAGTGAAAGGAGTCAAAAATTAAATAGACTGCAAATATGTCTATATTTGTCTACAAAACTGACTCCAATTACATGTAGTATCAGAGAAAGCCCACCAATAAGGTTTAGTCAAGGAATTCCCCACTTTCCATTTCGAACTCCAGAAACTTTTATGTGGTGGGATAGTGTCACAGACCATCCCCCCCCACTTTCCTGTTCCTTAGGGTTCAAGCAGCAGTTCAGACCTTTGGCACAAGGTGGCGCCAAAGAACCACCATCGTCAAACTCCACTTTCAAAAAACAGTCTGCAAGGAGTATAATATATAAATAATTAAGTAAATCAAAGTAAATCAATAAGTAAATTATTATGTAAATAAATGAATCAAACAAGCAATAAAAATACAGTGGATGAACCTTGAAAATAGTAAGCTAATTGAAAGGTGTAAAAAATGCAAAAGACCACAAATATGTCTACATTTGTCTATAAAAATGATTCCATTTATATGTCGTGTCCAGAAAGATCCCTCCAATATGCTTTAATCAAGGAATTCCCCACTTTCCATTTTAACCTGAGAAAGTTCTCTTTGGTGGTTTTATGTCACAGACCATCCCTCCCATATTCCTGTTCCTTAGTGTTCAAGTATCACTTCAGGGTCTTGCCACAAGGTGGCACCAAAGAACCACCTTCATCAAACCCCACTCTCAAGTATTTTCTGCAAGGTGTAAAATACATACATACATACATACATACATACATCAGTAAATAGTAAGTAAGTAAATGAAAAGCAAGAAAGTAAGTAACTAACGAAATAAATAAATAAACTGAATGAACCTAAAAAATATTAGACTAAGTGAAGAAAACTTACACCTCAGTGTTCATAGCACCTGAATTTACAAGAGCCCCAAATTAGAAACAACCCAAATATCCATTACCAAGTGAATGAAAGACCAAATAGCGACGCATCCACAGGTTGGAATATTAGTCAATGATTAAAAAAAAAAGGAAGTATTCATACATGCAACAAATCAGTACATCTAGAAATAATTAGGTTGAAGGAAAGAAGACTGGCAAAAAAGGAATACACGTTGTAGGCTTCCACTCACATAAAGTTATAGGAGAAGAAAACTTATCCATAGTGAGAGGTCAGTGGTTGCCTGAGAATGAGGTAGGGTGATGTGGAGAGGGAGGCTAGAGTGAGGTAGCTGTGGGCATTACAGAGGGGCACAAAGAGGCTTTTTGAGGGGATGGATATGTTCATCATCTTGACTGTAGAACTGGATTGACAGGAGCATACACAAACCAAGCCTTTTAGAGCATATCCTTTAAATATGTACTATATTGTATATCGACTGTAACTCAATGAAGTATTTGACATTTATATATTCATAATTCTCTGATGTTATTAAATAAATTGGGTGAAGTATTCGTATGATTTATGTTTTTATAGCATGATCAGACACACACTGTATCTAATCAACTGGTTCCCACTATATATAACCAAAGTAGAAATAATCATTTCCAATTAAATTTATCCAAATATTTAGAGAAAATTGATTTTCCTTTCCTTCTGAAGTACAGAAATAAAGATATATTTTAGGAAAATAATCATAATGATATTTAGGAGACCTGGTTATTTTATGGAAAGAGGCTGAGTATCATTATAATTGAGCAAACTCTATGGTATTAAATATTTTTTTAATTTTAAATTTTAAGGGGAGAGGGAGGTACAGGCTTCCAGGTATGGACTGACTGAGACGTAAGGATGAAAAGTACCTCCTAGCGAATATAGCCAATGGTATGGTAATAGCATTGTATGTTGACAGATGTCAGCTACACTTGTGGTGAGCATAGCACAACATACAGTTTTCCAAACACTATGCTGTACACCTGAAACTAATGTAACATTGTGTGTCAGCTCTACTTCATCAAAAACAGTATATTAAATTCTAGTCATTTCAAACTAACATTTGGAGGGGTTCTGGCCCTTTAAAAGATTTTATTATATTATGGAAAGAATCGTGGGCACCAGGGAAGAACTTACCTTGTAATGTCAACTTGCTAGGAAAATCTAACAACTGCACATTTCCACACCCACCTAGGAGATACATGGGAATTGCTGATTATTCTTTATATGGTGAGAACAATTTAAGTTTATTTATGCAAATGGATATTAAAGACCTACTGCCTTGTCGAGCCGGACAATTTATTACATTTCAACAATAAAAGGCATCTCCAAAATGGGCCTTGAGGGCTACTGCACAGCATGTAGCTGCTGATAGAATGGAAGTCCACCTGCTAAACCTCTTCTCCCATGATGAGATCAAAGCAGCTTTTTGAAATTTTAGACTGGTTTATGAACCTCAAAGGAGCTATTCCACATCACACTTTTGTCCAGATCTATGCACTCACTTAAGCCAGGATTCGTATCCAGCCAGGGATGGGAGGTGCTGGAGTCTCCTAAGGATTGTTGCCCTTGAATCTGAAGTAGAAGTTTCAGGAGCCAGCAAGACACAGATCCTCAGACCCAGCCTCTTTCAGGTACTTGATAGGAGCTGGGCCACTAGCATGAAGAGCTGCAAAAGGAGAGATGGATCCAGAAAGCACTATCCTTTTCTGGTGTAGCTATATGCCCAGCACCATGCTAGGCACTAAATTAGTGACAATGACACAGATACAATTGGTCATGATCCTAACAATCGCATGTGATAATGGACTTCTCACCTAACAGTCACATGTTATAATGGACTTCTCACCTGGCCTTTTTCTTCTCCTTGCCTCATCTATCTTCTAACAACAAAGTTGAAAAAGAACAAGAAATGGCCTGAATTCGTACAGGCATTCACAATCCCACATTAACCACGGGGCCATGGGCTTGCTCATGTGTATCCCTGACTGTTTTCAGCCATCCTGTGATGAAGCATTCTCATCCCCATTTTACAGAGGGGCTAGATAGGGCTCAGAAGAGGCCATTACCTGTCTTCCCTCCTGTGCCCGCCTTTAGACGAAAGCAGCTCCAGGACACCCCCAGAAGAGAACCCACACTCACCAGGGCAGAGCAGGACCCCAATGGCTTTACTTACAAGACTGCCTGGGCACTGAGCCCCACAGCTGGAAAGAGGCAACTTGGATCTGGATGCCTTTGTCTCCCCTTACCCAAGGGAGATTCAGCCCCACCACGGGGACCCACGCTCTCAGCTGAGACGCAAACACCTGAAGGCTGGACTCTGCAATCCCCCCCAAGCATGTCTGTCTCCATAAAAAGTCATCACAACTGAGATGTTGACTTCTGGTTTCTATGGCAACCATGAAGGACAGGTTGCCTCTCCGCACAGGAAATGCCTCCTGCATAATTATCCATGCCCTGACCTTTCCCTAAAAGCAAAACGCCTCAGCTCTTCAGGCCACCACATTAGAAAGCATGGTAATTAGACTCTCTAGACTGAGACCCATGCAAATGAGGGAACTCTGCTGATGTTGATGGCACAAAGAGTATCCCTGTCCTCAGGAATTTTGATTAAGGGAAAGCAGGCAGCAACCTCTGTGATCTAAGCTGTAGCAACTTCTTTTTTTTCTTTCTTTCTTTTTTTTTTTTTTTGACGATCTTATTTCTTTATTTGAGAGAGAGAGAGCGCACATGAGCAGGGGAAGGGCAGAGGGAGAAGCAGACTCCCCACTTAGGAAGGAGCCCAATGCAGGGCTTGATCCCAGGACTCCGGGATCATGACCCCAGGCAAAGGCAGCCGCTTAACCAACTGAGCCACTGGGGCACCCCTTGCGGCAACTTCTTACTAGACATGTCACTGGAAGTAAGGGAAACAAAAGCAAAAATGAACTATTGGGACTTCATCAAGATAAAAATCTTCTGCGCAACGAAGGAAACAATCAACAGAACTAAAAGGCAACGGAGGGAATGGGAGAAGATATTTGCAAATGACATATTGGATAAAGGGTTAGTATCCAAAATGTATAAAGAATTCATCAGATTAAACACCCAGAAACCAAATAATCCACTTAAGAAATGGGCGGAAGACATGAATAGACACTTTTCCAAAGAAAACATCCAGATGGCTAACAGACATGTGAAAAGATGTTCAACATCACTCATCATCAGGGAAATACAAATCAAAACTGTAATGAGATACCACTTCACACCTGTCAGAATGGCTAAAATCAACGACTCAGGAAACAACAGACATTGGTGAGGATGAAGAGAAAGGGGACCCCTTTTGCATTGTTGGTGGGAATGCAAACTGGTGCAGCCACTGTGGAAAACAGTGTGGAGGTTCCTCAAAAAGTTAAAAATAGAACCACCCTATGACCCAGCAATTGCACTACTAGGTATTTATCCAAAGGATACAAAAATGCTGATTCTAAGGGGCACATGCACCCCGATATTTATAGCAGCACTATCAACAATAGCCAAACTATGGAAAGAACCCAAATGTCCATCAAATGATGAATGGATAAAGAAGATGGGTGTGTGTGTACATACATACATAACACAACAACATGGATTGAACTAGAGTGTATTATCCTAAGCGAAATAAGTCAGAGAAAGACAAATATGTGATTTCACTCATATGTGGAATTTAAGAAACAAAACAGATGAACATAGGGGAAGGGAATGAAAAATAAAATGAGATAAAAACAGAGAGGGAGGCAAACCATAAGAGACTCTTAAATACAGGGGTGACTGGAGGGCACAGTCGGTTCAGCATCCAACTCTTGGTCATGATCTCAGGGTCCTGGGTATGAGCCCAGCATCAGGGGCTGCACTCAGCGCTGAGTCTGCTGGAGATTCTCTCTCTCTCCTTCTCCCTCTGTTCCTCCCCCTGCGTGCGCGCTCTCTCTCTCTAAAATAAATAAATATTTTTTTTAAAGAAGAGACTCTTAAATATAAAGAACAGACTGAGGGTTGCTGGAGGGGAAGGGGGTGGGGGATGGGCTAAATAGGTGATGGGCATTAAAGAGGGCACTTATTGGGATGAGCACTGGGTGTTATATGTAAGTGATGAATCACTATATTCTACTCCTGAAACCATTACTACAGTATATGTTAACTTACTTGAATTTAAATAAAAAAAATGAATTTTGATTAAGAGACACTAGGGGGTGTGTTATCAGTGCACAGATCCCCAGGGAGGTATCCTAGGGTTCTTGGAGATGAGCTAGTCCTTGTAGGGTCACCATGTAAAATCATGGTCATGCTGAGCAGTTAGCCATCTGTGCCAGAAAACTAAGAAACTGTTTACAATCATGTGACTGAATGATCTAGATACATACACTACAAATGTCATTTAAGAAGTCTCAGAGTTACCTCTGGAAAACAGTAATGGAGGTTCCTCAAAAAGTTGAAAACAGAACTACCCTACAATCAGCAATTGCCCTACTAGGCAGTTACCCAAAGAAAACAAAAATACTAATTCGAAGGGATACATGCACTCTGATGTTTATAGCAGCATTGTCTACAACAACTAAATTATGGAAAGAGCCCAAATGTCCGTTGTCTGACGAATGGATAAAGAAGATGTGGTGTGTGTGTGGAATATTACTTAGCCATAAAAAGAATGAAATCTTGCCATTTGCAATGACATGGATGGAACTAGAGAGTATTATGCTAAGCAAAATAAGAGAAAGACCAATACCATATGATTTCACTCACATGTGGAACTTAAAAAACAAAGCAGAGGATCATAGGGGAAAAAAAGAGAGAGGCAAACCAAGAAATAGACTCTTAATTATAGAGAACAAACTGATGGTTACCAGAGAGAGGAGGTGGGAGGATGGGTTAAATAGATGAAGGGGATTAAGGACTGCACTTCTCCTGATGAGCACTGGGGTGTCATATGGAAGTGTTGAATCACTTAAATGTACACCTGAAACTAATATTACACTGAATGTTAACTAACTGGAATTTAAATAAAAATTTTAAAAAGGAGAGAAGTCTCAGAGTTATCTTAGGGAGGCAAGACTAAACTATTACAGTCAGTTAGTAGGCAGAAACCTAGTCAATTAAAAGGTACATTGGTTTGTCCTGGGGAATTCTTATTCTCCATTCCTGATATTTTCTTCCTGGTGTATGGACATCCACGGAAAAACACATCCAACCTCTCCATACACTCACTCCTCTATCTAGACCATGAATCACTTACCTGATTAGTGAGGGTGGAGGAAAAATGGGAGGCAGAGCCCAGGACCTCCCTTCAAAACTCTTGTAGCAAGCTCCCCTTATGGAACAGATATTTTCCTCTGTCCTCAAGGATGGGTCTAAAAATAGATCCACAGCTCTTTTAATCTTTTCTTTGTCTTGCTGGATCTCAAACAATTCCTATGGTCTTGCTCTAATATGCTTAGGCCTTTAAGGGACCCCCCCCCAAATAAAACACCCTTTCTCCATATTTAGGCTCTGAGGCAACCGAGAAATAGGACAAAGGAATAAAGAGAAGAGTACATCAAATTTATTCATTATAAAAATGATGTTGGAGAATGTGGCTTACATTTGTCACAAGGCAGGTGGGATTCCTATAACTGAACACCAGAACTGGACAGACATTTCCACCCAGCAGTGCTGCAGAGGGACAATCAGTAAGTTCAAGGACTGAAACGCATATGTATCTGCTGTCTGATAAAAGCATCCTGGCTATGTGTAGTCAAGAAAAGTGGCTTCTTTGCAAGGCTATCTCTAGAGCAGAAGAAATTACTTCAGGACATTTTTTTAGATAACTTCTCAAAATTAATAATATTCCTTGTTCTGATTGTATACGCAACAAACCACCTTCTGGGGAAATGGCTTTCTATGTGCCTCAAGGAGCAGTGTGTAGCAATATGCATTCATTTCCTTATAAAGCATAATTGCAGTAGAGGCTCATCATGTGAAAGATGATTGGAATAAATTTCTAAATTTGAGGAATAGGATGAAATTTACATACATCATTCTAAATTTCTCCTAGAAATCCCTTCAAGAAGCAATTAAGGAAGTGTTCAAAATCTATACCCACACAAAAGCTCACACGCAGACTATAGCCAGGCAAGTATAGATAAAACATGCAAGAGCATATTTCATGTAGGGGTATATACATATGTAACAAAACTCTGAAGAAATATATGAAGAATGAAAAATCGAAACTCTTGTCAGTGCTTACCCTTTGATAAGAAGGAGGCTGATGCAGTCAGAAAAGTATTTATTTATTTATTATTTTAGAAAAGTATTATTTATTTATTATTTTAGAAAAGTACTTTGAGTTACAACTGTATACGTAATATTTTATCATTTAATAGGAATACATAGAAGTATGTTATTTTTATAAATTCTGTCTAAAATATTTTATACTAAGCATCATTTCTGTGAGCCTGTATTTCATTTTTACATGATTCATATTAATTTAGAAATTGTGGGGGAAAAGTTTAGTCCAGAATGAATTATATCATTATTCAGCAATCCTACCATTCACTGTACATATATGTAAAAAAAAAAAAGAGTATCATCTTTGTGTATTTCCTCCCATTACACTCTCTTTGCATGCATCTATAATGTATATTTACTACATGTGAGTTTCACACATGACTCAACATTTGCTAAACATCATGAAACCAGTTATTAGATATCCTAAAGTTGACAAGCAACTCTATCTGAGCGCAAAGTCCACGTCACTAACCATTGGGTTTACAATCTTCTCTGTGTTAAAGCTAAGTTCAGCACAGGGCAAGTGACTACCCGTGATATTATAGGACGGACCAATGTGGTATTTGGGACCCAGACCTCTTGGTTTCTCTCTGTTGTACAACAGACCCATCTTGATACTCTGTTATTCTGTACTGTCTCCTTTCTGAAGTTCAAAGGAAGGTGGCATTCCACTGTCAACATGGAAGGTAGAAAGTTCAGAAACATTAAAAACAATAAAGAGGTGGTTTTCGTTTCATCATTTCCACCATCTTCAGGTAATTCATCCTATAAAGAAATATCACTTTAGAGCCGCGGAGCACAAAATCGAAACTTTTAGAAGCCGGCTCCCCTGAGGCACGTCGCTCCAGTGGCTAAGCCGGGGTGGGGGGTGGGGTGGAACCCTCGCGGGACAGTGTGGTCTCAGGACCCTCGGGGTCACGGAGGGACCGGGGGTGCCTGAGTGCGGCAGAGCTCCCAGGTATCGGAGCAGGGAAGCCGGCTGCAGAGACGGAGCCGAGGTGCAGGCTCTCAGCTCGGGGTTGCCATAAACTGTGATCTGCGGCCCAGTCGGGCCACTGCTCCTCCAGCAGGGACCCAACAAGCAGCAGATCCGGGGAGACTCCCCTCCCTCCCCCGGGAGGAGCGGCGTGGGAGCGCACTGCAGGGATCTGCTGGGTTTGGAGACTCCACACAGGGTCGAGTGCCAGAGATAGAAACGCTCGGTCACAGGCCGGGTGAGCACGCAGTGCGGCCAGAGACCAGGGAGGCGGGAGTGACTGCTTTTCTCTGGGGGCGCACTGAGGAGCGGGGCCCCGAGTTCTCAGCTCCTCCGGGTGGAGATTGGGAGGCCACCATTTTCACCCTGGTCCTCCAAACATGTACCAGAGCTTGCAGGGAACAAAAGCTCCTGAGAGCAAACCCTAGCAGCTTGCTTAGCCCGGACCGACAAGGGTGAGGCAATTCCGCCTCCGGCAAAGACATTTGGGAACCACGGCAACAGGCCCCGCCCCCAGAAGATCAGCAGGAACAGCCAGCAAGCCAAGACCAAGTTTACCGATCAAGGAGAACGGGAGAACTCCAGCGCTAGGGGAATAATGCACATAGAATTCATGGCTTTTTTTTACCATGATTCATTAGTTTTTCAAAGTTAATTTTTTTAACTGTTTTTTTTAATTTTTCTTTTTCCCTTTTTCAACCAACATCTTATCAATCCTTTTTTTTAAAAAAAACATTTTTTATTTTTCATTTTTAGAGTCATATTTTATCCCTTCATAGTAGTTACCCTTATTTTTGGCATATATATATATAAGTTGTTCTCTCTTTAAAATTTTGAGATACAGTTTCTTCTAACAGATCAAAATATACCCTAAATCACTAGTGTATGGCTTTGTTCTAGTCTCCTGCCTGATCACATTCTCTCCCTTTTTTTTCCTTTTCTTTTAATCTTCTTTCTTTTTACAAACAACTTCTTATCTTATCAATTCCTTTTATAAAATCTTTTATAATTTTCATCTTTACAGTCGTCTTCCATCCCTTCATTGTATCAACCCTTATTTTGTACATATATAAGTCTTTCTTCCTTTAAAATTTTAGGAGGCACTTTTTTCTAACAGACCAAAATACGCCCAAAATCTAGTGTGTGGCACTGATCTAGGCACTAGCTTGATCATATTTGATCATATTCTGGTTTTTTTTGTATTGTTCTGTTTTTGTTTTTATCTTTTTCTTTTTGTTTTTTTTTTCTTTTTCTTTCTTTTCTCTTTCTTTTTTCTTTCTTTCCCTTTCTTTTCCCCTGGTTTCAGGTCTTTTCTGATTTGTATAGAGTATATTTGCTGGGGACGTTGTTAACCTGTTAGCATTTTGTTCTCTCATTCATCTATTCTCCTCTGGACAAAATGACAAGACGAGAAAAATGACCTCAGCAAAAAGAACAAGAGATAGTACCGTCAGCCAGGGACCTACTCAATACGGACATTAGTACGATGTCGGACCTAGAGTTCAGAGTCATGACTTTAAAGATACTAGCTGGGCTTGAAAAAAGCGTGGAAGTTATCAGAGAAACCCTTTCTGGAGAAATAAAAGAACTAAAATCTAACCAAGTCGAAATCAAAAAAGCTATTAATGAGGTGCAATCAAAAATGGGGGCACTAACTGCTAGGATAAATGAGGCAGAAGAGAGAATCAGCGATATGGAAGACCAAATGATGGAAAATAAAGAAGCTGAGAAAAAGAGAGAGAAACAACTACAGGATCACGAGGGCAGAATTCGAGAGATTCGAGAAATAAGCGAGAAAAGACAAAACAACATTAGAATGATTGGGATCCCAGAAGAAGAAGAAAGAGAGAGAGGGGCAGAAGGTATATGGGAGCAAATAATAGCAGAGAACTTCCCTAATGTGAGGAAGGAAACAGGCATCAAAATCCAGGAGGCACAGAGAACCCCTCTCAAAATCAATAATAATAGGTCAACACCCCGACATCTAATAGTAAAACTTACGAGTCTCAGAGACAAAGAGAAAATCCTGAAAGCAGCTCGGGAGAAGAGATATGTAACCTACAATGGTAGAAATATTAGATTGGCAACAGACCTATCCACAGAGACCTGGCAGGCCAGAAAGGATTGGCATGATATCTTCAGAGCACTAAACGAGAAAAATATGCAGCCAAGAATACTATATCCAGCTAGGCTCTCATTGAAAATTGAAGGAGAGATAAAAAGCTTCCAGGACAAACAAAAACTAAAGGAATTTGCAAACACGAAACCAGCCCTCCAAGAAATCTTGAAAGGGGTCCTCTAAGCAAAGAGAGAGCCTAAAAGCAGCATAGATCAGAAAGGAACAGAGACAATATACGGTAACAGTCATCTTACAGGCAATACAATGGCACTGAATTCCTATCTTTCAATAGTTACCCTGAATGTAAATGGGCTAAATGCCCCAATCAAAAGACACAGGCTATCAGAATGGATTAAAAAACAAGACCCATCAGTATGCTGTCTGCAAGAGACTCATTTTAGACCCAAAGACACCCCCAGATTGAAAGTGAGGGGGTGGCAAACCATTTACCATGCAAATGGAAACCAAAAGAAAGCTGGGGTGGCAATCCTTATATCAGACAAACTAGATTTTAAAACAAAGACTGTAATAAGAGATGAGGAAGGACACTATATCCTACTTAAAGGGTCTATCCAACAAGAAGATCTAACAATTGTAAATACCTATGCCCCGAACATGGGAGCAGCCAATTATATAAGGCAATCAATAACAAAAGCGAAGAAACACATTGACAACAATACAATAATAGTGGGGGACTTTAACACCCCCCTGACTGAAATGGACAGATCATCTAAGCAAAAGATCAACAAGGAAATAAAGACTTTAAATGACACACTGGACCAAATGGACTTCACAGACATACTCAGAACATTCCATCCCAAAGCAACGGAATACACATTCTTCTCTAGTGCCCATGGAACATTCCCCAGAATTGATCACATCCTAGGTCACAAATCGGGTCTCAACCGGTACCAAAAGATTGGGATTATTCCCTGCATATTTTCAGACCACAATGCTTTGAAACTAGAACTCAATCACAAGAGGAAAGTCGGAAAGAACTCGAATACATGGAGGCTAAGGAGCATCCTACTAAAGAATGAATGGGTCAACCAGGAAATTAAAGAAGAACTTAAAAAATTCATGGAAACCAATGAAAATGAAAACACAGCTGTCCAAAATCTTTGGGATACAGCAAAGGCAGTCCTCAGAGGAAAGTATATAGCAATACAAGCCTTTCTCAAGAAACAAGGGAGGTCTCAAATACACAACCTAACCCTACACCTAAAGGAGCTGGAGAAACAACAGCAAATAAAGCTTAAACCCAGCAGGAGAAGAGAAATAATAAAGATCAGAGCAGAAATCAATGAACTAGAAACCAAAAGAACAGTAGAACAGATCAACGAAACTAGGAGCTGGTTCTTTGGAAGAATTAACAAGACTGATAAACCCCTGGCCAGACTGATCAAAAAGAAAAGAGAAATGACCCAAATCAACAAAATCATGAATGAAAGAGGAGAGATCACAACCAACACCAAAGACATACAAACAATTATAAGAACATATTATGAGCAACTCTATGCCAGCAAATTAGATAACCTGGAAGAAATGGGTGCATTCCTAGAGATGTATCAACTACCAAAATTGAACCAGGAAGAAATAGAAAACCTGAACAGACCTATAACCACTAAGGAAATTGAAGCAGTCATCAAAAATCTCCCAAGAAACAAAAGCCCAGGACCAGATGGCTTCCCAGGGGAATTCTATCAGACATTTAAAGAAGAATTAATACCTATTCTCCTGAAACTGTTCCAAAAGATAGAAATGGAAGGAAGACTCCCAAACTCATTTTATGAGGCCACCATTACCTTGATCCCAAAACCAGACAAAGACCCCATCCAAAAGGAGAATTACAGACCAATATCCTTGATGAACATGGATGCAAAAATTCTCACCAAAATACTAGCCAATGGGATCCATGACCAAGTGGGATTTATCCCTGGGCTGCAAGGCTGGTTCAACATCCGCAAATCAATCAACGTGATAAAATACATTAACAAAAGAAAGAACAAGAATCATATGATCCTCTCAATAGATGCAGAAAAAGCATTTGACAAAGTACAGCATCCTTTCTTGATCAAAACTCTTCAGAGTATAGGGATAGAGGGTACACACCTCAATATCATAAAAGCCATCTGTGGAAAACTTACAGCGAATATCATTCTCAATGGGGAAAAGCTGAGAGCTTTTCCCCTAAGGTCAGGAATGCGGCAGGGATGTCCACTATCCCCACTGCTATTCAACATAGTATTAGAAGTCCTAGCCACAGCAATCAGACATCAAAAAGAAATCAAAGGCATCCAAATCGGCAAAGAGGAAGTCAAACTCTCACTCTTTGCAGATGATATGATACTGTATGTGGAAAACCCAAAAGACTCCACCCCAAAACTGCTAGAACTCATACAGGAATTCAGTGAAGTAGCAGGATATAAAATCAATGCGCAGAAATCAGTGGCATTCCTATACACCAACAACAAGACAGAAGAGAGACAAATCCAGGGGTCGATCCCATTTACAATTGCACCCAAAACCATAAGATACCTAGGAATAAATTTAACCCAAGAGGCAAAGGATCTGTACTCAGAAAACTATAAAATACTCATGAAAGAAATCGAAGAAGACACAAAGAAATGGAAAAACGTTCCATGCTCACGGATTGGAAGAACAAACATTGTGAAGATGTCAATGCTACCTAGAGCAATCTACACATTCAATGCAATCCCCATCAAAATACCATCCACTTTTTTCAAAGAAATGGAACAAATAATCCTAAAATTTGTATGGAACCAGAAGAGACCCCGAATAGCCAGAGGAATATTGAAAAAGAAAAGCAAAGCTGGCGGCATCACAATTCCGGACTTCCAGCTCTATTACAAAGCTGTCATCATCGAGACAGTATGGTACTGGCACAAAAACAGACACATAGATCAATGGAACAGAATCGAGAGCCCAGAAATGGACCCTCAACTCTATGGTCAACTAATCTTTGACAAAGCAGGAAAGAATGTCCAATGGAAAAAAGACAGTCTCTTCAACAAATGGTGTTGGGAAAATTGGACAGCCACATGCAGAAGAATGAAACTGGACCATTTCCTTACACCACACACAAAAATAGACTCCAAATGGTTGAAAGACCTAAACGTGAGACAGGAGTCCATCAAAATCCTAAAGGAGAACACAGGTAGCAACCTCTTCGACCTCAGCCGCAGCAACTTCTTCCTAGAAACATCGCCAAAGGCAAGGGAAGCAAGGGCAAAAATGAACTATTGGGATTTCATCAAGATGAAAAGCTTTTGCACAGCAAAGGAAACAGTCCACAAAACCAAAGGACAACCGACAGAATGGGAGAAGATACTTGCAAATGACATATCAGATAAAGGGCTAGTATCCACAATCTAGAAAGAACTTATCAAACTCAACACCCAAAGAACAAATGATCCAATCAAGAAATGGGCAGAAGACATGAACAGACATTTTCCCGAAGAAGACATCCAAATGGCCAACAGACACATGAAAAAGTGCTCAACATCGCTCGGCATCAGGGAAATCCAAATCAAAACCTCAATGAGATACCACCTCACACCAGTCAGAATGGCTAAAATTAACAGAAACGACAGATGTTGGCAGGGATGCGGAGAAAGGGGAACCCTCCTACACTGTTGGTGGGAATGCAAGCCGGGGCAGCCACTCTGGAAAACAGTATGGAGGTTCCTCGAAAAGTTGAAAATAGAGCTACCCTATGACCCAGCAATTGCACTACTGGGTATTTACCCCAAAGATACAAATGTAGTGATCCGAAGGGGCACATGCACCCCAATGTTTATAGCAGCAATGTCCACAACAGCCAAACTATGGAAAGAGCCTAGATGTCCATCAACAGATGAATGGATAAAGAAGATGTGGTATATATATATATATATATATATATATATATATATATATATATATACACAATGGAATATTATGCAGCCATCAAAAAATGAAATCTTGCCATTTGCAATGAGGTGGATGGAACTAGAGGGTATTATGCTAAGCGAAATAAGTCAATCAGAGAAAGACAAGTATCATATGATCTCACTGATACGAGGAATTTGAGAAACAAGACAGAGGATCATAGGGGAAGGGAGGAGAAAATGAAACAAGACGAAACCGGAGAGGGAGACAAACCCTAAGAGATTCTTAATCTCAGGAAACAAACAGGGTTGCCGGAGTGGAGGGTGGTACGAGGGATGGGGTGGCTGGGTGATGGACATTGGGGAGGGTAGGTACTATGGTGAGTGCTGTGAATTGTGTAAGACTGATGAATCACAGACCTGTACCCCTGAAACAAATAATACATTATATGTTAATAAAAAAGAAGAAAAAGAAATAGTCAATGCATTTTCCTTCTTTTGTCCTTCTTTTTAGTTGGCCTAGAACCCAGATGTGGAGAAGGAGTATATTTGGGGAGGGGGCTCTTAAAGATCAAAACATTTTGGAGCAAGACCATAGGAATAGTGTGGGAACCAGCAAGACATAGAAAAGAGGAGAGGAGTTGTGAATGTATTTTTAGGCCCACCTCTGAGGGCAGAGGAAAACATGTGCTTCATCAAGAGTTTTGAAGAGAGAGGCCTGGGTTGTGCAACCCATTTGTCCTTCTAACCTCACTGATCATATAAGTGATTCTCTAGGTAGAGCAATTAGACGTCTTTGGTTGTACATGTCCCTACACCTGGAAGAACATATTGGGACTGGAGGGCAAGAATTCCCCAGGAAAAACACTTATATAGTTTAATTGACTAGGTTTCTGTCTACTGACTAATAGTTTAGGCTTGCCTCACTGAAATAACTCTGAGACTTCTTAAATGACATTTTCTGTGTATGTATCTAGATGATTCAGTCACATGATTATAGGCAATTTCTTAGTTTCCTGCCACAGATGACTAGCTAGTTAGCATCGCCTCGATTATCTATGCTCATCCCCCATGGGATGGCTCATCTCCCAGAACCCTATGATACTTCCTTGGGGCTCTGTGTACTGATAATAGTCCTCCTACCATCTCTTTAAGTCAAACAAGATTCCTGAGAACAGAGAAATTCTTTGTTCCATCCCAGGGACGAATTTTGCCAATTGCCTAGGGTCCCAGTCTAGTGCCTCTAATTACTGTGTTTTTTCATGTGTGACCTAAAGAGCTAAGGTGTTTTCTTTTCAGGAAAATGGGTGGTGGTGGATGAGTGTGTGGAGGCTTTTCCGGTGTGGAGGATCAGCCTAGGCTCCCGGTTGCAATAGAATCCTGACATCACTTATGAAAGAAATTGAGGAAGACACAAAGAGATGGAAAAAACATACCATGCTCATGGACTGGAAGAATAAACATTGTGAAAATGTCTGTGCTGCCCAGAGCAATCTACACTTTCAATGCAATCCCTATCAAAATACCATCTACATTTTTCACAGAGCTGGAACAAATAATCCTAAAATTTGTATGGAACCAGAAGAGACCCCGAATAGCCAGAGGAATGTTGAAAAAGAAAACCAAAGCTGGGGGCATCACAATGCTTGACTTCAAACTATATTACAAAGCTGTGATCATCAAGACAGCATGGTACTGGCACAAAAACAGACACATACATCAATGGAACAGCGTACAAAACCCAGAAATGGACCCTCAACTCTATGGTCAACTAATTTTCACAAAAGCAGGAAAGAATATCCAATAGAAAAAAGACAGTCTCTTCAATAAATGGTGCTGGGAAAATTGGACAACCACATGCAGAAGAATGAAACTGGACCGTTCTCTTACACCGTACACAAAGATAAATTCAAATGGATGAAAGACCTCAATGTGAGACAAGAATCCATCAAAATCCTAGAGAAGAACAGAGGCAGTAACCTTTTCGACCTCAGCCGCAGCAACCTCTTGCAAGACACATCTCTAAGGGCAAGGGAAACGAAAGCAAAAATGAACTATTGGGACTTCATCAAAATTAAAATCTTCTGCACAGCAAAGGATACAGTCAACAAAACTAAAAGGCAGCCTAAGGAATGGGAGAACATATTTGTAAATGACATAACAGATAAAAGGCTGGTATGCAAGATCTATAAAGAACTTATCAAACTCAACACCCAAAAAACAAATAATCTAGTCAAGAAATGGGCAGAAGACATGAAAAGACACTTCTCCAAAGAAGACATAGAAATGGCTAACAGACACATGAAAAATATGCGCCACATCACTTGCCATCAGGGAAATACAAATCAAAACCACAATGAGATAACACCTTACACCAGTTAGAATGGCCAAAATTAACAAGACAGGGAACAACAAATGTTGGCAAGGATGTGGAGAGGGGGGAACCATCTTACACTGTTGGTGGGAATGCAAGCTCATACAGCCACTCTGGAAAACACCATGGAGGTTCCTCAAAAAGTTGAAAATTGAGCTACCCTATGACCCATCAATTGCACTACTGGGTATTTACCCCAAAGATAGAGATGTAGTGAACCGAAGGGGCACCTGCACCCCAATGTTCATAGCGGCAATGTCCACGATAGCCAAACTGTGGAAGGAGACGAGATGCCCTTCAACAGATGACTGGATAAAGAAGAAGTGGTTCATATATACAATGGAATATTTACACAGCCATCAGAGGATGAATACCTACCATTTACATTGACATGGATGGAACTGGAGGGTATTATGCTAAGTGAAATAAGTCAGTCAGAGAAAGACAATTATCATATGGTTTCACTCATATGTGGAACATGAAGAATAGCTCAGAGGATCATAGGGGAAGGAAGGGAAAACTGAATGGGAGGAAATCAGAGAGGGAGACAAATCATGAGAGACTCTTGACTCTGGGAAACAAACTGAGGGTTGCAGAAAGGGAGGTGGGTGGGGGGATGGGGTAACTGGGTGATGGGCGCTAGGGAGGGCACGTGATGTGATGAGCACCGGGTGTTATACGCAACTAATGAATCATTGAACACTACACCAAGAACTAATGATGTACTATACGTTGGCTAATTGAATTTTAAAAAGGCAGGGCGGCGGGGGGGGGGGGGAATACTGACCTCAATATGGCAGTTGTGAGGACGCTTAATAGAGATGCAGTTGCCTTGGTGGGGGTTGCAGGGGCACAGTTCAGTTGTTAGCTGAGGGCGTGGGTACCATGGTGCGGGGAGACGAAGGGATCCAGATCTGAGTCTCCCCTTTTCCGCTTTGGGACTCAGTGCCCAGGCAGTCTCATAGGTAAAGCCATTGGGGTCCTGCCTGTCCCCAGGGAGTGTGTGTCCTGCTCCAGGAGTGTCCTGGAGGTACTTTTTTTCTAAAGGCAGTGGTGCTGGAGGTAAGACAGGTCACAGCTCTGTGCCCCAGCTTCCCCCTCTGCAAAATGGGGACGAGAATGCTTCACCCACAGGACCACTGAGAACAGTCAGTGATACACATGAGCAAGCCCATGACCCTATGTTTACCGTGGTATCATGAAAACCTGTATGAATTCAGGTCACTTCTATTCCTTTTCATCTTTGTTGTTAGGGGATAGATGAGGAAGAGAGAAGAAAAAAGCCAGGTGAGAAGTCTATTATAACACGTTGTTGTTGGGATCACAACCTCTTGTATCTGTGTCATTGTCACTACCTACAGCCTAGCCTGGTTCTGGGCACATAGTTACAGCGGTAAAGCATAGTGATTACTGGATGTGTCTCTCTTCGTGTGCAGTTCTTCATGCTGGTGGCCCAGCTCATATCAGGTGTCCGAAGGAGGCAATTTCTGAGGATCTGTGTCCTGATGGCTGCTGAAGCTTCTCCTCCAGATTCTAGAGCAGCAGTTCTCAGGAGTTGTTAACAGTTCACATCCCTGCTGGTGTATAAATCCTGGCTGAAGTGAGTTCATAGATCTGAACAAAAGATTGTTGTAGAATAGCTCCTGTGAAGTTCACAAACTAGTTTAAAATGAGAGAAGCTGCTTTGTTCCCATTATGGGTTAAGGGGTTTAGCAGGTGGAATGTCATTCCATTAGCAGCTACAGCCTGTGTAGTAGCCTTTGAGGCCCTTCTTAGAGATGACTTTTTTCCCCCTAAGAAGTAATAAATTGTCCAGCTGGAGTAGGAAGTTGGTCTTTAATGCATTTGGGATAAATAAACCTAAATTGTTCTCACTGCATAAAGAATAATTGGCAATTCCCATGTATCTCATAGATGGATGTCGATGTGCAGTTGTTAGATCTTCCTTGCAATTTCGCACTGTAACAGATTCTTCCCTGGTCCCCGTGGGTTTTTTTTTTTTTTCCATTATGTAATAAAGTTTTGAAAGGGCCAGGAATTTTCCAAATGCTAGTTTGAAATGTCAGCTCTAGAACTTCATATATTTTTAAAAATTGAAGCGTAGTTGACAAACAATGTTACACAAGTTTCAAATGTACAGCATAGTGATTCCACAAGTCTTTAAGTTATGCTATGCTCACACATATAGCTATTGTCACCACCCAGTGCTATTACCATACCATTGACTATATTCCCTTGGCTTTTATTCCTGTGACTTATTCAGTTTAAAACTGGAAGTCTCTATTTCTCACTCTGCTTTAAAATTTAATATTGTAAAGAATATTTATTATTCCACAGTTTGCCCAATGAGATTGAACCTCATTCTCCTTCCATAAAATAACCAGTTCTCTTAAATATAATTGATTGTTTCCTAATATATAATATTTTTATTTCTGTACTTCAGAAGGAAACGGACATCAACTTTCTCTAAGTATCTGGAGAGATTTCATTGCAAGTGATTATTTCTACTTTGGCTATATGCAGTACGGGCCAATTTGATTAGATATAGCATAGGTCTGTTAATAGTGTAAGAACATAATCGTGGGACTCTTCCACCCACTTTTTAGTATTGTACCAGAGAATTATAAATATATGTCAAACACTTTTTGATATTTGACATCCAGTGTGGATGACCTACAATACACTATACATATTTAAATTATACGCTCTAATAAGTTTTGATATACATATACACCTGTCAATCCAATACTACAGTCAAGATCATAAAAGTATCCATCACCTCAAAAAGCTTCTTTATACTCTTTTGTAATGCCCCTATTTACCCCTCCCTAACTCCCTGTCTATGTCATCTAACCTCATTCCCAGGCAATCATTGATATTTTGTCAGTAAGAATAACTTCCCTTTTCCTATAATTTTATGTGAATGAAATTCAACAGTGTGTATTCCTTTTTGTCAGTCTTCTCTTGTTCAACCTATTTATTTCTCGATTTATGCATTTGTTGCATGTGTGACTATTTCCTTCTTTTTTAATCTTTGACTAATATCCCTTTATGTGGATACACCACGATTTGGTCTTTACGTTCAGCAGGTAGTGGGTATTTGAATTGTTTCCAATTTGGGGCTCTTGTAAATAAAGCTGCTATAAACACTTGGGTTTAAGATTGTGCTTGGACGTAGGGTTTCTTTCTCTAATACTTAGCTGTGTTTATCTAGAGGAATTTAAAATAAACATTATAAAAAGGTGCTCAACTCTTTTCCCATGTGGTCGCACCATTTTTCATTGCCACCAACAGTGTCTGAGTTTCATCTGCCGAAACCCTGCCAGGACTTGGAATGGTCAATCTGTTTATTTCAGCCATTCTCAGAGGGGTGTAATGGGATTACATTTCCCTAAGGACTAATGGTGTTCAGCATCTCTTCATGTGCTTATTTGACATTTGTATATCTCTTTTGGTGTAGCATCTTCTCAAATTGTTGCCCACTTGTTTATTGGAGTGTCTGTTTCCTTCTTACTGTTTTGAGATTTTTTATTCTGGAAACAAGTCCTTTATCAGATATATGATTTTCAAATATTTTCTCCCAGTCAGTGGCTTGTCTTTTAATTCTCTCAGCAGTGTCTTTGGAAGAACAAAAATTATTCTGAGGGAGTCTAGTTTTTCAGTTTGTTCATTCATGGTTTTGATTTTTGCATTTGATGTCGTATCCAGGAAATTTTCAGCTAGCCTAGGAATGACGGGATTATTTGCTTGCGGTTTTCTCCTAGATGTTTAATACTTTTAGTTTTTACAACCAGTTCTGTGATTCATTTTGATTTGACTTTTGTGTATGGTGCAATACAAGGATCACAGATGCTGTTTGTGTATATGGAGACCCACTTGTCATAGGACTATTTGTTGAAAAGACTATTTTTTCTTTATTGAATTGCCCTCGTAGTTTTGTCAAAATTCTGTTGTCCATACATGTTTGGGTCTATTTGTGGACTCTTCATGTCGTTCCTTTGATACACATTTCTACTTCCATCCCAGTGCCACATTGTCTTGATTACTGTGAATTTATAGTTTTGAAATAAAATAGAGCTTATCTTCCAACTTTATTATCTATTTCAAAGTCTTTTTTTTTTTTCCTAGTGTAGGCCTGTCCCATTTTCACATGACTTTATTTATTTTTTTTTTTTAAAGATTTTATTTATTTGACAGAGACAGAGAGAGCAGGAACACAAGCAGAGGGAGTGGGAGAGGGAGAGCAGGCTTCCCACCGAGGAGGGAGCCCGATGTGGGACTCGATCCCAGGACCCTGAGATCATGACCTGAGCCGAAGGCAGACGCTTACCGACTGAGCCACCCAGGCACCTCCACATGACTTTAGAATAAGACTGTCAATTTCTTTTTAAGTATATATGCTAGGATTTTTATTGGTATTTCATTTAATCTATAGATCGGTCTGGGGAGAATAGAAATTTTAACAATACTGAGTCTTCTGACCCCTGAAGAAGGTACGTCTCTCCATTTATTTAGGACTTGTTTAATTTCTCTCAGCAATGTTTTGCAGTGTTCAGTATACAGGCCTTGCACATCTGTAGTCATGGGTACACTACATAGATTATCTGTATGTATGTATTTTTAAGTTTTTATTTAAATTCCGGTTAGTTAACATACAGTGTAATATTCGTTTCAAGTGTACAATATAGTGATTCAACACTTCCATACATCAATCAGTGCTCCTCAGGAGAAGTGCACCCCTTAATCCCCACTACTTATTTCACCCATCCCCCTTCCCATCTCCCCTCTGGTAACCATCCGTGTGCTCTCTATAGTTAAGAGTCTGTTTCTTGGTTTGCCTCTCTCTCTTTTTTTCCTCCTTACTCATTTGCTTTGTTTCTTAAATTCCCCATATGAGTGAATTCATAGTTGTCTTTCTCTGACTAACTGATTTCGCTTGGCATAATACCCTCTAGCTCCATCCATGTCATTGCAAATGGCAAGATTTCATTCTTTTTGATGGCTGAGTATATACATGTATACATACACCACACACACACACACACACACACATACCACGTCTTCTTTATCTATTCATCAGTCAATGGGCACTGGGGCTGTTTCCATAATTTGGCTACTATACATAATGCTGCTATAAACATTAAGGTGCATGTGTCCCTTTGAATTTGTATTTTTGCATTCTTTGGGTAAATACCCAGTAGTGCAATTGCTGGATTGTAGGGTTAGTTCTATTTTTAACATTTGGGGAACCCCCATACTGTTTTCCAGATTGGCTGCACCAGTTTGCATTCCCATCAACAGTGCAGGAGGGTTACCCTTTCTCCACTTTCTTGCCAACATTTGTTGTTTCTTGTGTTATTGATTTTAACCATTCTGACAGTGTGAGGTGATATCTCATTGTAGTTTTTAAAAAATTATTATTTAAATTCAATTAGCCAACATATAGTAAGTACAACATTAGTTTCAGATGTAGAGTTCAGTTATTCATCAGTTGCATATAACACCCAGTGCTCATCGCATCACATGCCCTCCTTAATGCCCATCACCCAGTTACCCCATCCCCCCGCCTACTTCCCCTCTAGCAACCCTCAGTCTGTTTCCTAGAGTTAAGATTGTAGCTTTGATTTGTATTTCCCTGATGATGAGTGATGTTGAGCTTCTTTTCATGTGTCTGTTAGCCATCCATATTAGCCTTTAGATGTGATCAGCAATGTACTGAATATAGAGATTGACATGTGCCTCACAAAATTCTGCAGATTATCTTCAGAAAAGTAGTCACTAATACGAAATAGTTTAGGTGGATTCTTGGATGGTAAGAAAAAGAGGGAGAGAACATGTGTGCGTGTGTGTGTGTGTGTGTGTGTGTGTGTGTGTGTGTGTGTGTGTGTGTGTGTGGTGAAGCTCTGAGGAATATTTCTTGTGAGGAATATGTGAGGTGAATTACTGTGTGTTACGTCTGTCCTCAGTTCCGAGCACATGTCAGGAGACAAGTCAAGGTGGTTGCTGTTTGTTTTCTCTCAGCTTTCCTTGGCCAGCAGGGTTACCATGGTGACTCAGTGACTGCTGTAAAATCTGGTGCAGACTGAAAATCCATTTATGATTCTTGCCTGAATCACTCAACTCTGATAGTTGTTAAGTGCCGCTTTTATAATTCTGTCACTTTTTCTAGACTTATAAATTGCCGTTCAAATGTCGGTCAGGGGTTGTCCCTTCTCCCCTATCAATTATTTACTTGTTCATGGGTTTATTTCATGAGTCTGACTCATGGATTCCTACCTTGATCAAAGGAATGCCATCCGACATAGTAATTATATATATTTTGACGCTGACATTGTCACAGAGTTGGCCAATGTTAGCCTTTTTAAAAATTTTTTAAAGATTTTATTTATTTATTTGACAGAGAGAGACATAGCGAAAGAGGGAACACAAGCAGGGGGAGTAGGAGAGGGAGAAGCAGGCTTCCCCACGGAGCAGGGAGCCCGATGTGAGGCTCGATCCCAGGACCCCGGGACCACGACCCGAGCCGAAGGCAGACGCTTAACGACTGAGCCACCCAGGCGCCCCAGCCTTTTTGAAGTTAACTGCTGTCTCCATTTGTTGCCTTCTTGGAATTCTTTGAGCATGGACCTTGCTCTGTCGCCTGATGATCTCCCAATCTGTATAAAGAAAGTAATGTTGCCAACCTCACTGCAGCGATTTGAGGACTTAAAAGAGAAAAAATCTGGGAACAGCAACCTACACTGTATTTCGCTCTAGAAAGCCCTCAATATGCTGCCTGTCCATTCCAGCTTTGCCTCCTTCATTCCATCAATGAAATGCCTCTGACATGAACATGCTAGCATGACTACTAGAGAGAATACTTGGACATGGAACAGCAAGCAGGGATGAGCCCACATTTCCATGATGTGAGAGTGTGTGAATGTCACCGCTGTGTGCAGGAGGGGCTGTGGGATGCAGCTGGGGAAGAGGCACAGTGTTATTGTACGGATTCCAGTGACTGAGTGGGGACATGTGATCACATGCTGACCCCTCTCCCCTGCATTTCATTGTGCTTTCCCTTCTTCTCACGTTCCTATCTATTCCACACGCTGTCTGACCCCCTGACTCTCCTTCTAGTGGAATGTCAGAGAGAATGTGGACTCTGAGTCCCTAAAACAGGAGCTGATAGAGAAGAACCAAGAATGATGTCCAGTGTTGTATACGATTTCCTGGAACAAGAGTGAAGAGATCAGGATCCCATCACTGGGGACATTTCAGGTAAGTCATTACTCTTTTTGTGGTGTCTTCCATACAACAGGATAACAATCCACAATTCTCCAACCACCCAGGGATATTGTGGACTTTAAGTGTGATCCCCTGTGGGAAAGCAATCTGTGGCCACGGGTGGGAAGGAAGGACCAGTGCCCTCTTTAGTATTATATTAACAGGGACTCCACACATATGACAGAACTCTACATGGTAGGTGTTACATTAATGGTACACAAACATCAAGATGCTGAATTTAGGTTTTTCCCAGGTTTGGTCCCCATGGACTACCCCAACAAAGTCATCAAGGTGCTTGCTACAGCATCAGGTATATTGGCCCAACCAACGTCTACTGTATCCAAAACAGGGACGTGAGGTGGGAAGTGCCTACATTTTGAACAATTTCTCCTGTTTATGGTGGTATTGACCCACATTCGAAAAACACTGCTGTGGATTTGCAACCAGGGGCTCTTAAAATATTGAATCTTTTAATGTCTTATTTTGGCATCACAGCCTTAAATATCTGTGACTATTTCCAGTGCATCAAAAAGGGAACAATTCTTTCTCTTCAGTCATACTTATTCAGTGTTTGATATGGGAGGTACTGTGATACTTTCCCAAGATTCGCATGACTAAGAACCACAAACTGTGGATTGAACAATAGAAGTTTGTTGTCTCACAGTTATGGGAGCTAGAAGCCTGAAACCAAGGTGGTCCCAGGGCCATGATCCCTCAGAATCTTTTTGGTGTATCTATCCCGCTTCTTCCCAGCTTCTGGTGGTTTGCTGGCAACGTGTGATTTCTTGGCTTGCAGCTTTGTGACTGCAATCTTTGCCTTCATCGGCACACGGTGTTATCCCTCTTCTGTCTTCACATGCCTGTCTTCTTATAAGGACACCAGTCGTAATGGCTCACGGATACGTCCTACTCCAATAGGACCTCATCATAACTAATTACATCCGGAACAACCATAGTTCCAAAGAAGGTTACGTTTGAAGTGCTGAGAGTTAAGACTTCAGTGTCTTGTTTGGCATGATGCAATGCAACCTGTAACAGCCCCTGAACTAGTTGCTGTGGCTGCAGCACAGTGCACAAGACAAGACAGTGTCCCTGGTGCTTTGTTTCTAGCTTGGGAATACTGTCAGTAAGGTAAGGAAATCAATAAGCAGGACAATTGTATATGGATATGAGTGCTTTATTCTTTTTTATTTATATACTTTTTTTAGTTTTTGGATATGAGTGATTTAAAGACAACAAACTAATCCATTGAGTAGGAAATAATGAGGACAGGGATTATTGATGATGTTGTCAGTCAAGCACTTTTTCAGGAAGGGACATTTGAGCTGAGTCCTGAAGTCAAGAGGAAACCAACCCTGGACTGGCTTTTTGTTTGTGATATGTGTGGCACCAGTCATTCCAGATGCAGATGACAAGTTCTAGTGGCTGGAACTTGGGAGACAGTGTGCAGATAGTGGAAGATGAGGTTCAAGGGCAGATAGGAGCCACATCATTTGGGTCATGGAAGGAGACTGCAGTTGATTTTGTTTGTTTACTGCGTGGAAGTGACATGATCTGATTCATATGCTCAGAGGTGACTCTAGCTGTTGTGTGGAAAGTGGACTGGACAGGTACCTGATGACTGTGGGGGTGGCCATTAGATGCATCTTGCAGAAATCCAGGAGAACGCCCAGCATGGATTGGCCCAGCATTGGAGCAGTCTGCAGGGGACAGAGCTGGCTCAGCATAGGGCTTTTTGGAGGTAGGATATGTGCGACCTGCAGTAGCTGTGGGTGGGGATGTGTGACCATAAGGCAGGATCCTTGATGAGCCCTCAGCTTTTTATTCAGCCACATGCAGAAATGGCGGTGCTGTTTTCTATGATGGGTTGTTCAAAGAACTTTTGAGTCATTCTCATGATAACTAGGTATCCAACAATGGTTATAGTGAAAATTGGTGATTTAAAACATGCATGAGTTGATGAATAGGATTCAGATGTAAGACTATTAAGCTCTATTAAAGATGCATGAAAACTATCAAAAGTGTAAGAATCTGAACTTGCATGTATTTACAAAAACTTCTAGCATTTATCAAGCTATTACTGTGTGCCTTGCACTGTGCTCAGTGTGTTCATGTATGAACTCAATTAATTTTCAAAACAACAACCCCTGAGGCAGGGCTGATTGTTTTCCCTAGTTTATAGATGAGGGACACTGAGGCACAGAGAAGTTTTTTTACTCTTTCAGGGTTCAGAGAGAGCCTGCTCTTCCAAACTCTACAGTAGAATTTTGAAAATTATGTGATTCCTGGTCATTCATCCTTGTAACAACCAAAGGACAAGGGTATATATAAATATTTTTTGTTTTGAGGTATATTCAACATGCTATGTTATATTAGTTTTTGGTATACAACATATTGTCAACAATTCTATACATTACTCAATACTCACCAAGTTAAGTGTAGTGACCATTTGTCACCAAACATTATTACAGTATTATTGCCCATATCTCAGATGCTATCTTTTACTCTCCATTATTTATTTATTTATTTTATAACTGAAAGTTGATGCAAATATAAATCGGATTGTTTTCTTAATTTTTCTTTCTGCTACTTCATTTTCACTGTATAGAGATGCAACAGATTTCTGTGTATTAATTTTGTATCCTGAAACATTAATGAATTCACCCATCAGTTTGAATAGTTTTTTGATGGAGTCTTTAGGGACTTCTATATATAGTATTGTGCTGTCTACAAATAGTGACAGTTTTACTTCTTCCTTACCAATTTGTATTACTTTTATTTCTTTTTCTTGTCTTAATGCTGTGGCTAGGGCTTCCAGTAGTATGTTGAATGAAAGTGGTGAGAGTGGACATCCTTGTCTTGATCCTGATCTTAGAGGAGAGGCTTTCAGTGTTTTGCCATTGAGTATGATGTTAGACACTTTCCCAGCTAGGACCAAAACTCCAGAAGCAATGTGGGAAAGAGTGATATATTGAACATTAAAAAAACAAAAACCTTAGAGTAAACTGAAAAAGTAGAAATTGTAATATTTTAGGCCTGCCTCCCTGAAACAACTCTGAGGCTTCTAAAATGACATTTTTATGTATCTAGATCATTTAGTCACATACTTCACATACATCCAGATACATTCATTCTATGGAAAAGGCATTGTCAATTAAACCTAATCATTACATGCAGTCCACCTGACTTCTAACCACCATCTATTCTTGTTTTCTTGGGATCCAAACACTCTGCATTTTACCTTTATTTTTTTCTTAGTGTTTTTATACCTTTCTTTACACACATCATGCATTTTTGTTACTGAAACTAGAGAGACTATGGATGAGCAAAGTGAAGCTCCCTGTGTTGTTCATTTTGAGCTTATGGAATGACATAAATAGCCAATGTGTCAAAACCTCGATTAAATAAACTCTTTTAAGAGTGAACACACAGAACTAGCACAGATTTAGCAGAGAACAGGGTGTTTACCCTCTGTTACTTCACCCTTGTACAGGCTGCCCAGACCCTCTTTCACCCACTGCCTGTCACTCCCTGTCCATGACACAGGACACAGCTGTTCAGACTCTGCTGTGATGCTCCACCCTCTCTCAGTCACCTACCTCCTGTTTTGCCCTGCACTGCCACGGCATACCTGCTACTATGACCATGGCACTCCACTGGTACCTGGTGTTTCATTGTCAGCAGAAACCCAGAGTATATGTTTTCATAATCTCCCTTTGCACCGAACAGGTTTTTTTTTTCAGAGTTAAAATAATTCTGTATAGGTTCAAATCCTGAGTTTTGAGGGAAATTATTGTTATTTTATTTTACTCCCGGTAGACAAGGCTAGGAGAGATGTTTGATTATGGTAGTCCTTTGGTGCCACCTTGTGATAAAAGCCTGAACTGCTGCTTGACCAGTAAGGCACAGGAAAAGTGGGAGGAAAGGTCTGTGACCCAAATCCTACAGACAGAGCTTTCTGAAAGTCAGGATGGAAAGGGCGGTGTTCCTTGGGTATAGCATATTGACAGCCATTCGCTGGACACGTCAAATAATGGAATCACACAGCTTTTTGCATTTTTTGGCTTCTTTCACTTAGTTTAACGTTTTCAAGGTTCATCCATGCTACGGCAGGTATTAGTACTACATTCTCCTTTTTTAAAAAATACTGCCACGGGGCGCCTGGGTGGCTCAGATGGTTAAGCGTCTGCCTTCGGCTCAGGTCATGATCCCAGGGTCCTGGGATCGAGCCCCGCATCAGGTTCCCTGCTTGGCGGGAAGCCTGCTTCTCCCTCTCGCTCTCCCACTCTCCCTGCTTGTGTTCCCTCTCTTGCTGTGTCTCTCTCTGTCAAATAAATAAAATCTTACTAAAAAAATAAAAAATAAAAAAATATTGCCAAATAATATGCTACATTTTATCTATCTACTTATTAATTGGTGGATATTTTGGTTCTTTCCACTATTATGAATAATGATGCTACGTCCATTCGTGTACCGGTTTTTAAGTAGACGTATGTTGTCATTTCTCCTGGCTGTGTACCTAGAGTGGAATTGCTGGATCCCGTGGTAACTCTCTGTTGAAATGTCTGAGGAATGTTTTCATGACCCTGACCGTCTTGAGGAGTACAGGCATAGGCTGTTAATTTTCTCCTGATTAGACGGCAGTTAGGAGTTTTGGCAAAGAAGGCCACAGAATTGAAGTGCCCTTCTCATCACCTCCCATTTAGGAGGAAGTGATACCCACTTGACCTCACTGTGCCACTGGGGATATTGACCCTTATTAACAGGGTTCAGGTGGTGTTTGTATAGCTTCCCCAGTGTACGGTAACTTCAATTCACCTACTCAATTCTTTGGAAAAGAATCACTAGGTCTGCCCTGGCCTTGGATTTGTAAATTGGAATTTCGTCTCACCTCATGGAGGCGGGGTATCTACGTGTATTATTTGGAATTATTTGATAAGGACAACTTTTTATTAATTCAAACATTTTTACATTTATATTTATTTATATATTTAGATTCGTGTATGATATTTTGTAGATTTTTTTTCATGGAAACATCCCCAAAGAAAGTCTAGCATCATGATTTCTATGGTGCAGAAAAAGAATTTTAACTGAACACTCAGAAGCCTGCAAAAGAATTCTCTATCTCCACCATTATTTATCACCACCATTATATTGTCTAAATATGGCATATTAGAAAATGTGTTCAGTCGATATATTTAACCATATCAGGAATTGGAACATTATAATTACACACTATTTTATTTCATACTTGTAATCTTTATTTTATTCCATACTGGTAATCTTTTAAAAGAAATAAAAAAAAAACAGATAAGACAGAGGTTATTGAAATGACGATAAAGATTATTGCTAACATGTATAAAATATGTTTGAACAAATTCTTTTCAATGAATAGATGTATGTAGCGTAAAATTTACATATTTGTCAGCCCATATAGATGCAAGAAAGTATATCTAAAGACATACGTTACATGGAATGTGTATAAAATAAATTTCTGAAATTAAAAATATATGATTATTATTTTCTTAATTACTTGACTATTCTTCAGTTAAATATGTATGTAGGAAACAAAACAAGCAATTCCTATGGTTTGGTTTTTATCATCATCAAAGCACAACATTTTCCTTTATAAAAGAAAGAAAGGCTAATATTTCTATTTTCCCTTCTTGGGGACAGTTTCATAACTCCACCTTGTTATAGTCACATATTAAATATTTACTATAATCTTAAATCTGAAGAGAATCCCGTATGTTTTTCTACTTCAGTGTATACGAATTGGATAATTTGGTGATTCACAAAAGAAATGGTAATCTACATGATTCCTAAACAGAAGTCTTCTTTAATATGTATTAGGTATTAAATATTCAAGAAAGTATTTCCCAAACGTTCATAAATGTTTCATATATTTATGTCAAATAAAAGATAATTTAAATTGATAAACAAATAAATGGCTGAACATAACAAGCCAGATGAGAATAAAATGCAACCTGTATGATTCCACGGACATAAAATTATAGGAAATCAAAACTAATCTACTGACAAAAGATTGGTGGTCGCTCGGGGACGGGGCATGGTGTGGTTGGCAACTATAAATCTAAATGTGATGTCCTGGGAATATAATCATAATGATGTTTAAGAATTTCCGATTATTATAAGCGATATTACTTGGTATCACGATAATAGGGCAAAGACCCACAGGTCATTATTATTTTATAAAATTCCAAATCCTTTTAACTGACATTTTAAACTAACACTTGAAAAATTTTAGGCTCCTAAAAAATTCTCTTTACCAAACAGATAAAACCACGGTTACCAGGAAAGAAGACATGTTAGAATCTCAAATTGCTAGGAACCCTTCAAACTAATGCATATTTTCACATTCTCAGAGAGAACGTAGGATTAATCATTTCTACAGCAAGAAAAAATATATGTGTATTTATTGCAAGTGCATGTTAAAGAACAAGTGTTCGTCAAGTTGGAACCATTCACTGCTTTCAGACAATGGCAGATTTCTCTAAGATGGGGCTCAAGGGCTATTACACTAAGCTTGTAGCTGCTGACCAAATGAAATTCCACCTGCTAAACCTCTTCTCCCATCATGAGATCAAAGTGGCTTCTCTACATTCAGCCTAGTTTGTGAGCCTTACCAGAGCTGTTATACTACATGATATTCTTCATATCAATGAACCCACTTGATCCAGGGTTCATATCCCACCAGGGATGTGAAGTTTTGGGGTCTCCTGAGGACTGCTGCCCTTGAGTCTGGAATGGAAGCTTCAGCAGCCATCAGGACACAGAACCTCACAACCTGACTCCTTGAGGCACCTGATATGAGCTGGGCCACTGTCGTGAAGAGCTGCACAGGGAGAGACAGATCCAGAAATCACTATGCTTTACTGGAGTAACTACATGCTTGGCACCATGCTAGGCACTAGTTTAGTGACATGACCCTGATGCAATTGGGTCATGATCATGACAACCACATGTTATAACAGACTTCTCACAGGGCTTTTTTCTTTTCCTTTCTTCCTTCCTCCTCTAATGACAAAATTGAAGAGGAGTAAGAAGTGGCCTGAATTCATATAGGCATTCATGATCGCACAGTAGCCACAGGGCCATGGGCTTGCTCATGTGTATCACTGAGGGTTCTCAGCAATCCTGTGGGTGAAGCATTCTCATCCCCATTTGACAGACATGAAAGCTGGGACTCAGAGGCCTTACCTGTCTTCCCTCCTGCACCCCTCTCTGCCTTTAGAGGAAAGCAGCTCTAGGACACTCCTGAAACAGGACCCACACTCACTGGAGTTGGCAGGAACCCATGACTACCTTTCAGACATCCAGGGCATGGAGCCCCAAAGGTGGAAGGAGGAGACTTGGTTCTGAATCCCTTTGCTTCCCCACACCCCAGGACAGATCCGCAACCCCCTCCAAGATCCACCCTCAGCTGAGTCTCAAGCACTTAAAGGAAGTACTTGCTCTTCTTGTCAGGCGGTGACTGTGTCTATTACAATGTCATCACGATCCTCACAATGACATCAGGTCTCCTTGGTGACCCTCAGGCCAGTCCCATACACCCTCAGTGCCTTCCATCTTGAAGCCATCAGTTCCAGAGCCCTGAGAAACTGCATCCTCTTAGCCACTGAACACCATGGGTTCATCAGCTTCAAAGAAGAGAGCTCTGCTTTGGCACATAAAAATCTGTGACTTCACAGCACATCTTAGACACTTCTTACATCCATCCATCTATCCATTCATCCATTTATCTAATTAAGAGGCATTAAGACCAAACTCTACACCATTTGGTTATGTTTAGGGCTTCCCCAGAATGGAAACAAGGACGTCAGGTATGGATAGGGTAGTGTAGTCAATTTAGATGTTAAATCTAAGAAGAGATGGTTCCTTCCCATTAGGATTTCAGCCTGATGCAGTCTCTTAGAATTAATGATTTTAAAATTTGCTTGAATCCTTGGGACCCTGCCTACATCTCTAGTTACAGCCCCTTTACATATATTCTCACCTTTGCACCAAAATTCTAAGAAGAATTCTCAATACTCAATGCATATTTCCCTGCACCTGTCCTACAACTCAGTCTTCATCCCTCATGCAACCAGGCCATGTTCTCTCTTGCTTCCATAGGAATTACCCTTGGCCAAGTCAACTATCATCTCTCTGTCACATGTAGAGATCAGGAATGTCGAAATGATTGTGCAAATGAAGACAAAGTATTTTCCCACAGGGAAAGGATTTGCTTCCTCCAGGAAAGAATACAGTTGCTTGAGTAAGACAGGGATTGTATTTCAATGCAGTCAGTTACCTAAAAGTTAGAGCTGTAAAGGACCTTCCATAGAGTCAGGGTCAGATAACTATGTGTCCACCAGCAATTGCCCTCTCTCCCTTTTTACATAGATATGTGAACTCTCTTATCCAGAATAACTGGGAAATGAGGTCTTTTCTTCAACTGAGTATCCATCTACAGTGTGGCATCATTGATTTATCAATGGATTTCATATATTCTGAACCCCAGATCAAGACCTCACCCTTTTTCACCTGTCCTTGATGACCCAAAAGACACTTTAGAATCCAGCCAGGTCTCAAGGTCACTGGTTTTTGATGGACAAAATTAAGTGATGTAGATGGTTGGTTAATCTGTCCTGACTCTGGAAAGTGTTTCTTTGAATAAGGTTTTGACATACTTACTCTGTATGTCATTCTGTGGGCATAAAATAAGCACCACAGGGAGCTTCACTTTGCTGATCCATAGTTGCTACATTTTTGGTAATGAAAATGTATTATTTGTGGAAAAAGAGTTACAAAAACACTAACACAAGATTAAAGGTAAAGTGCAGCACATTTGGATCCCAAGAAAACATGGATTTACTGTGGTAGAAGTCAGGATGACTGATCACAGAAGTATGTAGTAATTGACAATGCTCTTTGAACAGACTGCATTTTTGCAAAGTTTTGTATATTACCATTAGCCTCAGTTTTCTATCTGATTTTCATTACTAGAATCAATAACTGGAAAATTTAAAACGTATCAATAATAACTATTTCCAGGTAAGTCACCCAGTACACACTTCTCACATTTCTTCTAGTTTTGGACATAAAGGGGATCTCATCTCAGAGAACAATCCTTGCTGCACACCCACCAGCTCACGCATTCCCCTTTTTTTTGCTGAGAAGCTCCAACTCTCACGACAGTTACAAGGTTAAGTGCTCCTCTGATTTTTGACATAGTGCTTTTGGGTCTTCAAAAAAAAAAAAATAGAGGTATGCAATTCCTTCTTAAATATGGCTTCCAAGTGGAGGTCTTTGACCAAGAGCTCCTCTTTGACTTCATCAAGTGTCACTGGTGATCTGGGAGCTCCAAAGCTTCCCACTCTCTCTTGAAAGCTTTGTTGGTGTCTGCAGGCATGGCCATTGGTGACTCCAGCCATCTGCTCCTGCATCATTCCTCATTGGTCTGTGGCATTATCTTGGGCCAAATCAGAGTAATTGCTCTAAAGTCCAAAGACACGGGGGAAGTACAAGGATAGAAACCTGACCCAGGATGCATCTAATGTGAGTAGCTGGATTCTTTGCTGTAGCATAGGTTTAAAATAAATGGTGAGTGGATCATTGATATGGGGAATTCTTAATCTCAGGAAACAAACTGAGGGTTGCTGGAGTGGTGGGGGGGTGGGAGGGATGGGGTGGCTGGGTGATAGACATTGGGGAGGGTATGTGCTGTGGTAAGTGCGGTGAATTGTGTAAGACTGTTGAATCACAGACCTGTACCTCTGAAACAAATAATACATTATATGTTAAAAGAAGAAGAAGAAGAAGAAGAAGAAGAAGAAGAAGAAGAAGAAGAAGAAGAAGAAGATAGCAGGAGGAGAAGAATGAAGGGGGGAAATCGGAGGGGGAGATGAACCATGAGAGACTATGGACTCTGAGAAACAAACTGAGGGTTCTAGAGGGGAGGGGGTGGGGGGATGGGTTAGCCTGGTGATGGGTATTAAAGAGGGCACATTCTGCATGGAGCACTGGGTGTTATACGCAAACAATGAATCATGGAGCGCTACATCAAAAATAATGATGTAATGTATGGTGATTAACATAACATAATAATAAAAAAATAAAATAAATGGTCAGTGGAAACGGGACCTTGTTTGTGACAGAGCCTAAAAACGTCATGCACCTTATTCAGATTAAGTGTTTCCAGAATGACTATCCAGAGCTGCACAGACTTAGCAAACCTTCTATATTACTTAATACTGTCCAGCAAAAATCAATGATCCTGAGACACTTTTGGATTCTCAAGTGCCTTTGGGATCATGAAAGACAAGTTAAATAACATGAGATTTTGATCTAGATTTAATAATATATCAGATCCAATGAGAAATCAATGTGCTGTACTTTATAAGCCTACTCAGGCTTGAAGAAAAGACCTAATTTCCCAGTTATGCAAGATAAGAGAGAGCTTACATATATATGTGAAGTAAGGAAGGGCAATCGCTGGCAGAAACATAGTTAAGGGTTGCCCTGGAAATATTCCATCTGCCTTAACTGTCCCGAGGAAGTGTCAGGGTACCCTTTTTGTACCAAGTGATGAATGTAAATTTGTGTGTGTGTGTGTGTGTGTGTGTGTGTGTGTGTGTGTGTGTGTGTGTTTCTATATCCCCATCCAGCTCTACCACCTCCATACATTCCACAGTTGCAGCATTATTCTCAGTTCAGACAGGAGCTGGACCTCCAATCTCAGGCTTAGATATCCCAAGAAAAGTATTTTTTTATATCTTAGAAAAGTGATGGATACAGAGGGATTGTGCCAGTTAAACAAAAATTCAGCTATAAAAATCCAGAAAGCCGCTGATCCCATAAAGTCAAGCTCCCAACCTCTTTCCTCCCTCCCCTTTGCTGAGTCCCCTGGTCTGAGACTCTCAGAGGCTCTATCTTAAGTGTGAACACTGGGTGGCATCATATTTCCTCATTTTTTTTCAATAATGAAAAGGAGTACATTTTACAAAGGGTAAAAAATATCACGAAGTGGTTTGTTTACCATGATACCAATTCTGCTTGGAAAATTCATATGTATATTAAAGTAATTCCATATAGTGTTGAACCAAAACTACATCAAGCTCATTGATTTACAGCTTTCCTCATCACTATCAGCTGACGCTCACTGTGGATTCTTCAGAGAGACCCTATCAGAGAACAGGGCATTCATCATCCATTCTCCCACCCTTGTACAGGCTGCCCAGACCGTCTCCCACCCCTTGTCTGTCAGCCCCTGTCCACGACACAGGACACAGCTGTGCAGACCCCGCTCTGCTGCTCCATCCTCTCTCAGGCTCCTACCCCCTGTTCTCATCTGCACAGCCCTTCACACACCTGTCCCAGATTGCCAAAGCATGCCACTGCCACCTAAGGTTTCATCCTCTGCAGGCCCAGGAGTATATTTTTTACAGTCTTGTTTTACCCCTATCTGTTTTTTCAGACAGAATTAGAACATTCTACATAGCTTCAAAACCTGGGTTTTAAAGGTTATGTTTATTTTTTTACTCCTTGCAGACACTTAGGAAAGTTTGATGATGGTGGTACGTTGGTACCACCTTGTGACAAAAGTCTAAACTACAGCATGAACGTTTGTGGAGCCTGAAAGTGGGAAGAGAGGCTGTGACCCAACCCTACTAGATCTTTCTGGAAGTCAGGATAGAAAGGAGGGAATTCCTTGGACACAACTATACTGATAGCCTCTTTCTGGATATTTCATATAAATGGAATTACACAATATATGGTCTTTGCATATGTGACTTCTGTCACTGGCATAATGTTTTCAAGATTCATCCATGTTGTAGCATGTATCGTCAGTACTTCATTTTTTTATTAACAAATAATATGCCTCACTTTTTATCTATTCATTAAATGGTTGACATTTGGGTTGTTTCCACTTTGGGATATTATGAATAATGATTCCATCTTTGTACATGCGTATACTAGTTCTTATGTAGACATATGTTGTCATTTGTCCTGGCTGTGTACCTAGGAGTGGAGTTGCTGAGTCATATAGTAACTCTGTTGAACTGTTTGAGAAACTCCTAGACTGTTTTCATGACCCTGACAGTCTTCAGGAGTGCAGGTGTAGTCAGTTATTTTTCTCCTGATTAGACAGACTGTGGTTATGGGTTAGAATACCACAGTTGAAGTCTCCTTCTCATCACCTCACATTAAGAAGGACATAAGACCCATCTGATATCATTGGGTCATTAAAGACGCTGACCCTCATCACAGGGTTAAGGTGGTGTTTGTCTAATATCTCCAGTGTACAGTAACTATTTTCCATTCACCCACTCTATTCTTTAGAAGGAAGTCACTAATTCTGTCCTGCCTTCAGAGGTGGGAGGGAGATTAAAGTTCACCTCATGGAGGCAGAGTATCTATACATATTATTTTAAATTATATGATAAAGACAGTCTGCCACTTGTGACCCATTTTTATTAATTAAACCATTTATGTATATCAGTATGGATTCATATTTACTTATTTTCTCATTTAAAAAAAAATGAACCCATCCAAAAAGTTTTAGCGTCATGATTTCTATGGTGAAGAAAAAAAGAATTTTGACTCAGCAGGCAGCAAACTATAAAAGAGTTCCCTATCTCTGCCATTATGTATCACCACCATTTATTGTCTGAATATGGTATATTAGAAAATGCATTTAGGCAATATATTTAACCGTGTGGAATTTGGAACAACAGTATGTATTGAGACAATTTTATTCCATACTTGGTTTCATAAAAGAGAAATAAAAAAACTGATAATACAGAGGTTACTGAAATGAGCATAATGTTATTGCTAACATGGACAAACATTAGCATAATCTTTTTTTTAAAGAATTTAGTTGTTTATTTGAGAGAGAGAGAGAGAGAGAGAGCACACGCGAGAGAGCGGAAGAAGCAGGCTCCCCTCTGAGCAGGAAGCCTGATGTGGGGCTCTGTCCCAGAATCCTGGGATCATGACCTGAGCCCAAGGCAGACAGTTGCTTAGTCGACTGAGTTACCCAGGCCCCCCTGCATAATCCTTTTCAATGAAGCAAAATATGAGCTATGCTGGAGAATATATGGGCTTCATTTGAAAACTCACTGTCTAAAGCATAACCCTCCAGTTAGCTTACCCTAACACTGCAGAAAAGATTCAAATCTCTAGCATTTGCATAACAAATTGCACTGCAATAGAATCCTTGTCTATACCCAAGCAATTGAATTCTATTATTGGAAAAGGACATTCCTTTCTCTTGGGGAAATGTTTTTGTGTTTCCATTGGAACAATCATTTCAACGTTCCTGATCTGTGCATGTGACAAAGAGGCGGTGTGGAATTGTCAAGTGTAATCTCTGTAGGAGCATGGGGGAACACATCCCCGTTAGATAACGGATGAAGATGCAGTTGGAGGGGAGAATCGGGGGATTTCAATTGCTTATCAAAAATTCTTAGAATTTCAGTTCAAAAGCGAGAATATATGCAGAGAGAGCAGTAATTAAAGATGGAGACAGGGGCCCAGGGTATTAGAACTTACTTTTAAATCATCACTTATAAGAGACTTGATCAGGTTGAAATCTTTATGGGTAGGAGCCATCTCTTCTTAGATTTCACTTCTGAATTCACTTGTCCCACCCTTTCTGCACTTTACTTCCTTGTTTTCATTCTGGAGAAGTGTAAAAGTTAACCAAAGGGATGGTGTAGAGTTTGGTTTTAATGCATGTTAACCGGATGAGCGGATGAACAGATGGGTGGATGGATGCAGGAGGTGTCAAATATGGCTGCGGTAGTATATATGTAGTTTATATGTTTCTAGGAATTTATCCATTTCTTCCAGGTTCTCCAATTGTTGGCATATAGTTTTTCATAATATTCTCTTATAATTATATTTCTGTGGTGTTGTTATTTCTCCTCTCTCATTTGTGATTTTAATTATTTAAGTCCTTTCTCTTTTTTCTTTCTTTTCTTTTCTTTTTTTAGGGAGAGTGCAAGGAGGTGGGGTGGGGGCAAAGGGAGAGAGAATCTTAAACAGGCTCTATGCTCAGCACAGAGCCCAATGCAGGGCTCAATCTCATAACCCTGAGATCATAACCTGAGCCAAAATCAAGATTTGGATGCTAAAAAAAAAAAAAAAAAAAAGAGTTGGATGCTAAACTGACTGAGCCACCTAGTCACCCCCTTTCTCTCTTTTTTGGATAAGTCTGGCTAGATGTTTATCAATCTTGTTGATCTTTTCAAAGAACCAGTTTCTGGTTTCATTGATCTCTTCTATTGTTTTTTATAGTTTCTGTATCATTTATTTCTGCTCTTGTCTTTATTTTTCCTTCCTTCTGCTGGTTTTAGGTTTTGTTTGTTGCTCTTTTTCTAGCTTCCTTAGGGATAAGGTCAAGTTGTTTATTTGAGAGTTTTCTTGCTTCTTGAGGTAGGCCTGTATTGCTGTAAACTTCCCTCTTAGAACCACTTGTGCTGCATCCCAAAGGTTTTGGACTGCTGTGTTTTCATTTTCATTCATTTCAGTGTACATTTTTATTTCCTCTTTTATTTCCTGGTTGACCCATTCTTTGTTTAGTAGCATATTCTTTAACTTTCATGTATTTGTGGTCTTTCCAGATTTTTTTCTTGTGGTTGACTTCTAGTTTCATAGCATTGTGGTCCGAAAAGATGCATGGTATGACTCTGATCTTCTTGAATTTGTTAAGGCTTGTTTTGTGGGCTAAGATGTGATCTATTCTGGCGAAAGTTCCATGTCCACTCGAGAAGAATGATATTCTGTTGTTCTAGGATGGAATGTTCTGTATGTATCTGCAAAGTCCATCTGGTCCCATGTGTCATTCAAAGCCATTGTTTCTTTATTGATCTTCTGCTTAGATTATCTGCCCATTGCTGTGAGTGGGGTGTTGAAGTCCCCTACTATTATTGTATTATTATCAATGTGTTTCTTTAATTTGGTTATTAATTGGTTGTTATAATTGGCTGTTTCCAAACTAGGAGCATAAATATTTATAATTGTTAGATCTGCTTGTTGGGTAGACACTTTAAGTATGATACAGTGGCCCTCTTCATCTCTTGCTACAGTCTTTGGTTTAAAATCTAATTTGTCTGATATGAGGATTGCTACCCCAGCTTTCTTTTGATATCCATTAGCATGATAAATTGTTCTCTATCCCCTCACTTTCAGTCCGGAGGTGTCTTTAGGTCTAAAATGAGTCTCTTGTAGACAGCATATGGATGGGTCTTGCTTTTTCATCCAAACTGATATCCTGTGTCTTTTGATTGGAGCATTTAGCCCATTTACATTCAGAATAACTGTTGAAAGATATGAATTTAGTGCCATTGTACTACCTGTAAAAATCCCTGTTTCTGTAGGTTGTCTCTGTTTCTTTCTGGTCTATGTGACTCTTGGGCTGTCCCTTCACGTACAGGATCCCCCTTAATATTTCTTGCAGGGCTGACTTAGTGATCACATGTTCTTTCAGTGTCTGTCTTTCCTGGAAGCTCTTTATCTCTCCTTTCGTTCTGAATGACAGCCTTGCTGGACAAAGTATTCTTGGCTACATGGTTTTCTTGTTTAGAAGCCTGAATATATCATGCCAGCCCTTTCTGGCCTGCCAGGTCTCTGTGGATAGGTCTGCTGACAGTCTAATGCTCCTACCCCTGTAGGTTACAACCTCTCATCTCGAGCTGCTTTCAGGATTTTCTCTTTGTCTCTGAAATTTGCAAGCTTCACTGTTATATGTTGGGGTGTTGATCTATTTTTATTGATTTGGGGAGGGGCCCTCTCTACCTCTTGGACTTGAATGCCTGTTTCTTCCCCAGATTAGGGAAGTTCTCAGCTATGATTTGCTCAAATATACCTTCTGGCCCTCTCTCTCTTTACTCTTCTTCAGGCATCCCAATAATTCTAATATTGTTTCATTTTATGACATCACTGATTTCTTGAAGCCTCCCCTCATGGTCCATTAGTTGTTTTTTTTCTCTTTTCCTCAGCCTCCTTCCTTTTCATCACTTGTCTTCTGTGTCACTTGTCTTCTGTGTCACTTACTCTCTCCTCTGCCTCATTTACCCTAGCTGTTAGAGCATCCAATTTAGACTGCATCTCAGTTAGAATATTTTAACTTTGGCCTGATTAGATCTCATTTCTGCACTGAGATTCTCTAGCATCTTTTATGCTTTTTTCAAGTCCAACTAGTAACTTTATAATTGTTATCCTGAATTCCAGCTCTGACATTTTACTTATATCCATATGGATTAGATTTGTGGCAGAGTATTACCTCTGGTTCTTTCTTTTGTTGTGAATTTCTCCTTTTAGTCACTTTGCCCAGAGAAGAATGGATGAACGTGTGAACAAAATAAAAAATATCAACCACGACCAGAACAAAATACACACTTTGGACAAATCTGAAGAGCTCAGAAACCAAAAAAGAAAAAAAAAAGGGGGGGGGGAGAATATAATCTCACAGGTTGGACAAAACCGGGTGATCCACTTGGTCCTGAGTGTATTTTGGTCTGTGTGTTAGAAGACACTAAATCCCAAAATTGTAAAGAAAGCAAAACTTATACACACACACACACACACACACACACACACACACACACACACACACACACACACACAAAGATTGAATAGCGTGAAAGGAAGCCAAAAGCGAAGAATATACCTATAAAAAGTAAATTTAAAAAAATGAAAGTTAAAAAAGACTTAAAAACAAAGTTGATACAATAAACTAGTTGAAAAGGGAAAAAAGGAAAATAATGCAAAATTTTAAACTGGAAGATAAACAAATCATGAGAAAAAAACCTCGAATTCTATATACTATATCCTATATACTAGCGCTGGTGTTTTGCAGTCCTGTGAGGTCTGTAAACTTGCTGTTCGCCTGTTCTTTCAGGTGTTCTTCTGGGGGTGGGGCCTGCTGCACTGATTCTCAGTGCATGGAGTTGCATGGCCCCTTGCTAGGGGGCCCGGGCTTCAGCGTAAGCTCTTTCTGGTTGCTCTGTGTGGCTTTTATTCCCTGAAGGCTTTCTGCACCTCTTTAGAGGATCAAAATAAAAATGAACGCTCCCAATCTCCAGCCCCAGAACTGTAAGACTGTGGTCCCCTCTCTTCAGTAAACCCTCAGAGATAAGCCGTCTTCACTTTTGTGTGTACCAAACTCTGCAGACTCCTGCAGTGCATGCCCACACCTATCCTCCTGGGGGAAGGTGGAGGATCTGGCCTTCCTGCACTTTGCAGGGCTCCAGCCCAGAGAGTGGTCACCTGATCATGTGTGCACCTGCTCTGCCCCTCCCTGGAGAAGTCGGATAATCACCCCGTTCCTTTCCTTTAGCAGGGCCCCTGCTCTGAAAGCGGTCACCCCATCAGACTGTGGCTCATGGTTTATGGTGAACCAAGCTGAGAGCCCCCTCCCGGACTCACTAACCTAACCAGTTTCACCGCTCCAATGCTTGGGAACTTTACGGGCTCAGGCACCCCTGTTCTTTCTGTGATTCCGGGGATCCTGAGACCACACTGTCCCACCTAGAATTCTGCCCCATTTCTCCACCTGAACTCCTTTCAGGCAGGGATGTCTCTCACTGGGGCAGATTTCTAAGGGTTCTGGTTTTGAGCTCCAGGGCTATATCACTTTCTGGTGGCTGGCTTACAGAGGCTCCCTCTCCCCACCATTTATCTTCCAATATATCCCCTCAGATTCATTTCTCCACACCTCCTACCTTGCAAAAAGTGGTCGCTTTTCTACCTGTAGAGTTTCAACAATTCTTCTCTTACATCTCAGGTTGAATTCATGGGTGTTCAGAATGATTTGATAGTTCTCTAGCTAGATTCAAGGGACCAGATGAAACAAGGTCCCCTACTCTTCTGCCAGCTTGCCTCCCCTCTCAGAAAGGATAGTTATTTCAACAAATGGTTCTGAGACAAGTGGGTCTCCAGATGCACAAACATCAACTATGAGGGCGCCTGGGTGGCTCAGTTTGTTAAGCGACTGCCTTCGGCGCAGGTCATGATCCTGGAGTCCCGGGATCGAGTCCTGCATCGGGCTCCCTGCTCAGCGGGGAGTCTGCTTCTCCTTCTGACCCTCTTCCCTCTCGTGCTCTCTATCTCTCATTCTCTCTCTCTCTCAAATAAATAAATAAAATCTTTAAAAAAAAAAAACATCAACTATGATCCGTGTATTGCACCATAAACAAAAGTCAACTAAAAATTTATCACAGACATAAATATAAAAGCTAAAATTATAAAACTGTTAGAAGAAAATAGAGGATAAAATCCCTCTGGCCCTATGTTAGATGAATATTCCTTAGATATGACATCAACAGCAAAATCAAAATCATAAATGAATAAGCTGAAAAACTAGAATTCCTTAAGCTTAAAGACTGGTTCTTCCACACTTACTGTTGAGAGAATTAAAAGACAAGCCGCTGCCTGGAAGAAAATCTATGCCACCCCAATGTTTATAGCAGCAACGTCCACAAAAGCCAAAATATAGAAAGAGCCCAGATGTCCATCAACAGATGAATGGATAAAGAAGATGTGGTGTATATTTATACAATGGAATATTACTCAGCCATCAAAAAAATGAAATCTTACCATTTGCAATGACATGGATGGAACTAGAGGGTATTATGTTAAGCAAAATAAGTCAAACAGAGAAAGACAATTATCATATGATTTCACTCATATGTGGCATTTAAGAAACCAAACAGAGGATCACAGGGGAAAGGAGGCAAAAATAAAATAAGATGAAATCAGAGAGTGAGGCAAACCATAAGAGACTCTTAACTATAGGAAACAAACCGAGGGTTGCTAGAGGGGAGGTGGGTGGGGGGATGGGGTAACTGTGTGATGAGTATTAAGGAGGGCATGTGATGTAATGAGCACTGGGTATTATATGTAAATGATGAATCACTGAACTCTACCTCTGAAACTAATATACACTATATGTTAATTAATTGAATTTAAATAAAATTTTCAGGAAAAAAGAAAAATGTATGCAAATCATATATCTGATACAGGGCTTGTATCCAGAATAAAAAAATATCACTAAGGTAAATGAGAAGATACAGATACTCCAATAAATAAGTAGGTAACATATTTGAAAATATACTTCACCAAAAAAGACACACAAGTGTCACATTATTACATAGGAAGACGCTGAACATCACTAGTCATTAGGGAAATGTAAACCCATTATACCCGTCTGAGAATGGATAAAATAAACCGACTGACCATACCAAGTCCTGGCAGGGTTGTGGAATATGGAACTCTCATACACTGCTGGTGGCAATGAAAAATGGTGCCAACACTTTGGAAAAGAGATTATCGGTTTTTCCCTTTTTTTCTTTTAATTCCAATATAATTAACATACAGTATTATATTAGTTTTCAAGTGTACAATATAGTCATTCAACAATTTTATACATCACCCAGTGATCATCACGACAAGTGTACTCTTTAATCACCCATCCCCTCCACCCACCTCCCCTCTGGTAGCCAGGAGTTTGTTCTCTATAGTTAAGAGTCTATTTTTTGGTTTGTCTCTCTTTCTCTCTCTCTCTTTTTTTTCCTTTGCTCATTTGTTTTGTTTCTTAAATTCCACATATGAATCAAATCATGGTATTTGTCTTTCTCTGACTTATTTCACTTAGCATTATACTCTAGCTCCATCCATGTCATTGCAAATGGCAAGATTTCATTTTTTTTTATGGCTGAATAATACTCCATTGTATATACACCACATCTTTATCCATTCATCTATCGATGAACACTTGGGCTGCTTCCATAATGTGGCTATTGTAAATAAAGTTGCTATAAACAGACAAGTGCATGTATCCCTTTTAATTAGTGTTTTTGTATTTTCAGGGTAAATACCCAGTAGTGTGATTACTGGATCGTGGGGTAGTTCTATTTTTATGTTTTGAGGAACCTCCATATCATTTTCCAAAGTGGCTGCACCAGTTTGCATTCCCACCAACAGTGCAAGAAGTTTCCTTTTTCTCCACATCCTCACCAACACTTGTTGTTTCTTGTGTTTGATTTTAGCCATTCTGACAGGTGTGAGGTGATATCTCATTGTAGTTTGATTTGCATTTACCTGATGATAAGAGATGTTGAGTATTTTTTCATGTGTCTATTGGCCATCTGGATGCCTTCTTAGGAGAAATGTCTGTTCAAGTCTTCTGCACATGCTCAATGTCTTCTGCACATTTTAATTGGATTATTTCTTTTTGGGGTCAGATTGTCAGTTTCTTATAATGTTAATCCTACATCTACTATATGATCTTGCTGTTGCACTCCAAGTGTACTTATCAAAAAAAAAAAGACCTATGTCCAAGCAAAGTTATGTTCATAACTACATTATCTTTAAGAGCCTCAAAATGGAAAAGAAAAAAAAAAAACAGAAACAAATATCTATGACCAGGTGAATGGATAGAACAAATTATGATATAGCCATATAGTGGAATAATATTCAACAATAAAAAAGAAGGAAATATTCCTTTATGCCACAAATAGATAAATCTAGAAATAATTAGGTCAAAGGGAAGAAGACTGACATAAAAGAAAACACATTGTAGCATTCCACGCACATAAAATTACAGAAAAATAAACTTATCCATAATGACAGAAGATCAGTAGTTGCCTGGGAACAGGGTCAAGTGACGTGAAGAGGAAAACTGGAGGGGGGGGTAGATGGGACCATTACAACTGGACACAAAAAAGCATTTTGAGGTGATAGATATGTTCATTATCTTAACTATAGTGTTGGAATCACATATATCAAAACTTGTTAAAGCATATACCTTAAATATGTACAGTGTATTTTATATCAACCATGCCTCAGTGAAGTATTTCACATATATTTATATATTCATAATTCCCTGATACAATTAAATAAATCAGGTGGAAGATTCCCACGATTATATTCTTATACTATTAACAAACTCATACTATATCTTATCAAACTGGTCCACACTACATATAATCTAAATAGAAATCATCATTTGCAATGAAATTTACCCAAATATTTACAGAAAGTTGATGTTCATTTATTGCGTTGAGGATAGAAATAAAAATATTATAAATTAGGAAGATAATCATAATGTTATCTAAGAGTAACTGGGTTTTTTTGTGGAAAGAGGCTAAGTATCATTATACTAGGGCAAACTCTCAGGTAATAAATACTTTTAATATATTAAATTCTAGTCATTGGCATTTGAAACTAACACTTGGAAAATTTCTGGCTCTTTAAAAAAATTTCATTATGTAATGGAAAAAAACTCAGGGAAGAATCTATATTACAATGCCCAATTGTGAGGCCAATCTAACAACCGCACATTTCCATATGCATCTATGAGATACACGGTAATTGTTAATTATTATTTATATGGTGAGAACAATGTAGGTTTATTTATTGCAAATTCATATTAAAGTCCAGCTTCTTTCTCCAACTGGACTGTTTATTTCTGTTGAGCAAAAAAAAAAAAAAATGCATCTCTAAGATGGTGCTCAAGGGCTACTACGTAGTTGCTGATGGGATGACATTCCACTTGTTAAACCTCTTCTCCCATGATGAGATCAAAGCAGCTTCTCTACTTTTAGGTTGGTTTGCGAAGCTCACAGGAGCTATTCCACAATGTGCTTTTGTTTATTTAGGTTCATGAACTCACTTGAGCCACGAGTCATACACCAGCAAGGATGTGAAATTTTGGGGTCTCCTAAAGACTGCTGCCCTTGAATCTGGAGTAGAAGTTTCAGCAGCCATCAGGACACAGATCCTCAGAACCTACCTCCTTCAGGTACCTGATATCAACCTGACCACCAGCATGAAGAGCCGCATGGGGAGAGACAGACACAGCTATCACTATGCTTTACTGGAGGAACTATGAGCCCTGCACCATGCTAGGTGACACTGTTACAACTGGGTAGTGATCGTAACAACCACATGTTATAATGAGCTTCTCACCGGAGGCTTTTTCTCCCTGTTTCCTTGTCTACCCCCTAACAACAAAGTTGAAAAAGAGTAAGAAGTGGAATTTATACAGGCACTCATGATCCTGCAGTAACTATAGGGCCATGGGTTTGCTCTTGTGTATCACTGACTATTCTCAGTGATCCTGTGGGTGAAGCGTTTCCATTCCTCTTTTACAGAGGGGCAAGCAGGAGCTCAAAGTCTTACCTGTCATACCACCTGTGACCCCTGCCTTTAGAGGAAAGCAGCTCAGAGGTGTTCTGGAGCCACACTCACTGGGGCCAGTTGGGACCCTAACGTCTTTACCAATGAGATGGCCAAGGCACAGAGCCCCAAAGCCGGAAAGAGGTGATTTGGATCTGAGATCCTTTTGGTCTCCCCATACCAAAAGGAGGCTCCACTTCCACATAGCTGAGTTCCAAACACCTGAAGGCTGGACCCTCCTCGCCAGGGTACTCTGGCTCTATAAAAGTGGTCAGGCCCACCAAGTCAAAGTCTGGTTTCTATGGCAACATCTAGGCGCCTGTTAATCCTCCAAGTGGAAATGCCTCCTACACTCACCCACTCAGAGGCCTTTCACTGAAAATGAAATATCTTATTCTTGAGTCCACCATGTGAGAAAGCATATTAATTAGAGGATCTAGACTTGAACCTGGGCAATAGGCAGAACTGTACCCAGACTGACGGAACAAGGAATATTACTGCATTTGGAATTGTTTCTCGGGATTTCAGTCTATTGTACAGCAGACACATCTTAGTACTCTGTTATTCTGTACTGCCTCCTTTCTGCCACTCAAAGGAAGTTTGCTATTCCAGTGTCAAATGGAAGGTACAAAGATCAGAAGGAACATTAAAAAAAAAAAATAGATACGATGATTTCCTTTTCACTTCCACCATCTTCAGGTAATTCATCCTATAAATAAATATTACCAAAGCTTAACCCTCATAAATATGTATATATTTCCTTTCCCTCTGCTCAATCTGAATGATCTCTGTGAAACATCTCTTTTGTGAGTGGAGGAACGCAATCAAAACTATACACATATTTGCTGAAATATTATGTATCAGATTCTTTCTAAAGGTTTGCTCATTTCTCATAACAGCTCTCTGAAGTAAATACCAATATGCCCATTTTACAGATAAGTAAGTTCAAGCTCACAAAGGGTAACTCACTACTCCAGTGTCACACACATCTTTAAAAGCTGGAATGCAGTTCTACAAATTTTATGTATAAATATATAACAAAATATGTTCATTTACATATAATCTTTGCCCAAATTATTACATTATACATACTCTTTTTTTTAAGATTTTATTTATTTATTTGTCAGAGAGAGAGAGAGCACAAGCAGGAGGAGTGGCAGGCAGAGGGAGAGGCAGCAGGGAGCCCAATGCGGGACTTGATCCTAGGACCCTGGGATCATGACCTGAGCCGAAGGCAGCTGCTTAACCAACTGAGCTACCCAGGCGCCCCCATTATGTATACTCTTAAGAAACATCTTTTTCACTCAGCCTCACAGCTCAGCATATTAATTTGCATTCCTTTATGTATTGTAATTGAGCACATTTTTAAGTTAATGAGTATGTATATTGTTTACTATGTGAACAATATGTTCACATTACTGACCATTTCTATTTATTAGTAAGACTTTATTCCCTATCAATGATATTAAGTAGGGTTGTTAATGATTTAGTATGAGTACCACCAGAACAAAACAACAACCATTCTAAATACTAAATAAAAAAGGAAAACAAATCAAGCACACAGTCTGGCATAAGAATATATCATTTCTGTGAGTTTATGAACAATGTGACACAACAGAACATAAGTGACCAAAGGTATTGATTATATCAGTAAATATAAATGTGCTTAACACCCATAGTAAAAGAAAAGTGTTTTCAAATTGCCTACTGAAGAAAAACCCAAAACTACGCTTTATCCAAAACAATACCTAACACAAAAGGAATTCAGAGGTTAAAATTTAAAATAAGGAAATATATATCAGGCAATTGTCAATAAAATAGAGAAGGGGTTACAATCTTGATATGGGAGAGTAGAGCTGAGATCAAAATGGGTAAAAGACAGAAAAGCACAGTTTCTAATGCTAACAGCTAAAATTCACAAGGAAGATGTGAGATTTTATTTTATTTATTTTTTTAAAGATTTTATTTATTTATTTGTCAGAGAGAGAGAGAGAGGGAGCACACAAGCAGGGGGAGCAGCAGGCAGGGGGAGGGAGAAGCAGACTCCCCGCTGAGCAGGGAGCCCGATGCGGGGCTCGATCCCAGGACCCTGGGGCCATGACCTGAGCCGAAGGCAGATGCTTAACCAACTGAGCCACCCAGGCATCCCAGATATGAGATTTTAATACATATATACCAAATAATACATCAAAATATTCACGGAGAAAAAACTACAGTAGGTGCAAGGGGTAACAGAAGAAACACAGTAATTACAGTTGATTCTAACAAATTTCCTTTAATCCAAAATGATCAACTGGAAAAATATTTAGTCATTGTAGAGAAGACATAAACAACATAATCCCAAAGGCAGATCTTACACATAGAGACACTGAATTATGAAGCCTATTAGACAATACTTACTTTCTGGAAAAGTGTAGACCATTCATGAAAATTGATTCTATTTTAGAGTGTTAAACAAACCTTGGGCCCCAGAGATTACTGAATTTGATTAGGATAATGGTAATGAAAAAATAACATACCAGTATCTAGTTAAAACAATCGTCAGAGGACATTTGAAGCATTAAATACCTATATGAGGGGTGGGGGTTGGGCAAAATGGGTAAAGGGGGGTCAAAAGGTACAAACCTCCAGTTATAAAATAAATGAGTCATGGGAATATGATGTTCAGCATGGTGACTATAATTAATAATCCTGTATTGAATATTTGAAAGTTACTAAGAGAGTGGATTGTAAAAGTTCTCATCACAAAAAGAAATTTCTTTACCTATGTATGGTGATGGATGTTAACTAGATTTATTGTGGTGATCATTTTTTTTTTAAGATTTTATTTATTTATTTGACACAAAGAGAGACAGCAAGAGAGGGAACACAAGCAAGGGGAGTGTGAAAGGGAGAAGCAGGCTCCCCACCGAGCAGGGAGCCCCGCAGGACCCTGGGATCATGACCTGAGCCAAAGGCAGATGCTTAAAGGCTGAACCACCCAGGTGCCCCTGTGGTGATCATTTTGCAAAATACAAATATTGAATCATCATGGTGTACATCTGAAATTTATATAGTATTATATGTCAGTTATACCTCAATAAAGAAAAGATGGAGGTAGTCAAAATGTACAACTTCCAGTTATAAAATAAATCAGTTCTGGAAATGCAAAGTACAGTATAGTGACTACAGTTAACCATACTGTAGTGTATCTTGAACAGCTGCTGAAGGAGTAGAACTTTAAAGTTCTTAGCACAAGAAATAAAAATTGTAACTATGTGAGGTGATGGATATTAATTAAATTTATTACAATTTTTTTGCAATACATACATATATCCAATCATTATGTTGTACTCCTTAAACCCATACAGTGTTATATTTCAATTATATCTTAATAAAGTTTGAAAAAAAGAAAAAATAAATACCTATATCAATAAAAATAAATTAATTAAACATTCAATTCAAAAAGCATGATAAAGAATAACAACCTAAACTATAAAATGAGAATAAAAGATAGTTAAAGGTAAAAGCAGAAATAAATGGGTTAAGAAACAACATCCCTGTTAAAGCTCAGAGCAACTGGGATGGAAAGGAAGCAAAAATTGACATTGTGGGTGATGCATCCAATAGTGTGCCAGGATCTTGAGAGACATTTCCCTTTGAACTTCTCACAACATTTTCTTGAGAATAATGATCATGTTTTCTGTGTGTGTGTGTATAAATATACACTATACACGTACACATATATTCACACTATATACATAAATAAATTATATATATGCATATATTATCTATAAGACATATATATATATATATATATATAAATGTATGTATGTACACACAATGTTTAATTAGCAAGCCAGAGAATGGGGGCACCTACTTTGTTTATATGTATGTGTGTGTGCATCTTTATATAATGAAATCATAAAAAAGAACACTATATTTTGTCTAGAAAAGCTCTCATTTGGTTTCTATAGCAACTGAGATGCTCAGGCGGGCGAATGCCTCCCATCTTGCAAACATCAGTTGCAGAATCCTGAGAAAGCTGCATCCTGTTAGCCACTCAACGCTGCAGGTTCGTCAGTTGCACTTAAAACTCTGTCCTGAAACATAAAAATCCATGACTTACCAGCACATGTTTGACACTTCCTGCGTCCATCCATCCATCCATCCATCCATCCATCCATCCATCCATCCATCCAACTAGTAGGCATTAAGACCGATGTCCTTATACTATCCCTTTGGAAAAGTTTCAGGCTTCTTCAGAATGCAAACAAGGAAGTAAAGTGCAGAAAGGTTAGTGTGGTAAATTCACTTGTTAAATCTAAGAAGAGATGCCTTCTTCCCATTAAGATTTCAGTCTGCTCAAGTCTTTTATAATTGATTGTTTAAAACTATGCTTTAATGCCCTGGGCCCTTCTCCACATCTTTAGTGACTCTCCTCTTTACATATATTCTTGCCTTTGCATCAGTATTGTAAGATTTCTTGATACTCAATTCACATCCCTCTGCACCTCCCCTCCAACTCAGTCTTCATCCCTCATCTAATGAGGCCACTTTCCTCCATGTTTCCATTTGAAATTACACTTGCCAACTCAACAACAATCTCCATGTCATATGCACACATCACAAATGTTGAAATGATTGTCCAAATGGAGACAAACAAGTATTTCCCTGAAAGGAAAGGATTTTCTTTTCCCAGGAAAGAACTCAATTCTTGGGTAAGACAAGGATTGTATTTTGGTGCAATCAGTTACTTAAAGGTTAGTAACTTAACTTCCGTATAGTCAGAGTCAGAAATCTGGAAGGCTGTCATTCAGACAGTGGATTTTCAAATGAAAGATACATTTTCTATGACATATCTCATTTTTTCTTCAGTGAGAGTGATTTTTCAAGTACATTTTCTGCATTTACCAATAATGTGATATCATCATTCCAATAACCTCTGTCTGAACTGTTTTTTTATTTCTTTCTCAAGAAAACCAAGTATGTAATAAAATCATATGAAATTAAAATGTGGTTCCAAATTCTGCCATGGTTAAATATATTGTCTACAAGCATTGTCTAATATGCCACACTTAGACAATACAATGCTGGTGATATATAATGGTGGAGGTAGGGAACTCTTTAGTAGTGTTTCAAGTATTAGATTATTTTTCTGTGCCATAGAAATCATGATGCTAAACTTCTTTTGAAATGTGTGTATTAAAAAATAACCTACAAAATAAGTATACATGAGTAAATACTGACATAAATAATGTTTGAATTGATAAAAAAAATAGGTGAAAAGAGACAAACTGTTTTTATCAAGTTATACCAAATAATATATGTAGATAACCCGCCTCCATGAGGTGAACTTTAATTCCACCTCTCACCCATGAGGGCAATGTAGACTTAGTGATTAACTTATAAAGCGTAGGGTAGGTGATGGAAGATAGTTACTATACACTGGAGAAACTAGGCAAACTCCACCATAACCCTATGATGATGGTCAACATCCTTAGTGACCCAGTAATTTATGTGGGGAGCATGTCTTCACAGATATGATGTGACAAGAAGAGCACCTCAAGTCTGTTGTGTTCTTTCTCAAAACTCATAACCACAATCTAATCAGGAGAAAAATGACAAACTATGTCTGCACTCCTCAGGAATGTCAGGGTCATGAAAACATTCTGGCAGCTCTTTTTTTTAAGTTTACTTAACATACAGTGTTATATTAGTTTCAGGTGTACAATATAGTGATTCAACACTTCCATACATCACCCAGTGCTCATCACAAGTGCACTCCTTAATCCCTATCACCTATTTCACCCATTTCCCCCTCCCTTCTGGTAACCATTCATTTGTTCTCAGTCCTGCGGTACTTGAAATGCTTCAACAGAGAGTTACCATAGGACGCAGTAATTCCACTCCTAGGTACACAGGGGAAATGACAACGTATGTCTACAGTAAAACTTGGACAAGAGTGTATGTAGCATCATTCATTATAGCCAAAAGTGAAAAACCCCAAATGTCCACCAATTAATGAACGCATAATTAAAATCTGGCATATATTTTGGCAATAAAAAGATATGAAGTACTAAGAAATAGACTCTCCAGAGAAGTGTCTGTTCATATCTTCTGCCCATTTTTTGACTTGATTATTTGTTTTTTGGGTGTTGAGTTTGAGAAGACATACAAATGGCTAACAGACACATGAAAAAATGTTCATCATCATTAGCCATCAGGGAAATCCAAATCGAAACCACATTGAGATACCACCTTACACCAGTTAGAATGGCAAAAATTGACAAGGCAAGAAACAACAAATGTTGGAGAGGTTGTGGAGAAAGGGGAACCCTCTTACACTGTTGGTGGGAATGCAAGTTGGTACAGCCACTTTGGAAAACAGTGTGGAGGTGCCTCAAAAAATTAAAAGTAGAGCTACCCTATGGCCCAGCAATGGCACTCCTGGGTATTGACCCCAAAGACACAGATGTAGTGAAAAGAAGGGCCATATGCACCCCAATGTTCATAGCAGCAATGTCCGCAATAGCCAAACTGTGGAAAGAGCCAAAATGCCCTCCAACAGATGAATGGATAAAGAAGATGTGATCCATATATACAATGGAATATTACTCAGCCATCAGAAAGGATGAATAACCAACTCTTACATCAACATGGATAGGACTGGAGGAGATTATGCTAAGTGAAATAAGTCAAGCAGAGAAAGTCAATTATCATATGGTTTCACTTACTTGTGAAACATAAGGAATAGCATGAAGGACATTAGGAGAAGGAGGGGAAAAATGAAGGGGGGGGAATTAGAGCGGAAGACGAACCATGAGAGACTATGGACTCTGAGAAACAAACTGAGGGTTTTAGAGGGGAGGGAGGTGGGGGGATGGGTTAGCCCAGTGATGGGTATCAAGGAGGTCGCATACTGCATGGAGCACTGGGTATTATATGAAAACAATGGATCGTGGATCACTACATCAAAAACTAATGATGTATTGTGTGGTGACTATCATAATAAAATAAAATTTAAAAAAGAAATAGACTCTTGACTATAGAGAACAGACAGATTGTTGGGAGGGGAGGTGGATGGGGGGATGGGTGTAACAGGTGATAAGTACACTTATCATGATGAGCACTGAGTAATGTATAGAATTGTTGAATCACTATATTGTACACCTGAAACCACCATAACACTGTATGTTAACTATGCTGGAATTAAAATTTAAAAACTTAATTTAAAAAAAAGATATGAAGTACTGATACATGCCACAATATGGATGAACCTTGAAAATCTTAAGCTAAGCAAAAGAAGCCAAACATTCAAAAGAACACATATTGTCTGATTCCATTTATATAAAGTGTCCAGAGAGAGCCCTTCAAAATGCTGTGCCCAAGGAGTTTCCTTTTCCATTCTGACTTTCAGAAAGCTCTGTCTGGTTAGTGAGAGTCACAGCCCCTTTGTCCCTCTGATCTGCTCTATGATGTTTACATTACAGTTCAGGCTTTCGTCACAAGGTGGCACCAACGTACCATCATCCTGAAACTTCTAAGCGTCTGCAAAGATTTAAAATAATAACAATAATCTCAAAAAAAAAAAAAAAACCGCAAAAACAAAACCCCACAACACAGGCTTTTAATGTATACAAAATGATTCTAATTCAGTCTGAAAAAACTGATAGGTGTAAAGGAAGAATATGAAAACATACTTCGGGGCCTGCGGAAGAAGAAACACCTTGGTGGCAGTGGCATAACTTGGCAGTCAGTGGCAGGTGTGCGAAGGGCAGTGCAGGGCAAGAAGAGGGTAGGTGACTGAGAGGATGGGGTGTCAGAGGGGGGTCTGGGCAGTTGTGTCCTCTTGTGTCATGGGCAGGGGATGATACACAAGGAGTGGGAGAAGGTCTGAGCTGTATGTACAAGGTTGGGGCAATGGAACATGAACACCCTGTTCTGTGGTAGGAATCCTCTGTACAAGCCCACACTACACATCAGCCAATAGTGATGAGGAAAGAGATAAATCAGTGAACATGATGAAGTTTGGGGTCAACAGAAAATGGGTCAGCTTTAATATACACAGAAATTTTCCAAAAAGATTTGGTTATGGTAAACAAACCATTTCATGGTTTGTTTTGTTTTGTTTTGTTTTGTTTTTGCTCTTTGCAAAAGGTACTCTTTTTCATTTAACAAGAACCACAACAATTGAGATAAATGTGATGTCAGCTGGTGGTTAGATCCAGGATGACAGCTCTATAGTCTCCACCACGGGGCTCTCAAAGGGTCAGGGGAGGATAAAGGTTAAGAGCTTGACTTCATGGGATCAGTCAGCTTTCCGAATTTTCACATAACTCAAACAATCCCTCTACAACCATCAGTTTTCTAGGATATAAAAAAGCCACATGATCTGGCTATCCAAACCTGAGACTGGAAGTCAGCTCTGCTCTGAATTGAGAGCAAGCTGCAACTGTGAGGGTGTACTGTATGTGATAGAGCTGGAGAGAATATAGAAGCACATAAACACACCCACATTTCAATATTTTTATGAGAAAAAGGGATGGTTTAATTTGTAGAGTCAGGAGTTGTTCTTGACTACAGCATTCAACAGGGAAATTACATTCACATTCTGCTACAGAAATGGCACCCTGCCACTCCCTTGGAAAGTTAATCCAGACGGAAATATTCCTGGGCAGTCCTTAACTATGTGTCTGCCAATTGCCCTCTCTCTCTTCTTCCATAGATACGTAAACTCTCTCTGATCCAGAATAACTGGGAAACTAGGCCTTTTCTTCAACTGAGTAGCCAGATACACTAGAGCACCACTGATTTGTCAATGGCTTTGATATATTCTGAACTCCAGATCAAAGCCTCACATTAAACCTGTTTTTGATGATTCCAAGGGCACTTGAGAACCTGGCAGTGTCTCAGGGTCACTGATTTCTATTGGACAGTATTAGGAAATATGGAAGGATGCCAAGTCTGTCCTGGCTCTGGATATTCACTCTAAAAAAAGGTTAATCTGAATAAAGTTTTGACACATTTGCTCAATGTCATTTTGTAGGCTCAAAATAAACAACACAGGGAATTTCACTTTGCTCATCTATAGCCACTACATTTTTGGTAATGAAAATGCATTATTTGTGTAAAGGGAGTTTAAAACCAATGACAAAAGGTTAAAGGTAAAATGCAGGGCGGTTGGATCTCAAAAAAACAAACGTTTACTGTAATTAGAAGTCAGGCTGTGGAACTGGAGGGTGTTATGCTGAGTGAAATAAGTCAGTCAGAGAAAGACATGTATCATATGACCTCACTGATATGAGGAGTTCTTAATCTCAGGAAACAAACTGAGTGTTGCTGAGTGGTGGGGGGTGGGAGGGATGGGGGTGGCTGGGTGATAGACACTGGGTAGGGTATGTGCTATGGTGAGCGCTGTGAATTGCGCAAGACAGTTGAATCACAGATCTGTACTTCTGAAACAAATAATGCAAGATATGTTAAGAAAAAAGAAAAAGAAGAAGATAGCAGGAGGGGAAGAATGAAGGGGAGTAAGTCGGAGGGGGAGACAAACCATGAGAGAGGATGGACTCTGAAAAACAAACTGAGGGTTCTAGAGGGGAGGGGGGTGGGGGGATGGGTTAGCCTGGTGATGGGTATTAAGGAGGGCACGTTCTGCGTGGAGCACTGGGTGTTATGCACAAACAATGAATCATGGAACACTACATCAAGAACTAATGATGTAATGTATGGTGATTAACATAACAATAAAAAATTAAAAAAAAGAAGTCAGGCTGACTACATATAATAATGAGGAATAATTCACAATGCCTTTTCCACACAACTGATTTTTTGCTAAGCTTTGTATATTATCAGTGGCTTCAGTTTTCCTTCTTTCTCTGATTTTCATTACTGGAACCACCAGGAGGAAAATTTAAAATATTTCAAAAATAGGTATTTCTGGGTAAGTCACCCAGCACAGTCCTCATATTTCCTCTAGTTCCAAACATAAAAGGGGATCCCAGCCCAGATAAGAACAATAATGATACTCAGCGTCTTTCCATAAAATAACCAGTTACTCTTAAATATTATTATAATTATTGTCCTAATATATAATATTTTTATTTCTGTACTTCAGATAGAAATGAACATCAACTTTCTATAAGTACTTGGATAAATTTCCTTGCAAATGATGATTTCTACTTGGTTATATGTAGTGTGGGCCAATTTTACAAGATATATTGTGGGCCTGTTAATACTGTGAGAACATAACTGTGGAATATTTTACCAAATTCATTTAATTGCGTCGGAGAATTATAAATATATAAATATATATCAGATACTTCAACGAAGTATGGTTGACACATATAATACACTGTAAATAGCTAAAGCATATGCTCTAATCAGTTTTTACATACATATACACCTGTGAATCCAATCCTACATACACACCTGTGAATCCAATCCTACAGTCAAGATAAAGAACATATCCATCACCTCAAAAAGCTTCTTTGTACCCCTCTGTAATTCCCCTATCTACTTCTCTCCAGCCCCTCTCCACGTCACCCACCTCCACTCCCAAGCAACCACTGATCTTCTGTCACTCAGATTAGTTTTCTTTTCCTACAATTTTATGTGAATGGAATCATACAATGTATATTTTTTTCTTCTTTCCTTCAACCTAATTATTTCTAGATTGATATTGATCAATATTTCCTTCCTTTTAATTGTTGACTAATGTTCCATTATGTGGATATACCACAATTAGTTCTAACCATTCAACTGGTCACAGATATTGCTGCTTTTTTTCAATTTGGGGCTTTTGTAGATAAAGGTGCTATATAAACATTTGTGTATAATCTTTGTTGGACATATATTTTCATTCTCTTGGGTAAATACATATGGAGTGCAATAGCTGGATCATATGGTAGGTGTAGGATTAATGTTGTAAGAAACTGACAAGCTATTTTCCAAAGTGTTGGCACCATTTTTCATTGCCACCAGCAGTGTATGAGAGTTCCACCCTCCACAACCCTGTCAGCACTTGGTATGGCCAGTGTTTTTATTTTAGCTATTCTCAGGGAGGTGTGGTGGGATTACATTTCCCTAACGACTAATGCTATTCAGTATTTTTTCACATGCTTATTTGATATTAGTGTATCTTCTTTGGTGTAGTATCTTTCCAAATATGTTGCCCACTTTTCTATTGGAATGTGTGTTTTCTTCTTATTGACCTTTGTGAGATTTTTTTCTAGATACAAGTCCTTTAGTAGATACACAATTTGCAAATGTTTTCTCCCACCTAATGGCTTGTCTTTTAATTCTCTCAACAGTGTCTTGAAAGGGGAGAACAGAAGATTTTATTTTGAGAGAGTCTAGTTTTTCAATCTATTCATTTATGGTTTTGATTTTGCTTTTCATGTCATATCTAAGAAATCTTCATCTAATGTAAAAAAAAGAATACCTGAAAGAACTTATATGACTCAACACCACAATAACAAATAATTCAATTAAAAAATAAGCAGAGTAGCTGAATAGACTTTTTTCTAAAGAAGACATTCAGATGGACAACAGACACACACAAAGATGCTCAAGATCACTAATCATGAGGGAATTGCAAATCAAAGCCACAATGAGATATCACCTTACACCAGTCAGGATGGCTAGTATCAAAAAGACAAGAAATAACAGTGTTGGCAAAGATGTGGAGAAAAGGGATCCTCATGCCCTGTTGGTGGGAATGTAAATTAGTGCAACCATTGTGGAAAACAGTATGGGGATTTCTTACAAAATTGAAAATAGAAATACCATATGATCCAGTAATTCCTCTACTGAGTATTTACCCAAGTAATGTGAAAATGCTAATTTTAAAAGATATATGCACCCCATTGTTTATTGAAGCATTATTTATAATAGCCAAGAGACGGAAACAAACTAACTGTGCATTGATAGATGAATGGATAAAGATATTGTGTATTTATACAATGGAATATTTTTCATCCATAAAAAAGAATGACAATCGGGGCACCTGGGTGGCTGTCGGTTAAGCGGCTGCCTTCGGCTCAGGTCATGATCCCAGGGTCCTGGGATCGAGCCCCGCATCGGGCTCCCTGCTCAGCGGGAAGCCTGCTTCTCCCTCTCCCACTCCCCCTGCTTGTGTTCCCTCTCTTGCTGTGTCCCTCTCTGTCAAATAAATAAATAAAATCTTTAAAAAAAAAAGAATGACAATCTTGCCATTGTCACAAGATGGATGAACCTAGAGAGTATTATGCTAAGTGAAATGAGTCCGACAGAGAAAGACAAATACCGTATGATTTCATTTATATGTGGGATCTAAAAAACAAAACAAACATACAAAAAAGACTTTTAAATTAAAAAAAAACTTAAAAAACAAGTCTGCAGTAGCTAGTAAAATTTTCTGCTATAGACCATTAATATTACACTGGTATAAAACAAACAATTTTTAAATTCCTCATTATGTGGGATAAAATATCCTACTTATAAACCGATATACATGCAATAAATTATATAGAAAGATATTTGTTCCAAAATACGTCTAACATAAATTTCTGAAATTAAAAATATTCATGTGATTATTTTCTTGCTATCTTTCCTATTCTTGCTTTAAGTATGTATGTAGGAAACAAACACCAGCCATTTCTGTGGTTAGGTTTTTACCATCAAAGCACAAAATTTTGCTTTACAAAAGGAAAAAATGCTGATATTTTTATTGTCACTTCTTGAGAGAGTTTAATAATTCCAACTTGTTATATTCACTTACTAAATATTTACTATAATCCTAAATCTGAGAATAATTTTCTATGTTTTCCTACTTCAGTGTATATGAAATGGATAATTGGGCGATTCACAAAATAATTGCTAATCTACATGATTCCCAACCACAAGTCTTCTTCCAGCAGATATTGGGTATTTAATATTCAAGGAACCGTTTCCCAAGGAACTCTAAATAAATAAGTAGCAGAATGGAACAAGCCAGATGAAAATGAAACGCAATCTCTATAATTCCTTTTTCATAAAGCTATAGGAAATCAAAGCTAATGTATTGTCAAAAGATCAGTGGTTGTGTAGGGACAGGGCATGGTGACCGAGTGGGTGGATGGTGACTACAGACCTAAAATGTGATGCTTTAGGAATATAATCACAATGATATTCAAGAATATCTGCTCATTATAAGGGACTTTGCTGGGTATCGTTATAATAGGGTAAATGCACAGGTAATTATTATTTTATAAATTTCCAAAGCCTTATAACTGACATTTTTAACTAACGGTCAAGTATTTTAGGTGCTTAAAAAAATTTCATTATAAAATGGTTAAACCATGGTTACCAGGAAAGAATACATGTTACAATCTTAAATTGCTAGGAACCCTTCTAACTAATGGCATATTTTCATATTCTTCTTAGAGAACATAGAATTCATTTATTATTATTTACATGGTCAGAAAAATAAATGTACATTTATCCAAAGTACATGTTAAAGATCAAGTGTTTGTCAAACTGATTTATTCATTGCTTTCAGACAAAAGGGAACTCTCTTAGATGGGCCTCGACGGCTACTACACAGCATGTAGCTGCTAATGGAAATTCCACCTCTTCTCCCATGATGCGGCCAGAGTAGCTTCTCTACTTTTAGGATAGCTTCTGAACCTCACAAAAGCTATTGCACAACAACTTTTGTTCAGGTCTGTGAATTCACATGTGCCAAGTATCATACACCACCAGGGATGTGAGGGGTTGGGGTCTCCTGAGGACTGTTGTCCTTGAATCTGGAGTAGAAGCTTCAGCAGCTGCCAAGACACAGATCCTCACAACCTGCCTCCTTCAGGCATCTGGTATGAGCTGGGCCACTGGTATGAAGAGTTCCACAGGAAGAGACAGATCCAGCTATCACTACGCTTTACTGGTGTAACTATGTGCCCCGTACCATGCTAGGCACTAGGTTACTGACAATGACACTGATACAACTGGGTTGTGGTCATAACAACATGTTTCAATGGACTCACCAGGGAATTTTTCTTCTCCTTTCCTTGTCTATCCCCTAACAACAAAGTTGAAAAGGAATAGGAAGTGGCCTGAATTCATACAGGCATTCATGATCCTGCAGTAACCACAGAGCCAGGGGTTTGCTCCTGTGTATCACTGACTGTTCTCAGCAATCCTGTGGGTGAAGCATTCTCATCCCCGTTGTACAGAGGGGGAAGCAGGGGCTCAGAGTCCTTACCTGTCCTCCCTACTGCACCTTTGCCTTTAGAGGAAAGCAGCTCCAGGACACCCCTGGAGCCAGACCCACACTCACTGTTGTCAGGCAGGACCCCAGTGGTTTTACTTAGGAGGCAGCAGAGGGCACCAAGCTCAAAGCAGGAAACAGACAACTTGGATCTGGATTCCCTTGTCTCCCCACACCCCAGTGCAGTTCAGCCCCCACCGCTTGGACCTCAATGGCTTTACAAAAGAGATAGCCCAGGGCACTGAGCCCCAAAGTGGGAAAGAGGCTACTTGGATCTGGATCCTGTTGTCTTCTCACAACCCAGGACAGATCTGCTGCCACTGCAGGGATGTACTCTCCCAACTCAGTTCCAGGCATCTGAGGTGGGACATGCTCTGGAAATTGCCGGGACACATCTGTCTCTATTAAAGAGCCATCACGGTCACCAAAAAAACAAAACAAAACAAAACAAAAAAAAAAAAACTTTGTCCTAAGAAGACATAAAAATCTGTGACTTTCCAGCACATGTTTCACACTTCCTGCATTCATCTATCCATCAATTCATCCATTTATCCAGTTAACAGCTATTAAGACCAAACTATTTCATTGGTTAAGATTTAGTCTTCTCCAGAATGGAAAGTGTGGATAGGGTGGTATGGTAAATTCAGATGTTAAATCTAAGAAGAGATGGTTCCTTCCCATTAAGATTTCAACCTGCTCCAATGTCTTATAATTGATTATTTAAAAAAGACTCTCAGCTAAGTTCTTTGAGAAGAAAGACTATTCTTAAAATACCATTTCCCCACTAATTTACCAAAATAAAAACCAAAACAAAAGTCTCTTGGCTACTTTGCCTAATGTTGAATAGGGTTTTCAAGAGAAGAAACTAACATGAACACCCCATCATCAGTAAAGACTAAAAACCAGCTGGATCATATAATATATATGCCACTGCTGTGTGTGTGTCTGTGTGTGTGTGTGTGTGTGTGTGTGTGTGTGTGTGTGTGTGTTTTGTTTCTTTTTTTGTTTTTTCTAAAAGTGCCCACATGGGCTTAAGGCTGCCAGACTGCACACACACCTACAGCAACAAGGGCTTCTCCTATTCCATCTACAACATGTATTAGGGGGAAAAAGAGGGATAGGGGAAAGAAGAGCAGAGGGGGAAAAATATACACTCAGCACCACTGAAAGAAAGAAAGAAAGAAGAGAAGAGAATAAAAGAAAAGAAAAGAAAGAAACGAGAGAAGAAAACAAAGGAAAGGAAAAGAAAAGAAATCCCACAACAGGGAGATCTATGTGCCAAGCATAATGGAAGAGTGTGCTCCCCAAACAGATGGTTCTGCACAGGCTAATGGTCTGCTGGTTTTCCTCAGAGGCTTATTTTGAAAAGTTAAAAAAGTCCAGGCAGAGAGTTAGCACACTTTCTACACTTTCTAGAATTGTGGGTTTGTAGCATTACTCTGATTTTCTGTCTGATGATGTCAGAGAATGCTGGTAGTTTAAAATTTTTATTTAGGACTTACTCGTACTATGAATTTTCAGGAATGGTGAAAGGAATAACAGCAAAGATAGGACATTTTGGACTTGAGAAATGCCTGTGATGCGTATTTTCCAAACTGCCCCCATATGTACAGTTCAGTTTAACCACTGATTGCCTTGTTATTTTCTTACTAGGTTCTTTATGAGATAAAACAAAACAAAACAAAACAAAACAAAACAAAACAAAACAAAAAAAAACAACTGCTCGTTCTAAACCAACAATGCCTAGTGAGTATGTGTCCACAGGCCATACAGGGTAGAAGAGAGACATAAAGCAACCCAATGAGTAGCAAAGAGAGTGTTGCTGACGAAATGGTGTACTGTTATTTTCGCGGATTCTCTGCCAGGTTCAATGTGCTGATCTAGAGAAGCTGTTCTTCTGCTCCTTCGCAGAAGGCAGTTGTGACCGGGCTGCACTGACAAAGCAAGTTGAAGGAGACCATGCCGGGGCTCTTGCACTCTACCTCTAAATATTAATAGTGCTCTGCTTCTAAGGATTTGAATAAAGGCTCAGGGTCATCTTGTCTTGCTGGAATTTGCTATGCAGAGCCATAAACTTCCCATTTTTTTAGGATCAGCTAGGCCAATAGGAATGGACTGGGACCTTGTCGCACACTGATGATACCTCAGACGTTGGCTGGCTATGTGAACTGCCTATTTCCCATGCCGGAGTTGTTTCGATTTTTAACTAAATAAATATCTGTAGATTCTCTCCTCTCCCATCCCAGAAAACAAAACAAAATAATGCTTTTTGAAACTGTTTCTAGAATTTTAAAGTGAAAAATGATAGTACTCTCCAAAATTCTTTATTTCAGAACATGACAATAGATTCCTTTAACATAGGTTCAAGATCAAAACAGCATACCCTCTAAACTCAGACTGTCTATTGACTTCAAGGGTTTTGACCAATACAGTAACAGTCCTTTCCCCTTTGACATGCTCTGATTTTTGTTTGCGGGGAGTGTGTGTGTATGTGTGTGTATATGTGTGTGCAGTGTCCAGCAGTATCAGTGCCTGCCTGAGATAGGAAAATTACATTCCTGGTTCTGTATGAGGAGAAGGGTGTATAAAGCGACAAGAAACATTATCCCTCATTTTGTTTTAAATTACATACCAATGTTAATTATTCTCAGAACTGGATTTTCTTCCTCAAAATTAAAAGTTTTTTTCTTTTGGATTTAATGAAGTATTGCTAGCTGAAGCCAGTTCGACATGGTGAGAAAGATGTCAGACTGATGAAAGGTGTGCAGCCTGATTCAAAACCAAACCCTGAACCCTTTTAAAGAACAATAAAACTTATTTTACATGCTCAAAAAAAAGTATGCTTTAATGTCATGGGCCCTTCTCCACATCTCTAGTGACTCTTTACATATATTTTTTGCCTTTGCATCAAAATTCCAAGAACAATTCTCCACACTCAATTCACATCCCCCTGCAACTCCTCTCCAACTCAGTCTTCACACATTATCTAACAGGTTGGTGGTCCCCCATGCTTCCACAGAAATTACACTTGACAATTCAACACCACCTCTTTGTCACATGCACAGATCAGGAATGTTGAAGTGATTGTTCAAATGGACACAAACAAATATTATTCCAAAGGGAAAGGAAATCCTTTCCCCAGGGCAGAATGCAATTGCTTGGGTAAGACTAGAAATGTATTGCAGTGCGATCAGTTACCTAAAACTTAAGAGTTGGAAAATACCTTCCATAGAGCCAGGGTCAGATAACTGGAAGGCTATGCTTTAGACAATGGGCTTTCACAACGCAGAGTACTAACCACTATACGATCACGGCCGACAATGGGCTTTCAAATGAAGGACACATTTTCTATGATATATCTCATACTTTTTCTTTATTGAAAAGGATTTTTCAAATATGTTTTCTGTGTGTTAGCAATAATTTGTTATCATTATTTCAACAACCTCTATCTGAACCTCTGTTTTTTTATTTCTTCCTCAAAAACCTGTTTCTTATTTCTTCCTCAAGAAACCACATATGCAATAAAATCATGTAAAATTATAATGCTTTTCAAACTCTGCCATGGTTAATTATATTGTCTGAAAGCATTGTCTACTATACCTTATTTAGATAATACAATGGTGGTGATATATAATGGTGGAGTTAGGGAACTCTTTTGCAGTTTCCTGAGTGTTCAGTCAAAATTCATTTTCTGCACCATAGAATAATGTTAGACTTTCTTTTGTGATGTATCCATTTTAAAAAATCTACAAAATAAGTACACATGAATCCATATATATATATACACATATATATATATAATGTTTCAATTAATAAAAAATTGGTCACAAGATATAAATTGTCTTTTAAAAATTCCAAATAATATATATAAATGCCCTGCCTCCATGAGGTGAACTTTCCTTCTGACTCTCACAGCTGCGGATAGGGCAGACCTAGTGACTCACTTCTAAAGAACAGAGTAGGTGAATGGAAACTAGTTACTGTACACTGGAGAAACTAGACAAACACCACCCTAACCCTGTGATGAGGGCCAACATCTCCAGTGACCCAGTGATGTCATGTGGGTATCACCTCCTCTTAAATATGAGGTGATGAGAAGGGCACTTCAACTCTGTGGTTTTCTTTCTCAAAACCCATAACCACAGTCTAATCAGGAGAAAAATAACAGCCTACGCCTACACCCCTGAATACTGTCAGGGTTATGAAAACAGTCTGGCAGTTCCTTGAACAGTTCAACAGAGAGTTATTATATGACTCAGCAATTCCACTCCTAGGTACAAAGCCAGGAAAAGTGAAAACATATGTCTACATAAATACTAGTATAATAGTGTACATAGCATCATTATTCATAATGCCAAAATGGAAACAACCCAAATGTCTACGTATTAATGCATGGATAAATAAAATGCAGTGTATTATTTGGAAACAAAAAGGAATAGAGTACTGATACATGATACAATATGGATGAACTTTGATAACGTTAGTCCAAGTGAAATAAGCCAAATATGCAAATGACATATTCTATAATTCCATTTATATAAAGCATACAGAAAGCACCCATCAATATGCCATCACATCTCTTCCCTCCCACTTCCCTGGAGATGTTCAAACTGCAGTTCAAGCTTTTGTCACAAGGTGGCACCAAAGGATCACCATCTTCAAAGTTCTTTCCTAAGAAGTGTCCGCAAAGAGTATAAACATAAAAAATAACAATAATCTCTCCCAAATACAGGGTTTGTACCTATAAAGAATGCTTCTAATTCTGTCTGAAAAACTAATAGGAATGAAAGAAAATTATGAAAGCATATACTCCAGGGCCTAGATACACCAAAACACCTGGTGCAGTGGTAACCTTTGGCCAACTGTGGCAAGTATTCCAACAGTGGTGCAGGGCAGAGCAGGGGTAGGTGACTAAAAGAGGTTGGGACATCAAAGAATGGTGCGTCCTGTGTCATGGACAGGGGATGAAAAGACAGGGGGTGGGAGAAGATGTGTGCAGCCTGTACAGGGGTGAGGTGATGAAGGGTGAATGCCCTGTTCTCTGATGGGGACCTTGCGTACAGTCCATACTGTACATAAGCTGACAGTGATGAGGGAAGAGAGAAATCAACGAGTACAGTGCAGTTTGTGGTCAACAGCAAATGGTTCTGCTTTAATATAATTTTTCCAAGCCAAATTTGTAAAATAGTAAACAAACAATTTCGTGATATTTTTATACTCTTTGGAAAATGTACTCCTTTCCATTGAAAAGGAAGGACAAAAATGGAGATAAATGTGATGTTACCTGGTGGTGAGATCCTGGATGGCAGCTCTGAGAGTCTCAGACCAGGGGCCTCCACTAAAGGGAGGGAAGTTGGAGGTAGGAAGTATGACTTCATGGGATCAGCCTGCTTTCTGGATTTTCAATTAAGTGGAACATCCCCTCTGTATCCATCAGTTTTCTAACATATATTTAAAAAATCATTATCCGGGATATCTAAACTGGAGATTGGAAGTCCAGCTCTGGTCTGAACTGAAAGTAATCTGTAACTGTAAGCATGTACGAGGTGCGGTAGAGCTGGAAGGGACATAGAAACACACACACATAATCCATTAAAAATTTTTAGAGAAATAACTGGATGGTTTAATTTGTTGTCAAGAGTTGTTTCTTCTTGGATGAAGGAAAAGATGGCAGAGGACTAGGGGACCCTATTCCAACCAGTCCCCGGAATTGAGCTGGATATCTACCAGATCATTCTGAACACCCAGGAAATCAGCCTGAGATGTAAGAAGATAGATCTGGATCTCTACAAACAGAATATCGCAGGCGTTTGGTTTCGAGGTACAAAGCGGGGAGCCCCGATTCTGCGGGCAGATATCGGAGGATAAACAGCAGCGGGAGGGAGCCAGCTGCCAGGATCCTACACCGATCGTGAGCGACAGCCTCCCGCACTGGGGACCGGGCACAGACTTGCAGACCTGTAGAGGCAGGGAAAGGACTTTAGGGCAGCCCCCAGGACGGAAATCCTGAGCGGCAGGGCTACGCAGGCAAACTGGGGGCAGCTGGCGGTTTTAGAAGCACAAAGGACAGAGACGTGCCCCGACCTGGAGGTGAGGACTGGGAGAGCTGCTGAGGGGCACACAACCCAGGACGCTGCAGTTTATAGCAGCACAGACAGAAACGGAAATAGTGCGGCCTGGAGAGCTCACTGAAGAACAGACTGCGATCTCTCTGCTCTGAGGCAGAGGGTGGGAAACCATCTCTTCTGCTCTGACTCTCCGAAAAGACAGGGAAAGCCGCCAGGGAAAGCCGCCAGGGAACAAAAGCCCCCCAAAACCGGTTTCCACTGAGCCCATCCCCCGCCACAGGGGGGGCAGGGCAACTCTGCCCAAAAAGGGTTGCCTGAGTAACAACGTGGCAGGCCCCTTCCCCAGAAGACAGGCTGGGAAAACAAGAGGCCAGCAACCCTAAGGTCCCTAGAAAACAGGTGCATCTAGCTTGGGTTGTGGTCAATAATTTGGACTCTATACATTCCCTCAACCACCCCTCAACAGAATGACTCGGAGGAGGAACCCCCAAAATAGGAAAGACTCAGAGACTATGACTATGCCACAGATTTACAAATGGATTCAGATATAACCAAGATGTCGGAGACGGAATTCAGGGTAGCAATTGTGAAGATGATAGCTAGAATGGAGAAATTGATTAATGGCAACATAGAGTCTCTAAGGGCAGAAATGAAAGCTGAATTGGGAGAACTTAAAAATGCTATCAGTGAGATCCAATCTAATCTAGATAATCTAACAGCTAGGGTAAGTGAGGGAGAAGAATGAATTAGTGATTTAGAACACCAATTAATAGACAAGAAGTGAAAAGAGGAGGCCAGGGAAAAACAACTCAGAATCCATGAAAATAGAATCAGAGAAATAAGTGACACCATGAAACGTTCCAATGTCAGGATTACTGCGATCCCTGAGGGGGTGGAGAGAGAGAGAGTGCTAGAAGATATATTTGAGCAAATCGTAGCTGAGAACTTCCCTAATCTGGGGAATGAAACAAGCATTCATGCCCTAGAGGCAGAAAGGACCCCTCCCAAGATCAAGGAGAACAGACCAACGCTCCCGGCATGTCATAGTAAAACTCGCAAATCTTAGAACCAAGGAAACCATCTTAAGGGCAGTTAGGGAGAAGAGGATCCTTACGTACAGAGGGAGGAACATCAGAATAATGTCAGACCTATCCACAGAGACCTGGCAAGCCAGAAAGGCCTGGCAAGACATATTCAGGGTACTAAATGAGAAGAACATGCAGCCAAGAATATTCATTCAGCAAGGCTGTCATTTAGAAAGGATGGAGAGATACAGAGCTTCCAGGACCAGCAGAAACTGAAAGAATATGTGACCACTAAGCCGGCCCTGCAAGAAATATTAACAGGGGTCTATAAAAGGAGAAAGACCCCAAGAGTGATATACAACAGAAATTTACAGGGACAATCTATAAAAACAACGTCTTCACAGGCAACATTATGACACTAAATTCACATCTTTCAATAATCACTCTCAACGCGAATGGCCTAAATGCTCCCATGAAACGGCACAGGGTTGCAGATTGGATAAAAAGACAGGACCCATCCATATGCTGTCTACAAGAGACTCATTTTGAACCTAAAGATACATCCAGACTGAAAGTGAAGGGATGGAGATCCATCTTCCATGCCAACAGACCTCAAAAGTAAGCTGGGGTAACAAATCTTATATCAGACAAATTAGATTTTAACCTAAAGACTGTAGTTAGAGACACAGAAGGACACTATATCATTCTTAAAGGGTCTATCCAACAAGAAGATCTAACAATTGTAAATATCTGCACCCCCAAGATGGGAGAAGCCATCTACATAAGCCACCTGTTAACCAAAATAGTCATATTGATAACAATACGTTAATTGTAGGAGACCTCAATACTCCACGCTCAGCAATAGACAGATCATCTAAGCAGAAACTCAACAAAGAAACAAGAGCTTTGAATGACACACTGGACCAGATGGACCTCATAGATATATACAGAACCATGCCACCCTAAAACAACAGAATACTCATTCTTCTTGAGCGCACAATGGAACTTTCTCCAGAATAGACCACGTACTGGGTCACAGATCAGGTCTCAAACGATACCAAAAGGTTGAGATTATTCCCTGCGTATTCTCAGACCATAATGCTTTTAAACTGGAACTCAATCACAAGAAAAAACTTGAAAGAAATGCAAACACTTGGAAGCCAAAGACCACTCTGCTCAAGAATGTTTGGGTCAACCAGGAAAGAAGAACTTAAACAATTCATGGAAACCAATGAGAAGGAAAACACATTGGTCCAAAACCTATGGGATATTGCAAAGGCGGTCCTAAGGGGGCACTACCTAGCCATCCAAGCCTCACTCAAAAAAATAGAAAATTCCCGGATTCACCAACTAACTCTACACCTTAAAGAACTGGAGAAAAAGCAACAAACGATGCCTAAGCCACGCATTAGAAGAGAAATAATTAAGATTAGAGCAGAGATCAATGAATTAGAAACCAGAAACACAGTAGATCAGATCAACGTAACTAGAAGCTGGTACTTTGAAAGAATTAATAAGATCGATAAACCACTGGCCAGACTTATCCAAAAGAAAATAGAAAGGATCCAGATTAATGAAATTATGAATGAAAGGAGAGAGATCACGGCTAACACCAAGAAAATAGAAACAATTATTAGAAATTATTACCAACAACTACATGCCAATAAATTAAGCAACCTGGAAGAAATGGACGCCTTCCCGGAAACCTATAAACTCCCAAGACTGAAACAGGAAGAAATTGACAACCTGAATAGGCCAATAACCAGTAACGAGATTGAAGCAGTGATCAAAAACCTCCCAAAAAACAAGAGTCCAGGACCTGATGGATTCCCTGGGGAATTCTACTGAACATTCAAAGAAGAAATAATACCTAGTCTCCTGAAGGTGTTTCAAAAAATAGAAACAGAAGGAAAGCTTCCAGACTCATTCTATGAGGCCAGCATTACCTTAATCTGCAAACCCGGCAAAGACCCCATCAAAAAGGAGAATTTCAGACCGATATCCCTGATGAATATGGATTCCAAAATTCTTAACAAAATCCTAGCTAATAGGATCCAACAATACATTAAAAGGATCATCCACCATGACCAAGTGGGATTTATCCCCAGGATGCAAAGGTGGCTCAACATTCACAAATCGATCAGTACGATAGAACACATTAATAAGAGGAGAGAGAAGAACGATATGGTCCTCTCAATTGATGCAGAAAAAGCATTTGACAAAATATAGCATCCTTTCCTGATTAAAACTCTTCAGAGTATAGGGATAGAGGGAACATTCCTCAAGTTCATAAAATCCATCTATGAAAAACCCACAGCGAATATCATCCTCAATGGGGAAAAGATGAGAGCCTTCCCCTTACTATCAGGAACACGTCAAGGATGCCCACTCTCACCACTATTGTTCAACATAGTACTAGAAGTCCTGGCAACAGCAATCAGACAACAAAAAGAAATAAAAGGTATTCAAATCGGCAAAGAAGAAGTCAAACTCTCTTTTCACAGACGACATGATACTTTATGTGGAAAACGCAAAAGACTCCACCCCCAAATTACTCGAACTCATGCAGCATTTCAGTAATGTGGCAGGATAGAAAATCAATGCACAGAAATCAGTTGCTTTCTTATACAGTTACAATGCAACTGTAGAAAGAGAAAATAGAGAAACAATTCCATTTACAATAGCACCCAAAACCATAAGATACCTCGGAATAAACCTAACCGAAGAGGTAAAGGATCTATACTCTAGGAACTACAGGACACTCATGAAAGAAATTGAAGAAGACACGAAAAGATGGAAAAACAGTCCATGCTCATAGATCAGAAGAATAAACATTGTTAAAATATCTATGCTACCCAGAGCAACCTATACCTTCAATGCCATCCCAATCGAAATTCCAATGACATTTTTCAAAGTGCTAGAACAAATAATCCTAAAATTTGTATGGAATCAGAAAAGACCCCGAATCACCAAGGAAATGTTGAAAAAGAGAAAGAAAGCTGGGGGCATCACGTTGCCCGATTTCAAGCTCTATTACAAAGCCGTGATCACCAAGACAGCATGGTACTGGCACAAAAACAGACGTATAGACCAATGGAACAGAATAGAGAGCCCACATATGGACCCTCAACTCTATGGTCAAATAATCTTCGACAAAGCAGGAAAAAATATGCAATGGAAGAAAGACAGTTTCTTCAATAAGTGGTGCTGGGAAAATTGGACAGCCACACGCAGAAGAATGAAACTCGACCATTCTCTAACACCATACACAAAGATAAACTCAAAATGGATGAAAGACCTCAATGTGAGACAGGAATCCATCAAAATCCTAGAGGAGAACATAGGCAGTAACCTCTTTGACATCGGCCACAGCAACTACTTTCAAGATACATCTCCAAGGCAAGTGAAAAAATAGCAAAAACGAACTTTTGGGACTTCATCAAGATGAAAAGCTTCTGCACAGCAAAGGAAACCGTCAACAAAACAAAGAGGCGACCCACAGAATGGGAGAAGATATTTGCAAATGACACTACAGATAAAGAGCTGGTATCCAAGATCTATAAAGAACTTCTCTCTCTCTCTCTCTTTTTTTTTTTTTTTTGGTTACTAAAGACTTTTTTTATTATGTTATGCTAATCACCATACATTACATCATTAGTTTTTGATGTAGTGTTCCATGATTCATTGTTTGCATATAACACCCAGTGCTCCATGCAGAACGTGCCTTCCTTAATACCCATCACCTGGTTAACCCATCCCTCCACCCCCCTCCCCTCTAGAACCCTCAGTTTGTTTTTCAGAGTCCATAGTTTCTCATGGTTCGTCTCCCCCTCCGATTCCCCCCCAAGAACTTCTCAAACTCAACACCCAAAAAACAAATAATCAAGTCAAAAAATGGGCAGAAGACTGAACAGACACTTCTCCAAAGAAGACATACAAATGGCTAACAGACACATGAAAAAATGTTCATCATCATTAGCCATCAGGGAAATGCAAATCAAAACCGCATTGAGATACTACTTTACACCAGTTAGAATGGCAAAAATTGGCAAGAAACAACAAGTGTTGGAGAGGTTGTGGAGAAATGGGAACCCTCTTACACTGTTGGTGGGAATGCAAGTTGGTACAGCTACTTTGGAAAACAATGTGGAGGTGCCTCAAAAATTTAAAAATAGAGCTACCCTATGACCCAGCAATTGCACTCCTGGGTATTCACCCCAAAGACAGATGTAGTGAAAAGAAGGGCCACATGCACCCCAATGTTCATAGCAGCAATGTCCGCAATAGCCAAACTGTGGAAAGAGCTGAGATGCCCTTCAACAAAAGACTGGATAAAGAAGCTGTGGTCCATATATACAATGGAATATGACTCAGCCATCAGAAAGGATGAATACCCACCATTTACATGGACATGGATAGAAGTGGAGGGGATTATGCTAAGTGAAATAAGTCAAGCAGAGAAAGACAATTATCATATGGTTTCACTTATTTGTGGAACATAAGGAATAGCATGGAGGACATTAGGAGAAGGAAGGGAAAAATGAAGAGGGGGAATCAGAGGGGGAGATGAACCATGAGAGACTATGGACTCCGAGAAACAAACTGAGGGTTTTAGAGGGGAGGGGGGTAGGGGACGGGTTAGCCCGGTGATGGGTATTAGGGAGGGAGAGCACGTATTGCAGGGAGCACAGGGTGTTATACGAAAACAATGAATCATGGAACACCACATCAAAAACTAATGATGTATGGTGACTAACATAACATAATAAAAGAAAAGAAAAGAAATGTCTTTGTTTCTTACATATATATTTATCTGAAGGCTACTAGGAAAGTAATAATCACAAGAATATTTTGAATTTCAGAAATTTATATTATAGGTATTTTATGTAACACAACTTTAGATACAATCTTGTATGTATATGGAGTAATAAACATGTACATCTTTATCCCACATAATGAATAATTTTAAAATAGTTTGTTTTATACTATATAATGTTAATAGTAATGGTAGCAGAGACTTTTACTAGTCAAATTTTAGATTATTTTTTTCAAGACCAGAATTTACAAAAATGTATTTTATGGGGCGCCCGGGTGCCTCAGTCATTAGGTGTCTGCCTTCGGCTCGGGTCATGATCCCAGAGTCCTGGGATCGAGTCCCACATCGGGCTCCCTGCTCAGTGGGAAGCCTGCTTCTCCCTCTCCCACTCCCCCTGCTTGTGTTCCCTCTCTCGCTGTTTCTCTCTCTGTCAAATAAATAAATAAATCTTAAAAAAAAAGAAAGAATAACTTTAAAAAAATGCATTTTACATCTTGGCTTAGGGCAAACATAGATATGTTTATAGCTGAAACCAATAAATAATACTTCCTACCCAGTATATATTTTGTTCCACTCATCTTTAAACCCTCCTTTAGTTTGCTATAAAAATGTAATGGTATAGAAATGCAACAGGTATCTATATATTTATTTTGGATTCTGAAACTTTACTGAATTCATTTATCAGTTCTAGTAACTTTTTGGTGGTCTGTAGGGTTTTCTGTATAAAGTATCATATCATCTGCAAATAGTGAAAGTTTTACTTCTTTACCAATTTGGATGGCTTTTCTTTTTCTTATCTGATTGCTGTGGCTAGGACCTCTAGTATTAAGTTGAATAAAAGTGGTGAGAGTGGACATCCTATCTAGTTCCTGGTCTTAGAAGAAAAGCTCTGTTTTTCAATCCTGAATATGATATTAGAAGTGGGTTTTTCCTATGTGGCTTTTAATACAGCAAGGTATGTCTCTTCTAAACCTACTTTGTTGAGAATTTTTAACAGGAATGGAAATATGCTTTGTCAAATGCGCTTTCTGCCTCTGTTGAGGTGATCACATGTTTTTAATCTTTTTTCTTGTTAATGTGATATATTAGGCTGATTGATTTACAAACTGAACCACTCTTGCATCCCTGGAATAAATCCCACTTAGTTGTAGTGAATTATTTTTTAATGTATTTTTGGACAACTCAACACCAAAAAGCAAAACAATTCAATTAAAAAATGGGCAATGGACCCGATAGACATTTTTCCGAAGAAGAAATACGGATGGGAACAGACACATGAAAAGATGCTCAACATCACCAATCTCCAGGGAGATGGAAATCAATTCTACAATGAGATGACACCTTACACCTGTCAGAATAGTTAAAATTAAAAAAAAAAAAGAAAGAAATAACAAGTGTTGGTGAGGATGTAGAGAAAAAGGAACCCTTGCACACTGTTGGTGGGAATGTAAATTGACACAACCAGTATGGAAAAAAGTATGGAGGATCCTCAAAAAACTTAAAATGGAAATAGCTTATGATCTGGTAATTCCTCTACTGGGTATTTACCCAAATAATATGAAAACACTAATTCAAAAAGATATATGCACCACCATTTTTATTATAGCATTATTTATAATAGTCAAGGTATGGAAACATCCTAACTATTCACTGATAGATGAATGTTTAATGATGTGGTGTATATATATATATATATATACACACACACACATATGTATACACACACACACACACACACACACACACAATGGAATATTTCTCAGCCAGAAAAAAGAATAAAATCTTGCCATTTGCAACAAGATGGATGGACCTAGGGAGTATTACACTAAGTGAAATAAATCCGACAGAGAAAGAAAAATAGCACATGATTTCACTTATTATGGAATCTAAAAAACAAACGCACACAAAAAGAGACTCTTAGAAAAAAATCCTACAAAATCTAGTGTACCATAATTAGTAAAATTCTCTGCTATAGGCCATTAACATTACCCTGGTATGAAACAATCAATTTTTACATTCTTCATCATGTAGGATAAAATTTGCATATTTATAAGCCCATATACATGCAATAAATTATATCTAAAGATATGTGTTCCATGAAATACCTATAGCATAAATTTGCAAAATTAAAAATATTCATGTGATTGCTATTTTCCTGGAAACTTTCCTATTCTTACTTTAAATAGGTATGTAGAGCAAACAAACACAACTCATTTCTATGCTTTCGTTTACATCATCAAAGTACAAAATTTTGCTTTACAAAAGGAAAAAATATTATTTCAGTTGTCACTTCTTGGGAGAGTTTAATAACTCCAACGTGTTATATTCACTTATCATATATTTACTATAATCCTAAATCTGAAGATAATTCTGTGTGTTTTTCTACTTCAGTGCATATCAAATGGATAATTCATGATTCAAAAAAGAATTGAAAATCTATGATTCCCAGATACAAGCTTTCTTCTAGTAAGTATTATATACCAAATATTCAAGAAAATATTTCCCAAGTATTCATAAATAATGTTCCATATATGCATGTAAAAATAAAAGATAATTCAGACCAATCAATCAATCAATGGCTGAATGTAACAAGCCACATGAAAATAAAATGCAACCTTTATGATTCTTTTCATGTAAAACTATAGGAAATCAAAACTAATCTACTGTCAGAGGAGCTCATACACAACTGCTTTTTTTCAGCCATAAAGTCACCCATGCCAGACATCATATCCCACACAGGATGCAAGGTGATGGGGTTTCTTGATGACCACTGTCCTTGAATCTTGAAATAGTAGCTTCAGAAACCATCAGGACACAGATCCTCAGAAACTACCTCCTTTAGGCCCCTGATGTGAGCTTGACCACCAGCACAAAGAGCTGCACAGGGAGAGATAGATCCAGCACTCACTATGTTTTCCTGGAGTAATTATGTGCCCAGCACCGTGCTAGACACTAACTCGGTGTCATTGACACTGCTACAATGGGTCATAGCCCTAACAATCACATTTTAATGGATTTTTCACCAGAGCCCTTTTTTTCCCCCCTCCTTTCCTTATCTATCCCTTAACAATAAAGTTGGAAAGGAATAAGAAGTGTCCTTAATTCATACAGGCATTCATGATCCCACAATAACCACTGGGCCATGGGCTTGCTCCTGTGCATCACTGACTGTTCTCAGTGACCCTGTGGATGAAGCATTCTCATCCCCATTGTACAAAGGGGGACTTGGGGCTCAGAGTCATCACCCGTCTTACCTCCCACACCCCTGAATTGGAAGAAAAATAGCTCCAGGACACCCCTGGAGCAGGACTCACACTCACTGGGGTCAGATGGGATCCCAATGGCTTTCCGTAAGTAACAACCAGGGCACCACATCCCAAAGTCAGAAAGAGGTGACTTGGAACTGAATCCTGCTGTCTAGTCACACCTCGGGGCATTTCAGCCCCCATCACAGAGACCCACTCTCCCAGATGAGTCCCAACCACCTGAAGGCAGACATGCTCTTCTTCCCAGGACATATCTGTCTCTATTAAAAAATCATTAACATCCCACAATGATGTCAGGTTTCTACAGCAACTGCAATGCTCAGGCTGGTCCTCCACACTTGAAATGCCTCCCATCTTGCAGCCATCAGTTGCTGAATCCTGAGAAGCTGCAGCCTCTCAACCACCCAACACCACAGGTTCATTAGCTGCCTGAAGCTTTGTCCTAAGATGCAAAAATCAGTGGTTTCCCAGGACATGTTTGACACCTCCTGCATCTATTCATCCATTCATCTACTTACCAGGCATTAATACCGAACTCTATACCATCCTTTTAGTTAAGAATCAGACTTCTCCAGAACAGAAACAAGTAAGTAAAGTGTGGGAAGGGTGGAGTGGTAAATTCAGATGTTAAATCAAAGAAGAGATAGCTCCTTCCCTTTAAGATTTCAGCCTGCTCAAGTCTCTTATAATTGGTGATTTACAAATATGCTTTAATGCTCTGGGCCGCTCTCCACAACTCTTGTGACTCTCCTCTTTCCATATACTTTCACCTTTGCATCAAAATTCTAAGAAAAATTCTCCATACTCAATTTACATCTCCATGCACCTTCTCTCCAACTCAGTCTTCACGCATTATGTAACTAGGCCATGTTCCTTCATGCTTCCGTGGAAATTACACTTACCAACTTAACAGCCACTTCTTTATCACATGTACATATCTATAATGTTGAAATGATTGTTCAATGGATGCAAACAACTATTTCCCCAAAAGGAAAGGCTCTCCTATCCCCAGATCAGAATTCAATTGCTTGGGTAAGACAAGGATTATGTTACAATGGGATCAACTACATAAAAGCTAGAGTTGTAAAATACCTTCCATAGAATAGGAGTCAGACAACTGAAGTACCGTGCTTTTCACAATGGGCTTTCAAATGAAGCACACATTTTCTCTGACATATCTTATAATTTTGCGTCATTGAATGGATTTTGCAAATACGTTTTATGCATGTTAGCAAGAATTTGCTATCATCATTTCAATAAACTCTGTCATATGTTTTTATTTCTTTTTCAAGGAAATCAATCATGGAATAAAATCATATGAAAGTATAATGTCATTCCAAACTCTGCCATGGCTAAATATATTATCTGAAAGCATTGTCTAACATACCATATTTAGACAATACCATGGTAGTGATATATAATGGCAAAGTTAGGGAACTCTTTTGCAGTTTCCTGGGTGTTCAGTCAAAATCCATTTTCAAAGAAATGAGTATCAAAGAAATCATGATACTAGACCTTCTTTTGGGGTGTAGCCATTTGAAAAAACCTGAGAAAATATGTATGCATGAATCCATATTGTCATATAAATGTTTGAATTAACAAAAATGGATTCCATGAGATAAACTATCTTTAAATAACTCCAAATAATATATGTGGATACCCTGCCTCCATGAGGTGAACCATATCTGACTCCCACCCCTGAGGGCAGGACAGACTTAGTGACTCACTTCAGAGAATAGAATAGGTGAATGGAAAATAGTTACTGTACACTGGAGAAACTAGACAAATACCACCCTAGCCCTGTGATGAAGGTCAGCATCTCCAGTGACCAAGCGATGTCACGTGGGTATCATGTCCTCCTAAATATGAAGTGACAGAAAGGCACTTCAACTCTACGATATTCTTTCTCAAAACTCGTAACAGGAGTCCAATCAGAAGAAAAACGACAGACTATGCCTGCACTCCTCAACACTGTCAGGGTCATGAAAACAGTCTGGCTGTTCCTCAAACAGTTCAACAGAGAGTTACTAAATGACTCAACAATTTCACTCCTAGGCACACAGCCAGGAAAAATGAAAACATATGTCTATATAAACATAGAGATTGGGGGTGGGGTGGGAGGGATGGGGTGGCTGGGTGATAGACATTGGGGAGGGTATGTGCTATGGTGAGCGCTGTGAATTGTGCAAGACTGTTGAATCACAGATCTGTACCTCTGAAACAAATAATGCAATATATGTTAAGAAAAAAAAAAAGAAGATAGCAGGAGGGGAAGAATGAAGGGGGCAGAAACTGGAGGGGGAGACGAACCATGAGAGATGATGGACTCTGAAAAACAAACTGAGGGTTCTAGAGGGGAGGGGGGTGGGGGGATGGGTTAGCCTGGTGATGGGTATTAAAGAGGGCACGTTCTGCATGGAGCACTGGGTGTTATGCACAAACGATGAATCTTGGAACACTACATCAAAAACTAATGATGTAATGTATGGTGATTAACATAACAATAAAAAAATTTAAAGAAAAACAAAACTAGTATAGGAATGTACATAGCATCGTTATTCATACTGGCCAAAAGCGGAAACAACTCAAATGTCTGCCTATTAATGAATGGGTAAATAAAATGTGGTATATTTGGCCAAAAAAATTAATGAAATACTGATACATTCTACAATATTTGAAACTTGAAAACATTAAGCCAAGAGAAAGAAGCTCAATATGCGAAAGACAACATACTGTATGATTCCATTTGTATAAAATGTCTAGAGAAAGCCATCAATACGCTGTACCCAAAGAATTCTATCATTTCCATCCTGACTTCAAGAAAGTTCAGTCTGGTGAGTTTGGGTCAGAGCCCCTCCCTCCCACTTTCCTTCCCAGACACGTTCAAGCTACAGTGCAGAGTTTTGTCACAAGGTGGCACCAAAGTACCACTAATATCAAACTTTTCTCTGAAGCTTCTGCAAAGAATAAACAAATAATATCTTCCAAAATCCCAGGCATTAAACTTACGAAAAATGACTCTGATTCTGTCTGGAAAAACTGGTAGGTGTAAAAGAATATGGTGAAAACATATACTTTGGTGCCTGCAGATGAAACACCAGGTAGCAGTGGTGCACCTTGGAAGATGGTGGCAGGTATTTCAAGGGTGGTTTAGGGTAGAACAAGGGGTAGGTGACTGAGAGGACGGGGAATCTGAGTGGGATCTGGGAAGCTGTGTCCTTTGTCATGAACAGGGGGTGAAAGGGAGTGGGAGAAGGTCGGGCAGCCTATACAATGTTGGGGTAATGGAGGGAGAATGCCCTATTGGGAAGAGGGTAAGGAACATTTTGCCCAGTCCACACTGTACATCAGCTGACAGTGATGAGGCAAGAGATAAATCAATACACACGATGTAGTTTGGGGTCAAAAGCAAATGGATCTTCTTTAATATACATATGAATTTTCCAAGCAGAATTGGTATCATAGCTATTTTGTGATATTTTTTACTCTTTGTAATGCACTCTTTTTCATAAAAAAAGAATAACAAAAATGGAGACAAATGAGATGCCACCTGGTGGTGAGATCCAGGATGGCAGCTCTGAGTCTCAGACCAGGGGGCTCCACACAGCGGAGGGAGGATGGAGATTGGGAGCTTGACCTCATGGGATCAGCCAGCTTTCTGGATTTTCACTTAACTGGAACAATCCCTCTGTGTCCATCACTTGCCTAGAATTAAAAAAAAAAAATTTTTTTTTTTCTGGGATGTCTAACTCTGAATTGGAGATCTGATGCTGGTCTTTACTGAGTTTAAACTATAACCAACAGGACCCACTGATGTGCAACTGTCGCCTTCTTTCTTTTTTTTTTAGGTGAAATTTACATACAATAAAGTTCACCACCCCCCCAAAAATAAATAAACTATAACCATGAGTATGTGTAGGAGGTAGTAGAGCCAGAAGGGACATAGAAACACAAGAAACACACACGCAGTCAATTCAGTTTTTTAAGAGAAAACAGGATAGTTTAATCTGTAAAGTGAAGTGTTGTTTTTGATTTCAGCATTCAACAGGCAAATTCCATTCACCTCTTGGTACAGAAATGGCATCCTGCCTCTTCCTTGGGATAGTTGATCCATATGAAATTATTCCTGGGCAACCCTTAACTTGTATCTACCAGCAATTGTCCCCTCTCGTTTCTTATATATGCAAACTGTCTCTTATCCAGAATAACTGGAAAATAAGGTCACCTCTTCTATTGAGTATCCATATACAGTAGAGCACCATTGATTTGTCAATGGATTCGATATATTCTGAACTCCAGATCAAGACCTTGCATTATTTAACCTGCCTTTGATAATCCCAAAGGCACTTGAAAATCTGGCATGTTCAGCATCACTGATTTTTGTATTGGATAGTATTAAGGGATATATAAGGTTTGCTAAGTCTGTGCTGGCTCTGGGTATCCACTCTGAAAAGAGTTTATTTGAATAAGGTCTTGACACATTTGCTCTGTATGTCATTCTGTTGGATCCAAATGAACCAAACAGGGAGCCCCACTTTGCTTATCCATAATTGCTACATTTTCCACAATAAAAATACATTATTTGTGTAAAGAAAGCTATAAAAACGGTGACACGAAGTTAAAGGTAAAATTCAGGGTATTTGGATTCCAAGAAAACAAGAGCTTACTGTGTGGTTAGTAGTCAGGCTGACTACACATAATTTGGTATAATCAACAATGCTTTTTACACAGATTGAAATTTTGCTAAGTACTGCATATTATCACTAGCTTCAGTTTTCCCTCTTTCTCTGATTTTCACTACCACAGTCAGACACAAAGAAATTTAGCCATCAAAAATAGCTATTTCCAGGTAACTCACTCCCTCATGCTCCATATTTCCTCTAGTTTCAAACATAAATGGGATCCCGGCTCAGACAAGAATGATCCTTGGGGCACACCTGCCAGTTCATGCATCTTTCTTTTTATTCTGAGAGACTCCAGCTCACAAGAAAGTTACAAGGTTAAGGACTACTTTGAGTTTCTGTCAGCTAACTCCTCCTTGGTTTTCAAAAAATAAAGGTGTGTGATTCTTTTTATGAACATGTTTTTGAGGTGGAAGTCTTTAGCCATGAGCTCCTCTTCGACAACATCTAGTGCTCACTGAATGTCACACTTGGTTCTTCTCCTATTTCAGAAACTCAGAGTCCACACCTTTCTCTGCTGATCTACTAGAAGCGAGAGTCGGAGGATCAGACAGCACATGGGATAGAGGGGAAAGTGAGAAGAACAGAAAGCACAGGGGAAAGGGATGAGCATGTGCTTGCTTATCCCCACTCAGGTCACTGGAAGCTGTGCAGTGATGCTGTGCTTCTTCCCCAGCTCCATCCCACAGCCTCCTCCCATACATAGCAGACACTGAAGTTCTCACATCATGGAAATGTGGGCTCTTCCCTGCTTGCTGCTCCATGTCCAAGCATTCTCTCTGGTACTCATGCTATCATGTTCATGTCAGAGGCAGCAGGTTGACAAAATGAAGGAGGCAAAACTGGATAAACTATCATTTTGAGAGCTAACTAACATTTTGGGCAACTAACATTTTGAGAGCTTTCTTCTTGCCACATAGTATAGGTTGCTATTTTTAAACTTTTAGTCTTTAAATGTTCAAAGCATTGCTCTGAGGTTGGCAACATTATTTTCTTTCCACGGATTGGGAAATACTCAGGCTCACAGAGCAAAATACATTCTCAGGGAATTCAAGGGAGGCAACATATGGACACAGAAGCCAATTCGAAGGGGCTGACACTGCCCAATTCTGTGACAATGTGAGCATCAAAATATATAATTATAATGTCAGAGGGTAAATCTTTGAGCAAAATAGGAATCCATGAGTCACACTAAGAAAATAAATACATGAATGAATAAGTAAATGATAGAAGTGAATGGAAAAGCTCTACCCAACATCTGAATGCTAAATTATTAATCTAGAAAGAATGATGGCATTATAAAAACAACACTTAACAGCTATTAGAAAAATGAGTGGTTCAGGCAAAAATTATAAATGTATTTTCAGATTGTACCAAGTTCCACAGCGGTCACTGAGTCACCACAGTAACCACGCTGGCCAAGAAAGGCTGGGAAAACACAAACAGCAACCATCCTGCTTTATTATAAAATATTTTGACAGCTTTCTTCTTGTTCTATTCAGTCCTCCACCTGATTGGATGAGGATCATCTACCTTATGGAGGGCTAATCGCTTTTTACACTTTTTTTAAAAAGATTTTATTTATTTATTTAACACAGAGAGAGAGTGGGAGAGTGAGGAGAGGCAGGCTCCCTGCTGAGCAGGGAGCCCGACATGGGGCTCGATCCCACTACCCTGGGATCATGACCTGAGCCTCAGGCAGACACATAACCGACTGAGCCACCCAGGCGCCCCTAAATAAATAAAATCTTAAAAAAAAAAAAAAGAAGACATACCAATGGCCAACAGACAAATGAAAAAATGCTCCACATCACTTGACATCAGGGAAATACAAATCATAACCACAATGAGATACCACCTCACACCAGTCAGAATGACTAAAATTAACCAAGACCGGAAACAACAAATATTGGCAAGGATGCAGAGAAAGGGGAACCCTCTTACACTGCCGGTGGGAATGCAAGCTGGTACAGCCTACTCTGGAAAACAGTATGGAGGTTCCTCAAAAAGTTGAAAATAGAGCTACCCTATGACCCAGCAACTGCACTACTGGGTATTTACCCCAAAGATACAAATGTAGGGATCCGAAGGGGTACGTGCACCCCAATGTTTATAGAAGCAATGTCCACAATAGCCAAACTGTGGAAAGAGCCAAGATGTCCATCAACAGATGAACAGTTAAAGAAGAGTTGGTATACATATACAATGGAGTATTACCCAGCCATCAGAAAGGATGAATACCTAGCATTTACATTGACGTGGATGGAACTGGAGGGTATTGCTGAGCGAAATAAGTCAATCAGAGAAAGACAATTATCATACAGTTTCACTCATATGTGGAATATAAGACACAGTGAAGAGGATCATAGAGGAAGGGAGGGAAAACTGAATGGGAAGTCATCAGAGAGGGAGAAAAACCATGAGAGACTCTTAACTATAGGAAACAGAGGGTTGCTGAGGTAGGTGGGGGAAAATATAAATAAATAAACAAATGGAAAAACATATTTGATAAAATACTTAATCAAAAGAAATATACAAATTTCAAATAAGGACATGAAATGATGCTGAATATTGCTAGTCATTAGGGAAATGTACTCTCACTACACCCCTCTGTGAATGGCTAAAATAAACAAACTGACCATACCAAGTCCTACATGGTTGTGGAGGATGGAACTTGCATACGTTGCTGGTGGCAATGAAAAATTTCAACACTTTGAAAAACATTTTGCCAGTTTATTTCAATGCTGATCCTACACCTGCCATATATGATCCAGCTGCTACACTCCAGATGTATCTACCCAAGAGAAAGAAAGCATATGTTCAAGCAAAGATTATACACAAACGTTCATTGCACCTTTTTTAAAAATAAGAACTGCAAATTGGAAAAAAAAAAAAAGTCCATTACCAGGTGAGTGGATAGATCAAATTGTGGTATACCCACATAATGGAATGTTGGCCAACAATAAAAAAGAAAAAAAATATTCATATACACAACACATGGACAAATGTGGAAATAGCTTGACAGAAAGAGGAATGACAAAAAAAATACACATTGTATGAGTCCATTCACATAAAATTATTGGAAAAAATCATAGTAACAGAAGATCAGTGGTCGCCCAAAAATGGGGTAGGGTGATGTAGAGAGGGAGGCTAAAGAGGTAGATGGGGGCATTACAAAGGGGTACAAATAAACTTTCTGAAGTGATGGATATGTTCCTTATCTTGACTGTAGGATTGGATTCACAAGTGCATACAGATATAAAAACTTATTAGAGATTATACTTTAAATATGTACAGTGTATTGTATGTCAACCAAACCTTAAGGAGATATTTGACACATATTTACATATTCATAATTTTTCGATACAATTCAATTAGGTGAAAAATTCCCATGATTATATTCTTACAATATTTTTTGTTTTTTTACATTTTATTTATTTTTTAAATTTTATTATGTTCTGTTAGTCACCATACAATACATCATTAGTTTTTAATGTGGTGATCCACGATCCATTGTTTTCGTATAACACCCAGTGCTCCATGCAGTACGTGCCTTCCTTAATACCCGTCACCGGGCTAACCCATCCCCCCTCCCCCCTCCCCTCTAAAACCCTGTTTGTCTCTCAGAGTCCATAGTCTCTCATGGTTCATCTCTCCCTCCATTCCCCCCCCCATTTTTCCCTTCCTTCTCCTAGTGTCCTCCCTGCTATTCCTTATGTTCCACAAATAAGTGAAACCGTATGATAATTGACTTCCTCTGCTTGACTTATTTCACTTAGCATAATCTCCTCCAGTCCCATCCATGTTGATGTAAAAGTTGGGTATTCATCCTTTCTGATGGCTGAGTAATATTCCATTGTATATGTGGACCACATCTTCTTTAACCATTCATCTGTTGAAGGGTGTCTCGGCTCTTTCCACAGTTTGGCTATTGTGGACATTGCTGCTATGAACATTGGGGTGCATATGGCCCTTCTTTTCACTACATCTGTGTCTTTGGGGTAAATACCCAGAAATGTAATTGCTGGGTCATAGGGTAGATCTATTTTTAAATTTTTGAGGAACCTCTCCACTCTTTTCCAAAGTGGCTGTACCAACTTGCATTCCCACCAACAGTGTAAGAGGGTTCCCCTTTCTCCACAACCTCTCCAACATTTGTTGTTTCTTTCCCTGTCCATTTTTGCCATTCTAACTGGTGTAAGGTGGTATCTCAATGTGGTTTTGATTTGAATTTCCCTGATGGCTAATGATGATGAACATTTTTTCATGCATCTGTTAGCCATTTGTATGTCTTCTTCGGAGAAGTGTCTTTTCATATCTTCTGCCCACTTTTTGACTTGATTATTTGTTTCTTGGGTGTTGAGTTTGAGAAGTTCTTTATAGATCTTGGATACCAGCCCTTTATCTGTAGTGTCATTTGCAAATATCTTCTCTCATTCTGTGGGTTGCCTCTTTGTTTTGTTGACTGTTTCCTTTGCTGTGCAGAAGCTTTTTATTTTGAAGTCCCAAAATTTCATTTTCGCTTTTGTTTCACTAGCTTTTGGAGATGTATCTTGAGAGAAGTTGCTGTGGGTGATGTCAAAGAGTTTACTGCCTATGTTCTCCTCTAGGATTTTGATGGAGTCCCGTCTCACATTGAGGTCTTTCATCCACTTTGAGTTTATCTTTGTGAATGGTGTTAGAGAATGGTCGAGTTTCATTCTTCTGCATGTGGCTGTCCAATTTTCCCAGCACCATTTATTGGAGAGACTGTCTTTTATCCATTGCATGTTTCTTCCTGCTTTGTCGAAGATTATTTGACCATAGAGTGGAGGGTCCATATCTGGGTTCTCCATTCTGTTCCATTGGTCTATATGTCTGTTTTTGTGCCAGTACCATGCTGTCTTGGTGATCACGGCTTTGTAATAGAGCTTGAAATCGGGCAACGTGATGCTCCCAGCTTTGTTTTTCCTTTTCAACATTTCCTTGGCGATTCGGGGTCTTTTCTGATTCCATACAAATTTTAGGATTGTTGGTTCCAGCATTTGAAAAATGTCATTGGAATTTTGATCGGGATGGCGTTGAAGGTATAGGTTGCTCTGGGTAGCATAGACATTTTAACAATGTTTATTCTTCCAATCCATGAGCATGGAATATTTTTCCATCTTTTTGGGTCTTCTTCAATTTCTTTCATGAGTGTCCTGTAGTTCCTAGAGTATAGATCCTTTACCTCTTCGGTTAGGTTTATTCCGAGGTATCTTATGGTTTTGGGTGCTATTGTAAATGGAATCGTTTCTCAAATTTCTCTTTCTACAGTTGCATTTTTAGTGTATAGGAAAGCAACTGATTTCTGTGCATTGATTTTCTATCCTGCCACATTAGTGAATTGCTCTATGAGTTCGAGTAATTTGGGGGTGGAGTCTTTTGCGTTTTCCACATAAAGTATCATGTCGTCTGTGAAAAGAGAGTTTGACTTCTTCTTTGCCGATTTGAATACCTTTTATTTCTTTTTGTTGTCTGATTGCTGTTGCCAGGACTTCTAGTACTATGTTGAACAATAGTGGTGAGAGTGGGCATCCTTGACGTGTTCCTGATCTTAAGGGAAAGGCTCTCAGCTTTTCCCCATTGAGGGTGATATTCACTGTGGGTTTTTCATAGATGGATTTTATGAACTTGAGGAATGTTCCCTCTATCCCTATACTCTGAAGAGTTTTAATCAGGAAAGGATGCTGTATTTTGTCAAATGCTTTTTCTGCATCAATTGAGAGGACCATGTGGTTCTTCTCCCTCCTCTTATTAATGTTTTCTATCACACTGATTGATTTGCGAATGTTGAACCACCCTTGCATCCCGGGGATAAATCCCACTTGGTCGTGGTGGATGATCCTTTTAATGTATTGTTGGATCCTGTTAGCTAGGATTTTGTTGAGGATTTTGGAATCCATATTCATCAGGGATATCGATCTGAAATTCTCGTTTTTGATGGGGTCTTTGCGTGGTTTGGGGATCAAGGTAATGCTGGCCTCATAGAATGAGTTTGGAAGTTTTCCTTCTGTTTCTATTGTTTGAAACAGCTTCAGTAAAAAAGGTATTATTTCTTCTTTGAATGTTTGGTAGAATTCCCCAGGGAATCCATCAGGCCCCGGACTCTTGTTTTTTGGGAGGTTTTTGATCACTGCTTCAATCTCGTTACTGGTTATTGGCCTACTCAGGTTGTCAATTTCTTCCTGTTTCAGTCTTGGCAGCTTATAGGTTTCCAGGAAGGCCTCCATCTCATCCAGATTGCTCAGTTTATTGGCATATAGTTGTTGATAATAATTTCTAGTAATTGTTTCTATTTCCTTGGTGTTAGTCGTGATCTCTCCCCTTTCATTCATAATTTTATTCATTTGGGTCCTTTCTCTTTTCTTTTGGATAAGTCTGGCCAGTGGTTTATCAATCCTATTAATTCTTTCAAAGAACGAACTTCTAGTTTCGTTGATCTGATCTACTGTGTTTCTGGTTTCTAATTCATTGATCTCTGCTCTAATTTTAATTATTTCTCTTCTAATGCGTGGCTTAGGCATCGTTTGTTGCTTTTTCTCCAGTTCTTTAAGGTGTAGAGTTAGTTGGTGAATCCGGGAATTTTCTATTTTTTTGAGTGAGGCTTGGACGGCTATGTATTTCCCCCTTCGTTAAGGGGGGAAATACACTTTGCAGTGTCCCATAGGTTTTGGACCGATGTGCTTTCGTTCTCATTGATTTCCATGAATTGTTTAAGTTCTTCTTTGATTTCCTGGTTGACCCAAGCATTCTTGAGCAGAGTGATCTTTAGCTTCCAAGTCTTTGAATTTCTGCCAAATCTTTTCTTGTGATTGAGTTCCAGTTTTAAAGCATTATGGTCTGAGAATATGCAGGGAATAATCTCAACCTTTTGGTATCGGTTGAGACCTGATTTGTGACCCAGTACGTGGTCTATTCTGGAGAAAGTTCCATGTGCGCTTGAGAAGAACGAGTATTCTGTTCTTTTAGGGTGGAATGCTCTGTAAATATCTATGAGGTCCATCTGGTCCAGTGTATCATTCAAAGCTCTTGTTTCCTTGTTGAATTTCTGCTTGGATGATCTGTCCATTGCTGAGAGTGGAGTATTGAGGTCTCCTACAATTAACGTACTGTTATTAATATGACTCTTTATTTTGGTTAACAGTTGGCTTATGTAGATGGCTGCTCCCCTGTTGGGGGCATAAATATTTACAATTGTTAGATCTTCTTGTTGGATAGACCCTTTAAGAATGATATAGTGTCCTTCTGTGTCTCTAATTACAGACTTTAGTTTAAAATCTAATTTGTCTGATATAAGAATTGCTACCCCAGCTTTCTTTTGAGGTCCGCTGGCATGGAAGATGGATCTCCATCCCTTCACTTTCAGTCTGGATGTATCTTTAGGTTCAAAATGAGTCTCTTGTAGACAGCATATGGACAGGTCCTGTCTTTTTATCCAATCTGCAACCCTGTGCCGTTTTATGAGAGCACTTAGGCCATTCACGTTGAGAGTGATAATTGAAAGATATGAATTAATTGTCATCATGTTGCCTGTGAAGACGTTGTTTTAATAGATTGTCCCTGTAAATTTCTGTTCTATATCACTCTTGGGGTCTTTCTCCTTTTATAGAACCCCCCTTAGTATTTCTTGCAGGGCCGGCTTAGTGGTCACATATTCTTTCAGTTTCTGCCGGTCCTGGAAGCTCTCCATCTCTCCATCCATTCTAAATGACAGCCTTGCCGGATAAAGTATTCTTGGCTGCATGTTCTTCTCATTTAGTACCCTGAATATGTCTTGCCAGGCCTTTCTGGCTTGCCAGGTCTCTGTGGATGAGGTGTGACGGTATTCTGATGTTCCTCCCTTTGTACGTAAGGAATCTCTTCCCCCTAACTGCCCTTAAGATGGTTTCCTTGGTTCTAAGATTTGCGAGTTTTACTATTACATGCCGGGGTGTTGGCCTGTTTTCCTTGATCTTGGGAGGGGTCCTCTCTGCCTCTAGGATGCGAATGTTTGTTTCATTCCCCAGATTAGGGAAGTTCTCAGCTACGATTTGCTCAAATACATCTTCTAGTCCTCTCTCTCTCTCCACTCCCTCCGGGATTCCAATTAATCTGACATTGGAAGGCTTCATGGTGTCACTTATTTCTCTGATTCTATTTTCATGGATTCTGAGTTGTTTTTCCCTGGCCTCCTCTTTTCCCTTTTTATCTATTATATTGTCTTCCAGGTCGCTTATTCATTCTTCTGCCTCAGTTACCGCAGCTGTTAGATTATCTAGATTGGATTGGATCTCATTGATAGCCTTTTTTTTCTTTTTTCTCTATTTATTTTCATTGATAGCCTTTTTAATTTCTGCCAATTCAGCTTTCATTTCTGCCCTTAGAGACTCTATGTTGCCATTAATTGATTTCTCCATTCTAGCCATTGTCTTCACAATTGCTAGCCTGAATTCCATCTCTGACGTCTTGGTTATATCTGCATCCATTTGTAAATCTGCAGCATGAGTCATGATCTCTGAATCTTTTCTCTTTTGGGGGTTCCTCCTCCTAGTCATTCTGTTGGTGTGTGTTTGAGGGAATGTATAGAGTCCAAATTATTGACCAGAACCCAAGCAAGATGCACCTGTTTTCTAGGGACCTTAGGGTTGCTGGCCTCTTGTTTTCCAGACTGTCTTCTGGGTGAGGGGCCTACTGCGCTGTTACTCAGGCAACCCTGTTTGGGCGGAGTTGCCCTGTCCCCCTGTGGTGGGGGATGGGCTCAGCGGGAATCAGTTTTGGGGGTTTTTGTTCTCTGGCGGCTTTCCCTGGCGGCTTTCCGCGTCTCTTCCACGAGTCAGAGCAGAAGAGACCATTTCCAGCCCTCTGCCTCAAAGCAGAGAGACCGCAGTCTGTTCTTCAGTGAGCTCTCCAGGCCACACTGTCTCTGTTTCTGTCGGGGCTGCTATAAACCGCAGCGTCCTGGGTTGTGCGCCCCTCCACAGCGCCCCCAGTCCTGCCTCCAGGTCAGAGCACGTCTCTGCCCTTTGTGCTTCTAAAACCGCCAGCCGCTCCCAGTTTGCACGCACAACCCCGCTGCTCTGGGTTTCCGCCCCGGCGGCTGCCCTAAAGTCCTCTCCCTGCCGCTACCGATCTGCGAGGAAAGCAGCTCCAGAACAGCCCCGTCCCCAGCGCGCGAGGCAGTCGCTCACCGGCGGTGTAGGATCCCCACGGCCAGGCACCCTCCCACTGCCGTTTATCCTCCGAGATCTGCCCGCGGAATCGGGGCTCCCCGCTTTGTACCTCAAAACCAACCGCCTGCGATATTCTGTTTGTAGAGATCCAGATCTTCTTACATCTCAGGCTGATTTCGTGGATGCTCAGAGTGGTCTGGTAGATATCCAGCTCAGTTCCCGGGACCAGCTGAAATAGGGTCCCCTACTCCTCCGCCATCTTTCCTCCTCCCCTCTTATGATATTTTTAAAAAGATTTTGCGTATTTATTTGACACAGAGAAAGAGCACAAGCAGGGAGAGCAGCAGAGGGAGTGGGAGAAGCAGGCTCCGTGCCGAGCAGGGAGCCCGACACAGGGCTCGATCCCAGGACACTAGGATCATGACCTGAGCCAAAGGCAGACTCTTAACCGATTGAGCCACTCAGGAGCCCCTATTCTTAATGTATTAACAGATTCACAATCTGTCTTATCAAATTGGTCCATACGACATATAACCAAAATAGAAACAATCATTAGCAATGAAATTTATCCAAGTATTTAGAGAAAGCTGATGTCTATTTCCTTCTGAAGTACAGAGATAAAATATTGTGTATTAGGAATAATTATATTTATAAGTAACTGCTCAGATTATTGAGAGAGGAACAGGCCAAACTCTACTGTAAGAAATATTTTTTAAAATACTAAAATCTAGGGTTGCCTGGGTGGCTCAGTCAGTTGAGTGTCCAATTCTTGGTCTTGGTTCAGGCCATGATCTCATGGGTCACGAGATTGAGTCCTGAGTTGGGTTTTGCGCTCAGCAGGGAGTCTGCTTGAAGATTCTCTCCCTCTGCCCCTCTCCCCACTAGCACTCTCTCTCTAAAACAAATAAATAAATCTTTAACAAAAAATAAAAATAAAATACTGAGCCGCTTGGGTGGCTCCGTCAGTTAAGTGTCTGCCTTCGGCTCAGGTCATGATCCCGGGGTCCTGGGATTGAGCCCGGCGTCAGGCTCCCTGCTTAGCAGTGAGTCTGTTTCTCTCTCCCCCTCTGCCCCTCTGCCTGCTTCTGCTCTCTCTCTCTCTCTCTCTCTAATACACAAACAAAATCTTTAAAAAAATAAAATAAAATATTAAAATCTAGTCATTGGAATCTTAAAGTAACACATGGAAATGTTTTGACTCTTTAGAGAATCTTTTTATAAATTGGGGGAAAACCATGAGCACTAGGGAAGAATCTACATTACCATGTCAAATTGCTAGGAAGATCTAAAAATGGTAAATTTCAACACCCTTCTAGGAGATACATGTGATTTGCCAATTACTATTTATGTGGCAAGAACAATTTAGGTTATTCATTGCAAATGCATATTAAAGACCAATTTCCTTCTACAACTGGACAATTAATTGCTTTTCAGTAAAAAGGAATCCCTAATAGGGGCCTCAAGAGCTACTACACAGCAGTGTAGCTGCTGATGGACTAAAATTCCACCTGTTAAACCTCTTCTCCCATGATGAGATCAAAGTAGCTTCTCTACTTTTAGGCTAGGAGAGGAGCTATTCCACAATATGCTTTTATTCAGATCTTTGAATACCCTTGTGTCAGATGTCATTTCCCATTAAGGATTTGAAGGGTTGGGGTCTTCTGAGGACTGCTGCCCTTGAATCTGGAGTAGAAGCTTCAGCAGCCATCAGGATACAGATCTTCAGAACCTGCCTCCTTCAGGCACCTGATATTAGATGGACCACTGACCAGAAGAGTGGCACAGGGATCAATCCAGCAATTACTATGCTTTACTGGTATAACTATGTGCCCAGCACCATGCTAGGCACTGGGTAAGGACAATGACACTGATACAATTGGGCCCTGATCATAACAACCACATGGTATTATAATGGGCTTCTTACCAGGACCTTTTCTTCTCCTTTCCTCCTCTATCCCCTACGAAGTTTTAAAGGAGTAAGAAGTGGCCTGCATTCATACAGGCATTCATGATCCCCCAGGAACCACAGGGCCGTGGGCTGGCTCCTGTGCATCACTGACTGTTCTCAGCAATCCTGTGGGTAAAACTTTGTCATCCCCATTTGACAGAGGGGGAAGCTGGGGCTTAGAGTCCTTACCTCTTTTACCTACCGCACCCATGCCTTTATTTTTTTTAACTTTTTTTTTTCATTATGTTCAGTTAGCCAACATATAGTACCTCATAGGTTTTTGCTGTAGTATTCAATGATTCATTAGTTGCATATAATGCCCAATGCCTTAAGGAGGGCGCCCATGCCTTTAGAGGAAAGCAGCTCCAGAACAACCCTGGAGCAGGACCCAAAGTCACTGGGACAGGGCAGGACCCCAACTGTTTTACCTATGACACAGCCTGTAACACCCAAGTATTATGGCTGGGACACTGAGCCCCCAAGTGGGAAACAGGCTTGGATCTGGATTGCTTTGCCTCCCCACACCCCAGGGCAGTTCAGCCACTGCGGTGACCCATGCCCTCAGCTGAGTCCCAAACACCTAAGGTGGGACCTGATCTTCACACCAGGGTATGTTTTGTCTCCACTGAAAAGTCATCACGGTGGCCTTAATGACGTTAGGTTTCTATGGCAATCATGAAGCACAGGCAGGCTCCCCCACACCAGAAATGTGTCCACTCAGCAATCCATGCCCTGGTCTTTTGCCAAAAGCAAAACACCTTCATTCTTCAGGCTACCAAGTGAGAAGGCATTGTAATTAGATGCGCTAGACTGGGACCCCTGCTATTGGTGGAACTCTGCCCAGGTTAATGGCACAAAGAACGTCCCTGTCATCTGGAGTTTTGTTTGCTTTGAAGAGACAGTAGGGGCATATTATCAGTACACACACCCCAGGGAGGTATTTTAGGGTTCTTGGAGATGAGCTGGCCCTTGCTGGGTGAATATATAAAACCAAGGCTTTGGTAAGCAGTTAGTCAGCCATCTGTGGCAGAAAACTAAGGGATTGTCTATAATCATGTGACTGAACCATCTACACACACACACACACACACACACACACACACACACACACACACGCAAGTCATTTAAGAAGTCTCAGAGTTATTTCAAGGAGGCAGGTCTAAAATATTACAAATCATACTTTTCCATTGTATTTTCCTTATGTTTTTTGCTTTTGTCATGTAATTTTTTAAATGAAATTAAATACATCACTCTTTCCCTTGTTAAAAAAAACAAAGAAACACAGACCCAAAACGGTGTTACTTCGACCATGTTCCCAAACGGGGACTTAATAACATAATCTAATTGCAGTTTCAACCTCCCCCAGACATGTAATCTTAACCAGTCAATCAGGAATTTTCAATCAGTGCTAATTAACCCAACACGTGGGCCCTCTCCATTCTGCCCCCCAACAGTTGAGGCAATCAGTGTAAGACCCTTTGCTTTCCACCCTATAGAAAAGCCAACTTGCCTGAAATAATTCTTTTCTTTTGCTAATAGCTTTCCTGCCCCACCTTCCTTCTATAAAAACCTTCCATTTTTTCTTTTTTTTTTAATTTTTTTATTGTTATGTTAATCACCATATATTACATCATTTGTTTTGGTGTAGTGTTCCATGATTCATTGTTTGTTCATAACACCCAGTGCTCCATGGAGAATGTGCCCTCTTTAATACCCATCACCAGGCTAACCCATCCCCCTACCCCCCTCCCCTCTAGAACCCTCAGTTTGTTTTTCAGAGTCCATCATCTCTCCTGGTTCGTCTCCCCCTCTGACTTACTCCCCTTCATTCTTCCTCTCCTGCTATCTTCTTCTTTTTTCTTAAAATATGTTGCATTATTTGTTTCAGAAGTACAGATCTGTGATTCAACAGTCTTGCACAATTCACAGCGCTCACTGTAGCACATACCCTCCCCAATGTCTATCACCCAGGCACCCCATCCCTCCCACCCCCAACCACTCCAGTAACACTCAGTTTGTTCCTGAGATTAAGATTTCCTCATATCAGTGAGGTCATATGATATATGTCTTTCTCTGATTGACTTATTTCACTAAGCATAACACCCTCCAGTTCCATCCACGTCGTTGCAAATGGCAAGATCTCATTCCTTTTGATGGCTGCATAATATTCCATTGTGTATATATACCACCTCTTCTTTATCCATTCATCTGTCGATGGACATCTTGGCTCTTTCCACAGTTTGGCTATTGTGGACATTGCTGCTATATACATTGGGGTGCATGTACCCCTTAGGGTCCCTACATTTGTATCTTTGGGGTAAATACCCAGTAGTGCAATTGCTGGATCGAATGGTAGCTCTAATTTCAACTGTTTGAGGAACCTCCATACTGTTTTCCAGAGGGGTTGCACCAGCTTGCATTCCCACTAACAGTGTAGGAGGGTTCCCCTTTCTCCACATCCCCGCCAACATTTGTCGTTCCCTGACTTGTTAATTTTAGCCATTCTGACTGGTGTGAGGTGGTATCTCATTGAGGTTTTGATTTGGATTTCCCTGATGCCGAGCGATGTTGAGCACTTTTTCATGTGCCTGTTGGCCATTTGGATGTCTTCTTTGGAAAAATGTCTGTTCGTGTTTTCTGCCCATTTCTTGATGGGATCATTTGTTCTTTGGGTGTTGAGTTTGATAAGTTCTTTATAGATTTTGGATACTAGCCCTTTATCTGATATGTCATTTGCAAATATTTTCTCCCATTCTGTCGGTGGTCTTTTGGTTTTGTGGACTGTTTCTATTGCTGTGCAAAAGCTTTTTATCTTGATGAAATCCCAATAGCTCATTTTTGCCCTGGCTTCCCGTGCCTTTGGTGATGTTTCTAGGAAGAAGTTGCTGCGGCTGAGGTCGAAGAGGTTGCTACCTGTGTTCTTCTTTAGGATTTTGATGGACTCCTGTCTCACGTTTAGGTCTTTCAACCATTTGGAGTCTATTTTTGTGTGTGGTGTAAGGAAATGGTTCAGTTTCATTCTTCTGCATGTGGCTGTCCAATTTCCCCAACACCATTTGTTGAAGAGACTGTCTTTTTTCCATTGGACATTCTTTCCTGCTTTGTCAAAGATAAGTTGACCATAGAGTTGAGGGTCCATTTCTGGGCTCTCGATTCTGTTCCATTGATCTATGTGTCTGTTTTGGTGCCAGTACCATACTGTCTCGATGATGACAGCTTTGTAATAGAGCTGGAAGTCCGGAATTGTGATGCCGCCAGCTTTGCTTTTCTTTTTCAATATTCCTCTGGCTATTCGGGGTCTCTTCTGGTTCCATACAAATTTTAGGATTATTCGTTCCATTTCTTTGAAAAAAGTGGATGGTATTTTGATGGGGATTGCATTGAATGTGTAGATTGCTCTAGGTAGCATTGACATCTTCACAATGTTGGTTCTCCCAATCCATGAGCATGGAACGTTTTTCCATTTCTTTGTGTCTTCTTCAATTTCTTTCCTGAGTATTTTATAGTTTTCTGAGTACAGATCCTTTGCCTCTTTGGTTCAATTTATTCCTAGGCATCTTATGGTTTTGGGTGCAATTGTGAATGGGATCGACTCCTTGATTTGTCTCTCTTCTGTCTTGTTGTTGGTGTATAGGAATGCCTCTGATTTCTGTGCATTGATTTTATAGCCTGCTACTTGACTGAATTCCTGTATGAGTTCTAGCAGTTTTGGGGTGGAGTTTTTTGGGTTTCCGACATAAAGTATCATATCATCTGCAAAGAGTGAGAGTTTGACTTCCTCTTTGCCGATTTGGATGCCTTTGATTTCTTTTTGTTGTCTGACTGCTGTGGCTAGGACTTCTAATACTATGTTGAATAGCAGTGGTGAGAGTGGACATCCCTGCCGCGTTCCTGACCTTAGGGGAAAAGCTCTCAGCTTTTCCCCATTGAGAATGATATTCGCTGTAGGTTGTTCGTAGATGGCTTTTATGATATTGAGGTATGTACCCTCTATCCCTATACTCTGAAGAGTTTTGATCAAGAAAGGATGCTGTACTTTGTCAAATGCTTTTTCTGCATCTATTGAGAGGATCATATGATTCTTGTTCTTTCTTTTGTTAATGTATTGTATCATGTTGATTGATTTGCGGATGTTGAAGCAGCCTTGCAGCCCAGGGATAAATCCCACTTGGTCGTGGTGAATAATCCTTTTAATGTACTGTTGGATCCTATTGGCTAGTATTTTGGTGAGAATTTTTGCATCCAGGTTCATCAAGGATATTGGTCTGTAATTCTCCTTTTTGATGGGGTCTTTGTCTGGTTTTGGGAATCAAGGTAATGGTGGCCTCATAAAATGAGTTTGGGAGTTTTCCTTCCATTTCTATTTTTTGGAACAGTTTCAGGAGAATAGGTATTAATTCTTCTTTAAATGTCTGATAGAATTCCCCTGGGAAGCCATCTGGCCCTGGGCTTTTGTTTCTTGGGAGATTTTTGATGACTGCTTCAATTTCCTTAGTGGTTATAGGTCTGTTCAGGTTTTCTATTTCTTCCTGGTTCAGTTTTGGTAGTTGATACATCTCTAGGAATGCGCCCATTTCTTCCAGGTTATCTAATTTGCTGGCATAGAGTTGCTCATAATATGTTCTTATAATTGTTTGTATGTCTTTGGTGTTGGTTGTGATCTCTCCTCTTTCATTCATGATTTTGTTGATTTGGGTCATTTCTCTTTTCTTTTTGATCAGTCTGGCCAGGGGTTTATCAATCTTGTTAATTCTTTCAAAGAACCAGCTCCTAGTTTCGTTGATCTGTTCTACTGTTCTTTTGGTTTCTAGTTCATTGATTTCTGCTCTGATCTTTATTATTTCTCTTCTCCTGAGGGGTTTAGGCTTTATTTGCTGTTCTTTCTCCAGCTCCTTTAGGTGTAGGGTTAGGTTGTGGATTTGAGACCTTTCTTGTTTCTTGAGGAAGGCTTGTATTGCTATGTACTTTCCTCTGAGGACTGCCTTTGCTGTATCCCAAAGATTCTGGACAGCTGTGTTTTCATTTTCATTGGTTTCCATGAATTTTTTAAATTCTTCTTTAATTTCCTGGTTGACCCATTCATTCTTTAGTAGGATGCTCTTTAGCCTCCATGTATTTGAGTTCTTTCCGACTTTCCTCCTGTGACTGAGTTCTAGTTTCAAAGCATTGTGGTCTGAAAATATGCAGGAAATGATCCCAATCTTTCGGTACCGGTTGAGACCCGATTTGTGACCTAGGATGTGATCAATTCTGGGGAATGTTCCATGGGCACTAGAGAAGAATGTGTATTCTGTTGCTTTGGGATGGAATGTTCTGAATATGTCTGTGAAGTTCATTTGGTCCAGTGTGTCATTTAAAGTCTTTATTTCCTTGTTGATCTTTTGCTTAGATGATCTGTCCATTTCAGTCAGGGGGGTGTTAAAGTCCCCCACTATTATTGTATTGTTGTCAATGTGTTTCTTCGCTTTTGTTATTGATTGCCTTATATAATTGGCTGCTCCCATATTCGGGGCATAGGTATTTACAATTGTTAGATCTTCTTGTTGGATAGACCCTTTAAGTAGGATATAGTGTCCTTCCTCATCTCTTATTACAGTCTTTGTTTTAAAATCTAGTTTGTCTGATATAAGGATTGCCACCCCAGCTTTCTTTTGGCGTCCATTAGCATGGTAAATGGTTTTCCACCCCCTCACTTTCAATCCGGGGGTGTCTTTGGGTCTAAAATGAGTCTCTTGCAGACAGCATATTGATGGGTCTTGTTTTTTAATCCATTCTGATAGCCTGTGTCTTTTGATTGAGGCATTTAGCCCATTTACATTCAGGGTAATTATTGAAAGGTATGAATTTAGTGCCACTGTATTGCCTGTAAGATGACTGTTACTGTATGTTGTCTGTGTTCCTTTCTGGTCTTTGCTGCTTTTAGGCTCTCTCTTTGCTTAGAGGACCCCTTTCAATATTTCTTGGAGGGCTGGTTTCGTGTTTGCAAATTCCTTTAGTTTTTGTTTGTTGTGAAAGCTTTTTATCTCTCCTTCTATTTTCAATGACAGCCTAGCTGGATATAGTATTCTTGGCTGCATATTTTTCTCGTTTAGTGCTCTGAAGATATCTTGCCAGTCCTTTCTGGCCTGCCAGGTCTCTGTGGATAGGTCTGTTGCCAATCTAATATTTCTACCATTGTAGGTTACATATCTCTTCTCCCGAGCTGCTTTCAGGATTTTCTCTTTGTCTCTGAGACTCGTAAGTTTTACTATTAGATGTCGGGGTGTTGACCTATTATTATTGATTTTGAGAGGGGTTCTCTGTGCCTCCTGGATTTTGATGCCTGTTTCCTTCCTCACATTAGGGAAGTTCTCTGCTATTATTTGCTCCCATATACCTTCTGCCCCTCTCTCTCTTTCTTCTTCTTCTGGGATCCCAATTATTCTAATGTTGTTTCGTCTTATCGTATCGCTTATCTCTCGAATTCTGCCCTCGTGATCCTGTAGTTGTTTCTCCCTCTTTTTCTCAGCCTCTTTATTTTCCATCATTTGGTCTTCTATATCACTGATTCTCTCCTCTGCCTCATTTATCCTAGCAGTTAGTGCCCCCATTTTTGATTGCACCTCATCAATAGCCTTTTTGATTTCGACTTGGTTAGATTTTAGTTCTTTTATTTCTCCAGAAAGGGTTTCTTTAATAACTTCCACGCTTTTTTCAAGCCCAGCTAGTATCTTTAAAGTCATGATTCTGAACTCTAAGTCTGACATCGTACTAATGTCCGTATTGAGTAGGTCCCTGGCTGACGGTACTACCTCTTGTTCTTTTTGCTGAGGTGATTTTTTTCGTCTTGTCAGTTTGTCCAGAGGAGAATAGATGAATGAGAGAACAAAATGCTAACAGGTTTACAACGTCCCCAGCAAATATACTGTATACAAATCAGAGAAGACCTGAAACCAGGGGAAAAGAAAGGGAAAGAAAGAAAAAAGAAAGAGAAAAAAAAAAAGAAAAAAAAAGATAAAAACAAAAACAGAACAATACAAAAAAAGCAGAATGTGATCAAATATGATCAGACTAGTGCATAGATCAGTGCCACACAGTAGATTTGGGGCGTATTTTGGTCTGTTAGAAAAAAGTGCCTCCTAAAATTTTAAAGGAAGAAAGACATATATGTACAAAATAAGGGTTGATACAATGAAGGGATAGAAGATGACTGTAAAGATGAAAATTATAAAAGATTTTATAAAAGGACTTGATAAGAAGTTGTTTGAAAAAAGAAAGAAGACTTAAAAAAAAAAAAGAAAAAAGGGAGAGAATGTGATCAGGCAGGAGACTAGAACAGAGCCATACACTAGTGATTTAGGGTATATTTTGATCTGTTAGAAGAAACTGTATCTCAAAATTTTAAAGAGAGAACAACTTATATATATATGCCAAAAATAAGGGTAACTACTATGAAGGGATAAAATATGACTCTAAAAATGAACAATAAAAAGTGTTTTTTTTTTTTAAAAGAGATTGATAAGATGTTGGTTGAAAAAGGGAAAAAGAAAAAAAAGTTAACAAAAATTAACTTTGATGAACTAATGAATCATGGTAAAAAAAAAGCCATGAATTCTATGTGCAGTATTCCCCTAGCGCTGGAGTTCTCCAGTTCTCCTTGATCGGTAAACTTGGTCTTGGCTTGCTGGCTGTTCGTGCTGATCTTCTGGGGGAGGGGCCTGTTGCTGTGGTTTCCAAATGTCTTTGCCGGAGGCTGAATTGCCCCGCCCTTGTCGGTCCCGGCTAAGCAAGCTGCTCGGGTTTGATCTCAGGAGTTTTGTTCCCTGCAAGCTCTCGGTACAGCCTTGGAGGACCAGGGCAAAAATGGTGGCCTCCCAATCTCCACCCGGAGGAGCTGAGAACTCGGGGCCCCGCTCCTCAGTGCGCCCACAGAGAAAAGCAGTCACTCCCTTGTCCCCGGTCTCCGGCCGCTCTCCGTGCTCACCCGGCCTGTGACCAAGCGTTGCTATCTCTGGCACCCGACCCCGTGTGGAGTCTCCAAACCCAGCAGATCCCTGTGGCGCGTTCCCGTGCCGCTCCTCCCCGGGAAGGAAGGGGAGTCTCCCCGGATCTGCCGCCTGTTGGGTCCCTGCTGGAGGAGCAGTGGCCCGACTGGGCCGCGGATCACAGTTTATGGCAACCCCAAGCTGAGACCCCGCGCCTCAGCTCCATCTCTGCAGCCGGCTTCCCTGCTCCGATACCTGGGAGCTCTGGCGCACTCAGGCACCCCCGGTCTTTCTGTGACCCCAAGGGTCCTGAGACCACACTGTCCCGGGAGGATTCCACGCCCTGCTTAGCCACTGCAGCGACGTCCCTCAGCGGAGCCGACTTCTAACAGTTCCGATTTTGTGCTCCGCGGCTCTATCACTTGCCAGAAGTGGCCGGCGGAGGCCCCTCCCCCGCCGTCTATCCTCCCGAATATCGCCTCGGATTCACTTCTCCGCACGTCCTACCTTCCAGTAAGTGGTCGCTTCTCTGTTCAGATAGTTGTTGCTACTCTCCTCTTTGATCTCCTGTTGAGTTCGTAGGTGTTCAGAATGTTTTGATCCCTATTCAGCTGAATTCCTGAGACCAGATGAAATCTAGGTCTCCTACTCCTCTGCCATCTTGCTCCGCCCCAAACCTTCCATTTTTTACATCTCCTAGGAATGCCCCTCTATTTGTTTGATGGGATGCTGCAGATTCATGAAAATAGTTTAATAAAGCCAATTAGATCTTTGCAATTTATTCAGCTTAATTTTTGTTATATCACTCCCCAATTGTCTATGGATTGTTAGTCATAGCTGGAAAAGTTTCCTTTACCACCAGGTTATAGAGGAATTTCACTGGCTGTACTTCTCTGGACAAGAGAGAAAGTTGGATCATAGTGGGGTGTCAAGCATAAGAGGAACAGTTTGAGGGGGCGACCGTCTTGTGAGAAAGGTACAGAAACCATGTTACTAACTCAGGAGAATTAGATGTTGAGATCAGGGTCCCGGTCTCAGGCTTGTCTTTGAGAACTGTCTCTCCTCTTTCTCCTGTGCATCTGAGTCCAGGCCCCCACAACCAGGAAACAAGGTCTTCAATGAAGCAGAAACTCTATGTCACCTCAGATAGACCCCCTCAGAGGACTAAATGGTAGAGATGAACTTCCTAGGATAAGACAGCCACAAAATCATTTTTGAAACCTACCATACAGGGCGCCTGCGTGGCTAAGTCAGTTAAGCTTCTGCCTTAGGCTCAGGTCATGATCCCAGGGTCCTAGGATCGAGTCCCACAAGGGGCAGCCTGCTCCGCAGGGAGTCTGCTTCTCCCTCTGCCCCTCCTCTCACTCGTTCTCTCAATCTCTCTCCCTCTCTCAAATAACGTCTGCTTCTCCCTCTGCCCCTCCTCCCACTCGTTCTCCCAATCTCTCTCTCTCTCTCTCAAATAAATAAATAAAACCTTTAAAAAAAAAAAAGAAAGAAATCTACCATACAACTTGGCCATGGACTAAAGAGAAAGTAAAACCTCTAGTATGCACCCATGAAAGAATCAAGACTGAAACCACACAAGTGTTACCTTTTCCTTCACTCACTCTCTCTGGGAGTGAGGTCTCCTCAAGAGAAGGTAGTAGCCTCTGAGTGCTATTCAAGACAATGGAGGTCTGGGTTACAAGTAGCTTCAATTTCTGAAGGTACAACTTCCCCCTTCAACTGAATTATTTCCTGTTGAAATGCTGGGTTTCCGGGACTCAGGGTTAAGCTTAGTCAAAAAGTGCTTCGAATGGAGTCTGTTTTAGGACAACCTAAACACCCCGTGGGGTGGCCACTAACACCCATCTTTCCACCTGTGAACATTTTCAGTTACCCAGTCTAGATATCAAGACAGGGAAGATGTGGATGCAGATATGGAATTGGAGTGACAATTGCTGGCACACAGTAGACATCTAATTCACATTTAATAAACATGAGGTGTAGATATAGGCATCAGTAGGATATAAAATTATGTATATGTTCTTCCAGGCTTTTTATTCACATGTGAACTTTTCAAAGAGCATTCAATTACAACAGCTGTTCTTTCATAATCTGGTTTGAAGAAAACTTTGCATTACTTTATCTAAAAGTTACATCTTTTCATTAAGAAAAAATAACCTGTAGAAAATGAAAAAGATACTTCTACATAGATGTATGTGACCCTGTTTTTTTATATTCTAAGCAAGTGATAGATACAGAGGGATTGTCCCAGTTAGGTGAAAAATCCAGAAATCTGGATGATCCCATGAAGGCTTAATACATATTCTTTTCAAACTATTCTAAAAAAGAAGAGGAAAGAAATCTTCCAAATTCATTTCATGAGGCCATCTTGCCGTGATACCAGAAGCAGATGAAGATACTACAAAAAAGGAGAACTACAGGCCAATATCTCTGATGAATGTAGAGGCAAAACTCCTCAACAAAGTACTAGAAAAATGAATCCAACAATACATTTGAAAAAATCGTTCACCATGATCAAGTCAGATTTATTCCTGGGATGCAAGGGTAGTTCAATATTTACAAATTAATCAATGTGATACACAACGTCAGTAAGAGAAAGGATAAAAACCGCATGATCATTTCAAGAGCTGCAGAAAAAGCATTTGACAAAGGACAACATTTATTCATGATAAAAACCCTCAACAAAGCAGTTTAGAGGGAGCATACCTCAAAACAATAAAGACCATATGTGAAAAACCCACAGCTAACATCATACTCAATGGGGAAGAGCAGAGAACTTTTCCTCTAAGATCAGGAATAAGACAAGGATATCTATTCTTACCAATTTTATTGAACATAGTACTGGAAGTCCTAGCCACAGCAATCAGACAATAAAAATAAATAAAAGACATTCATATTGGTAAGGAAGAAGTCAAACTTTCACTGTTTGCAGATGACATGATACTATATATAGAAAACCCTAAAGACTCACCAAAAACTACTAGAACTGATAAATGAATTCAGTAAAGTTGCAGGATACAAAATCAATATACAGAAATCTGTCGCATTCATATCTACTAATAATCAAGTAGAAGAAAAAGAAATTAAGAAAATAATACCATTTACAATTGCACCAAAAATAATAAAATACCTAAAATAAACTTAACCAAGGAGCGAGAGTCCTGTACTCTGAAAACTATAAAACACTGATGAAAGAAATTGAAGATGACACAAACAAATCGAAAGATATTCCATGGTCATGCACTGGAAAAACAAATATTGTGAAAATGTCCATACTACCAAAAGCAATGTACACATTTAACGCAATCCCTATCAAATTACCAACAGCATTTCTCACAGAACTAAAACAAATAATCCTAAAAATTTGTATGGAATCAGAGAAGACCCCAAACAGACAAAGCAATCTTGAAAAAGAAGAATAAAACTAGAGGTATCACAATCCCAGATTTTAAGATACACTACAGAACTGAAGTAATCAAAACAGAATGGTACTGGCACAAAAACACAGATCAACTGGAGAGAACAGAGCCCAGAAATAAAGCCATGATTATATAGCCAATTACTCTTCGATGAAGGAGGCAAGAATATGCAATGGGAAACAGTCTCTTCAACAAATGGTATTGGGAAAACTGGACAGCAACATGCAAAATAATAAAGCTGGACGACTGTCTTACACCATACACAAAAATAAACTCAAAATGGATTAAAGACATAAACACGAGACCTGGAACCATAAAAATCCTAGAAGAGACCACAGACAGTAATTTCTCTGACATTGGCCATAGCAACATTTTTCTATGTGTGTCTCCTGAGCCAAGGGAAACAAAAGTAAAAATACACTATTAGGGCTACACCAAAATGAAAAGCTTCTGCACTGCAAAGGAAACAATCAACAAAACTAAAAGACAACCGAAAGAATGGGAGAAGATATTTGCAAATGACATAAGCGTTAGTATCCAAAATATATTAAAAAAAAACTTATACAACTTAACATAAAAAACACAAATAATCCAATTAACAAATAGGATAGGCAGAAGACATGAAGAAACATTTCTCCAAAGAAGACATACAGATGAACCACAGACACAAGATGCTCAATATCGTCCATCAGGGAAATGCAAATCAAAACTACAATGAGATATCACCTCACACTTGTCAGAATGACAAAACAAACAAACAAACAAACAAACACAAGAAATAAGTGTTGGTGAGGGTGTGAACAAAAAGGAACCCTAGTGAACTGTTGGTGGGAATGCAAACTGGTGCAGCCACTATGGAAAACAACATGGAGATTCTTCAAAAAGGTAAAAATAGAACTACCCTATGATCCAGTAATCGCACTACTGGGTATTTACCCAAAAAATACAAAAGCACTAATTCAAAGGGATATATTCACCCCTATTCTTACTGCAGCATTATTTGCAATAGCCAAGATATGGAATCAACCCAAACGTCCATTGATAGATGAATGGATAAGAAGATATTGCATATATACCCCCCGACACACACAATGGTATATTATTCTGCCATAGAAAAGAATGAGATCTTCCCATTTGCAACAACATGGATGGACCTAGAGGGTATAATGCTAAGTGAAATAAGTCAGTAGAGAAAGACAAATACCGTATGATTACACTCATATGTGGAATTTAAGAAACAAAATAAACGAACAAAGGAAAAAAGAGGCAAACCAAAAAATAGACTCAACTATAGAAAACAAACTAATGGTTACCAGAGGCGAAGTGAGTGGGGGGATGGGTGAAATAGGTGAAGGTGATTAAGGGTACACTTATCATGATGAGCACTGAATAATATATAGAATTGTTGAATCACTATATTGTACACCTGAAACTATTATCATACTGCATGCTGATTACACTGGAATTAAAATTAAAAACTTAATAGAAAAAGCATGATAAAGAATCACAACCAAAACTATAAGAATGAGAAGGAAAGAATAGTTAAAGGTAAAGAAGAAACGAATGGGTTAAGAAACAAAATCCCTGTTAAAGCTCAGAGCAGTTAGGATGGAAAGGAAGCAAAAATTAGCATTGTGTGTGACGCACCCAATAGCGTTCTGGAACTGGAGGGAGGTTTACCCTTGAACTCTTCCCAACACTCCCTTGAGATTATGGACTGGGTTTTCTGTGTATGTGTACATATACACTCTACACATATACACATCATATATATGTTCACCATATGTATATAAATTATACACACACATATATTATTTATAATACATATATATGAATGTATGTATGCATACATTTTGCTAAATTAGCAAGCTGAAGGATGAGAACATCTACTATGTTTATGTGTAAATGTGTGTGTGTGCATCTGTAAGTAATGAAATCATATAAAACATGATTTGTTTTATTCCCTATGTTTTGTTTAGGGAAGCTCTCATTCGGAATAAAGTAAGAAACGAATGCATGGAAATGATAATCATGTCATTCTGGATACTGATTATCCTAAGGAGAAAAGGAAACAAGTGTTAAGATTTTCCTACCTGGATTAATTTCATGGCTCACAATATTTTTTAACTGAAATATTTCATAAGTAGCAGAGTTTTAGGGGATAGTGTTTTTAATCATAAATATAATCCATACTCATATTAACAAATGTTTAACATGGGGCCAAGTGCAGAGGCAAAAATATCAACACCCAGTGGGTTTAGAGGGAACACACTTCAACATAGTAAAGGTCATATATGAAAAACAGACAGCTAACATCATATTCAATGGGGAAAAAAATGAGAGCTTCTTCTCTAAGATGAGGAACAAGATAAGGATGTGCATTCCTACCACTTTTATTCAACATAGTACTGAAAATCCTAGCCACACCAGTCAGAGAAGGAAAAGAAATAAAAGGCATCCAAATTGGTAAGGCAGAAATTTAAATGTCACTATTTGCAGATGACACAATACTATAAATAGAAATCTCTAAAGATACCATCAAAAAAACTATTAGAAGAAATAACTGAATTCAGTAAAGTTGCAGGATACAAAATTAATACACAGAAATTGGTTGTGTTTCTATACACTAATAACATAGTAGAAAGTGAAATTAAGAAAACAATCCTATTTACAATTGCACCAAAAAGAATGAAATACCTGGGAGTAAACTTAACCAAGGAAATAAAAGACTCTACTCTGAAAACTATAAAACATTGTTGAAAGAAATTGAAGACAACACAAATAATTGGAAAGATATTCCATGCTCATGAATTGGAAGAATTAATATTGTTAAAATGTCCAGACCACTCAAAGCAATCTACAGATTCAGTGCGATCCCTATCAAAATGCCAACAGCATTTTTCACAGAACTAGAACAATAATCCTAAAATTTGTATGGAACCACAGAAGACCCTGAATAACCAAAGTAACCTTGAGAAAGAACAAAGCTGGAGTTGTCACAATCCCGGATTTCAAGATAAAGTATAAAGCTACAGTAACCAAAAGTGTATGGTACTAACACAAAAATAGACACATAGATCAATGGAACAGAACAGAGGGTCCAGAAATAAACTCATGCTTATATGGTCAGTGAACATATGCCAATGGAGGCAAGAATATACAATGGGGAAAAGATAATCTCTTCAATAAATGGTGCTGAAAATACTGGACAACTACAAGCAAAAGAATGAAACTGGACTACTTTCTTATACCATACACAAAAATTAACTCAAAATAGATGAAGGACCTAAATGTAAGACATGAAACCATAATGCCCTTAGAAAAAAAATATATGCTTATATAATATCTTTGATATTGGCCTTTAGCAACATATTTTTAGATATGTCTCCGCAGTCAAGGGAAACAAATGCAAAAATAAACTATTGGGCCTACACCAAAATAAAAAGCTTTCGCACAGCCAAGGAAACCAACAATAAAAAGAAAAAGCAACCTATTGAATGGAAGAAGATACTTGCAAATGATTTATCTGATAAGGGGTTAATATCCAAAATATATGAAGAACTTCTATAACTCAACACCAAAAACAAAACACAACAAAATAAATAATCTGATTAAAATGGGCAGAGGACTTGAGTGAACATTTTTCCAAAGAAGATATACAGATGGCCAACCAACACATGAGAAGATTCTCAGTGTCACTAATCATCAGGAAAATGCAAATCAAAACCACAATGAGATACCACCTTTCACCTGTCAGAATGGTTAGAATAAAAAATACAAGAAGTAACAAGCATTGGCAAGGATGTAGAGAAAAGGGAACCCTCGTGCCCTGTTGGTAGGAATGTAAATTGGTGCGGCCACTGTGGAAAACAATACAGATGTTGCTCAAAAAATTAAAAATAGAAATATCATATGATCAGTAATTCCGCTAGGGAGTACTTACCCAAAGAAATTGAAAACACTAATTCAAAAATATATATGCAGCTCTACATTTACTTCAGCATCATTTACAATAGCCAAGGTATGGAAGCAACCCAAGTGATAATCCATAGATGACTGGACAAGGAAGACGTGATATATATAAAAAAATGGAATATTATAGAATATAATATTCTATATAAGAATAGAATGATATCTTTTGCGACAATATGGATGGACCAAGGTGGTGTTAAGTGAAATAAGTCGAAGAGAGAAAGACAAATACCATATAATTTCACTTATAAGTGGAATCTAAACAAACAAACAAACAAAAAATTACAACAAACCTATAAATACAGAGAACAAACTGGTGTTTGCCAGAGAGGGGCTGGGGGAAGGGCACAATGAGTAAAGGGGAGTGGGAGATACAGACTTTTAGCTGTGGAATGATTAAGTCACAGAGATGAAAGGTACGGCATAGGGATTACAGTGAATGGTATTACAATAGTGTTCTATGGTGACAGACGATAGCTGCACTTGTGGTGAGCATGGCATAATGTATGCCTTTGTGCCGTCACCATGCCGTATACCTTAAACTAATTTAACATCATGTGTCAACTACACTTTGAGAAAAAATTCAATATTCAGGAATCTCAAAATCATCAAAATTAACATTGTACACTTTCATTTTTTTGCTAATTCGGATGTATGCACATGTACTATATATGCATTAATATACAATTCATGTAACTATTATCATACCATATGTGCAGATTAGATCCTGTATTGTTGTTGGTTTTGATTTTGCTTTTATCAAGTACTAACAAGTAGATGAAGCCTTCTTAAGTGACAAGCGTAAGATGTGATTTAACTTTGCCTTTTGACAAACCCTTTACCAGCTGACCAACTCGTATTCTTGATCAATGCATCTGATTGGAAATGTCATACCTGTACCATATGAAATAACGTTATATGTGTGGGTCTGCTCATGAGCTTTCCATAGAACTCCCTTTATACGTATGTCATCCACTCTATCCAAAATTTATAAAATTCTAGGCTCATGGAACACTGTAATACCTGGCAATGTAATCCTCACTCCTACAGTCTATACTTTGTAGGAGTGGTGTAAGTATTATTATAATTAGTATACGGTGATAAAAACACCAAAGATTACAGGGGACATAGCAAATAAATTGCTTGTGCTAGATCATGCAACCTGCAAGTAATGCTTCCCAGTGTGTCAAATCCTGATCCTTCCGACCCCAAATATCACACCCATAACCACTATTTCTTATAGTGAGTATTTTTTTGTGCTAGGCTGAAGGCCAAGAAACAGACAGGATCATGTAAGGCCCGGTGGTCGGTCAGTTGAAGGTTCCGGCCACTGGGATACAGGTTTGATGACTTCCATGTTCTATCTAGCTGACCCTTTATTATTCTTTGCTCTGCTGAAGTATCTCCTCTTCCTGAAGTTCAACAACAAATTGCTACACCCATGTCAACTTACAAGGAAAATAAGAAATCAGAAAGTACATGGACTGAAAGGAATGATGAAATAGAACCAAACTTTACTTCTTGCTGCCATGTTTGCACATGCATTCTGTCCCAAATCGTCTACTTTATGAGACAGAAATATTTTCTCTTAGAATCAGGAATCTCTCTTCTAACAATCTACCCAAAAGATATCATTACAAAGAAAAGAAGGCATAAGCATAAAACCATTCCTGAGAGAACAAATCATAACAGCAGAAGACCAGAAATAAGACAGATCCCCAGCAATAAGGAACAGGCCGAATATTCTAAGGACATCTATGTACTAGATTACTACACACCAGCAAGAAGCAATGAGGACTCCCTCCCTATATTGCTACGGAGTGATCTCCAGGACATATTGTTCAGTGAAAAAAGTAAGGTGCAGAAAAATGTGTAGAGCTGCTGCTGTCCAATACATTAGGCACCAGCCACATGTGGATCGTTATTATTTATGTTACTTAAATTTAGATGAAGTTAAAAACTCATTCCTCAGTCCCACTCACCACATTTCAGGTGTTCCACAGTCGCAGGCAGCTAGTGGCTACTATATTGGACAATTAAGATTGACAAAACCGGAACAAAATCTTTAAGCACTATGAGACAACTACAAAAGGTGCAACTTCCATGTCATGGCAATTCTAGAAAGAGAAGGAAGAAAGAAACAGAAGACATATTTGACACAACAACGAAGAATTTCCCCAACTTAATGTCAGACAACAAACCACAGACCCAGGAAGAGCAGAGAACACCAACCTGGATATATGGCCAAAAATTATACCTTGGCACCTCATTTTCAAACTACAGAAAATCAAAGATAAGTTCCCGAAAGAAGCCGGGGCGGGGGCGGGGGGGGGGGGAATCCCTTACCTATAGAGAATCAAAGATGAGAATTATATCTGAATTCTCAGAAACCATGCAAGCAAGGAGAGAAGAGAATGAAATATTTAAAATGTTGAGAGAAAAAACCCACCAACTTCGAATTCTGAACCTGCCAGATTATCCTTCATAAGAGACAGAGAAATAAAGACATCCTCAGAAAAATAAAAATTGAAGAAATGTGTTGCCAGTGAACTTGTCTTATAATAAGTATTAGGAGAAGTTCTTTAGATAGAAAATGATATAGATCAGAAACTTGATCCACATAAAGGAAGGAAAAGCCTTAAAAAAGGAGTTAGTGAAAGTAATTTTTTCTGACTCTTAATTGATCTAACAGGTAACAGTTTGTTCAAAATTATAACAGCAACAATATATTCAATTCCATATGCTTTTATATAAATGTGTATGCTGATAGATTCTTATACATAGATGAAATGAAAGAAATAACAGCAATGATACAAGGGATGGAGGGAAAAATAGGATTATTTTGTTATTATAAGGGATTTGCGCTCCCTGTGAAGCAGTATAATATTATTTGACAGTGGACTTGGATTAATAAATGTATAATGTCAACTCTAGGTTGGCCACTAAAAAGAAAAAAAAAAATATAACTGATATCCAAAGAAAGAAGGGAAAGTGGAACCATATAAAATGTGAGGTGTTGGGGCCTCCCGAGGACTGCTGCCCTTGAATCTGGAATAGATGCTTCAGCAGCCATCAGGACTCAAGTCCTCAGAACCTGCCTCCTTCAGGCACTTGATATGAGCTCAACCCAGGTAAGAAGAACTGCACAGGGAGAGGCAGATCCAGCAATCACCATGCTTTACGGGTATAACTATGTTCTCCCACCATGCCAGACACTAGGTTAGCGAAAACGAGGGTGATACAATTAGATTGTAATCATGATAACCACACGTAACAATGGAGTTCTCACCATGGCTTTTTTTTCCCCTCCTTTCCTGATCTATCCACTAACAACAAAGTTCAAAAGGATTAAGTGGCATGAATTCAATACAGGCATTCATGATCCTGCAGCAACCAATCACAGGGCTATGGGCTTGCTCATGTATATCACTGACTTGTCAGCTATCCCGTGGGTAAAGCATTCTCATCCCCACTTTATACAGGGGGAAGCTGGGACTCAAAGCCGTTACCTGTCTTATGTCCTGCGCCCCTGCCTTCAGAGGAAAGCAGCTCCAGGGACTCCCCTGGAGCAGGACCCCACACTCACTGAGGCCAAGAGGGCCCCCAGTGGGTTTTTCTAGGAGATAGCTCGGGCACCAAGCCCCAAACAGGAAAAGAGGTGACTTGAATTTAGGATCCCTTTGTCTCCCCACACCCCAGGGCTAATCACATCCCACTGCATGGACCCACAACCACACCTGAGTCCCAAACACCTGAAGACAGGACTTGGTGTTCACGCCAGGCCTCACCGTCTCTATTAAAATGTTGTTGGGGCACCTGGGTGGCTCAGTTGTTAAGTGTCTGCCTTCAGCTCAGGTCATGATCCCAGGGTCCTGGGATCGAGCCTCACATCGGGCTCCCTGCTAAGTGGGGAGCCTGCTTCTCCCTCTCCTACTCCCCCTGCTTGTGTTACTTCTCTCACTGTGTCTCTCTCTGTCAAATAAATAAAATCTTAAAAAAGAATAAAAAAATGTTGTCATGGTCCTGTCAATGACTTCAGGTTTCTATAGCCGCTGGGATTCTCGGGCTGGTCCTCCACACAGGAAATGCCTCCCATCTTGCAGCCATCAGTTGTAGAGTCCTAAGAAGCTGTATCCTCTCATCCACCCGACACCAGGAGTTCAGCAAGCTGCATTAAGAGCTCTGTCCGAAAATGTAAAAATCCATGACTTCCCAGCACATGTTTGACACCTCCTGCATCCACCCATCCACCCATCCACCCATCCATCCATCCATCCATCCATTCATTCATCCAGTTAACAGGCATTAAGATCAAACTACCACACCGTCCCTTTGGTTAAGTTTTAGGCCCCTCTGGAATGTAAACAGGAAGTAAAGTGCAGAAAGTGTAGTGTGATAAATACAGGCGTTAAATCGAAGAAGAGATGACTCCTTCCCTTTAAGATTTCAGTTTGCTCAAGTCTCTTATAAGTGATGATTTTAAAATATGTTTTAATGCCCCGGGCTCATCTCCACATCTTTAGTGACTCCTCTTTACATATATTCTTACCTTTGCATCAAAATTCTAAGAATTCTTGATACTCAATTCACATCCCCCTGCAACTCCCCTCCAACTCAGTCTTCATCCCTCATCTAAAGGAGGCCCTTTCGCCCCATGTTTCCACTGAAATTACACTTGCCTACTCAACAATCACCTCTTTGTCACATGTACGTATCAGAAATGTTGAAATGATTGTTCAAATGGAGACAAACAAGTATTTCCCCAAAAGGGAAGTATTTTGCTTTCCCAGGATAGAAATCAATCATTTGGGTACAGACAAGGATTGTGTTGCAGCGGATCAGTTACGTAAAAGCCAGGGTTGTAAAATACCTTCCATTAAGTCAGGGTCAGATAACTGGAAAATTGTGCTTTATATGATGGGCTTTCAAATGAAGTACAAATTTTCTCCGATACACCTCATACTTACGCTTCACTGAAAAGGATTTTTGCAGAAGTGTTTTGTGCATGTTAGCAATAATTTTCTGTGGCCATTTCAATAACCTGTCTGACCTGCTTTTTATTTCTTTCTCAAGGAAAGCAAGTATGGAATAAAATCATGTGAAATTATACTGTGTTTCCAAACTCTGCCGTGGTTAAACATATTGTCTACGAGCATTGTCTAATATGCCATACATAGATAATACAATGCTGTTGGTCTACAATGGTGGAGGTAGGGGGCTCTTTTGTAGTGTCTTGAGTATTAGTGAAAATTCTTTCTCTGCACCACAGAAATCATGATCTAGACTTTCTTTTGAAATGTGTCCATTATAAAATCATCTACAAAATAAGCATAAATACTGATATAAATGTTCATGTAATGGGTGAGAAAAGACACACTATCTTTATCAAGTTATACCAAATAATATATGTAGATAACCTGCCTCCATGAGGTGAATCTTAATTCTACCTCCCACCCCTGAGGGCAACATAAACTGAGTGATTCACTTAGTGATGGAAAATAGTTACTGTACACTGGAGAAACTAGACAAACACGACCTAAATTCTGTGAAGATGCTCAATGTCCTTAGTGACCCAGTGATTTACATGGGTATCGTGTCTTCACAGATATTACGTGACAAGAAGGGCACATCAACTCTGTGGTATGCTTTCTCAAAAGCCATACCTGCGCACTCTAATCAGGAGAAAAATGACAGACTATATATACATTCCTCAAGACTGTCAAGGTCATGAAAACAGTCTGGCCGTTCTTTAAATGCTTCAACAGAGAGTTACCAAATGACCCAGCAATTCCACTCCTAGATACACAGCCAAGAGAAATAACAACCTATGTCTACAGAAAAACTTGGGCAAGAATGCACCATTATTCATAATGGCCAAATGTGGAAAAACCCAAATGTTCACCAATTAATGAATGCATAATTAAGATCTGGTATATTCTTTGACAGTAAAAAAAAAAAAAAAAATGAAGTACTGATACATGCTACAATACGGATGAACCTTGAAAATATTATGCCAAGAGAAAGACATCGAATATGTAAAATACAACAAATTGTATGATTCCATTTATATGGAGTGTCCAAAGTGAGGCCATAAATATGCTGTACAAAGGAATTCTCCCCTTTCCGTCCTGACTTCCACAGAGCTCTGTCCCTGAGTCCGGGTCACAGCCCCTCTCTCCCTCTTTCCTGATGCTCAAAGTTCAAGCTGCAGTTCAGGCTTTTGTCACTAGATGGAAGCAACGTACCACTATCATCAAACTTTTTCTTAAAAAGTGTCTGCAAAGATTGAAAAAATTAACAACCACCTCCTTTAAAACCCTGGTTTTGAACCTATACAGAATGATTTTAATTCTCTCTGGAAAAAAAAAAGATGATAAAAACATACTCCAGGGCCTGCAGAAGATGAAACACCTTGGCGGTCAGTGGTAGGTATTCCAAGGGTGATGCAGGTCAGACATGGGGTAGATGACTGAGAGAGGATGGGGAGTCTGAGCAGGGTCTGGACAGCTGTGTCCTGTACCATTGACAGGGTCTGGACAGCTGTGTCCTGTACCATTGACAGGGGATGACAGACGGGATCGGAGAAGGTCCATACAGCTACAGAAGGGTGGGGTAAAGGAGGCTGAACATCTTGTTCTCTGATGGGGACCTTCTGTATAGTCCATATTGTACATCAGCTGACAGTGATTAGGGAGAGATCAATCAACAAACACAATATAGTCTGGGGTCAAAAAATAATGGATCTTCTTTAATACATGTGAATTTTCCAAGCAGAATTGATACCATAGTAGACAAACTATTTCATGATATTTTTCTAGTTTTTGCAAAAAGTACTCCTTTTTACTTGAAAAAGAACAACAGAAATGGGGGTAAATATGATGTTACCTGGTGGTTAGATCCAGGATGGCATCTCAGAGTCTCAGACCAAAGAGTTCTGAAAAGAGGACAGAGAATGTAGTTTGGGAGTTTGACTTCATGGGATCAGCCAGCTTTCTGGATTTTCCCTTAACTGAAACAATTCCTCTGCAACCAATTTTCTAGGATATAAAAAAGCCACATGTTCCGGCTATCTAAACTTGAGACTGGGGGTCCGGCTTTGGTCTGAATTGAGCGTAAGCCACAACTGTGAGCACGTATTGCAGGTGCTAAAGCTTGAGGGGACGTAGAAACACACACACGCGCACACACGCGTGCGCGCACACACACACACGCACACACACACCTCAATTTTTTTCTTTTTACAGGAAAGCAGGATGATTTAATTTGTAGAATCCAGAGTGTTTTGTTCTTGATTATGGCATTTAACATGAAAATTTACACGCACAGCTTGGCACATAAATGGCACTCTGCTTGCTCCTTGAGACACAAAATCCAGATGGAATTATTCCTGGGCAACCTTTAACTATGTGTCTGCCAGCAATTATCCTCTCTCCCTTGTCCCATAGATATGTAAACACTCTCTTGTCCAGAAAACAGGTCTTTTCTTCAACTGAGTATCTATATATAGTACAGCATCATTGATTTGTCAGTAACTTTGATATATTCTGAACACCAGATCAAGACTTCACATTATTTAACCTGTCTTTCACGATCCCAAAGGCACTTGAGAACCTGGGAGTGTCTCAGGGTCACTGATTGTCACTTGACAGTAATAAGCAACATAGAAGTTTTGCTAAGTCCGTGCTGACTCTGGGTATTCACTCTGAAGACAGCTTATTTGAATAAGGTTTTGACATATTGCTCTGTATATCATTCTGTAGGTTCAGAATGAACAACACAGGGGCGCCTGGGTGGCTCAGTCGTTAAGCGTCTGCCTTTGGCTCAGGTCATGATCCCAGGGTCCTGGGATCGAGCCCCGCATCGGGCTCCCTGCTCTGCGGGAGGCCTGCTTCTCCCTCTCCCACTCCTCCTGCTTCTGCTCCCTCTCTCACTGTGTCTCTCTCTGTCAAATAAATAAAATCTTTAAAAAAAAAATGAACAAAACAGGGAGCTTCACTTTGCTCATCCATAAGTTGCTATACTTTCAATAATGAAAATGCATGATTTGGTAAAGAAGTTATAAAAACACTCACAAAAAATTAAAGGTAATATGCAGGGAATGTGGATCTCAAGAAAACAATAGTTCACTGTAGTTAGAAGTAAGGTTGACTGCATATAATTATGAATGATTGACAATACGTTTTCCACAAACTGAAACTTTGCTAAGTTTTGTACATTATCCCTGGCTTCGCTTTTTCCCCTTTCTCTACCCCTTACTAGAGTCACTAGAAGGAAAATTTAAATTAGTTTTTATAATAACCATGGCAGGTAAGTTGCCCTGCACACAGTCCTCATATTTTCTCTAGACTCAAACATAAAGGGGATCCCAGCTCAAACAAGAATGATCCTTGTTGCACACGTGCCAGGTCATACATCCTCCTTTTTATTCTGGGAGGCTCCAGCTCACATGAAACTTACAAAATTAAGCACTACTCTGAACCCAGGAATTCATCAAGGTGGGTGGATTTGTTTGGGAATAAAAGAAAATTTCACAATTAAATTCTAATCACACACAAAAAAGTTGAAAGCTACTAAACTATTTCATTTTGGTGACTGATTTTCTGAAGACAACCTGTAGAATGTTCTGTGGGACATTTTACTTCCTAGGATCAATACATTGCCAATCACATCTAAAAGCTAATATGGAAATCTAGGCAAATGAATATTGTGAGGATGTTTCTACTTGGCAGGGGCACAGTGCCCAGATATTTGATCAAACATTATTCTGGCTGCTCCTGTGAGAGTGTTTTTGAATGATATGTACGTTAAAATAGGTAGATCTTGAGTAAAGCAATTAGCCCTCCTTAGGGTTGGTGGGCCACATCTAATCAGGTGAAGACACGAATAGACCTGAGGGGCCATTTCCCCTTAGTGAGGAGTTCTTCCAGGAGACTGCCTTTGACCTCACTACAACATCAGTATCTCATAACACCCAGGAAGACTACCTTCACACTCCAACTGTAACTTTCCTGAGTCTCCAACCAAGTGGCCTCCCCCATTAGATTTTGCCAAGGCTCCACACTCTCATGAGTCCATTCCTTAAAATAATTCTCTATCCACATATCAACATCCTATTGGTTCTGTTCCTCTGGAGAACCCTGACTAATACAGGTGTTAAGAAGTTTTAGGTATCGGGCGCCTGGGTGGCTCAGTCGTTAAGCGTCTGCCTTCGGCTCAGGTCATGATCCCAGGGTCCTGGGATCGAGTCCCACATCGGGCTCCCTGCTCAGCCAGAAGCCTGCTTCTCCCTCTCTCACTCCCCCTGGTTGTGTCCCCTCTCTCGCTGTGTCTCTCTCTGTCAAATAAATAAAATCTTTGAAAAAAAAAAAAAGAAGTTTTAGGTATCTATTCTGTCCTAGAGTAACTTGTGCTTTCACCAAAAAAGAATCCCTAAATAACATTTGGCTACTGACAGTTCAGTAAAAATTGCAGTAAAAATACAGCTATTGACAGCAGCAACAAAAAGTATGAACTATATAGAGATAATCTATGTTGCACACCTAAGCCCACAGGTGTGCAAGGCCTATGCTCTGAATGCTGCAAAATGTTACTGTGAGTAATTAAACGAGGCCTAAATAGAGAAACATACTGTATTCAGGGGTCAGAAGACTCAGTATTGTTAAGACATCTATCCTCCCCAAACTGATCCGTGGATTCAATGCAATCACTGTAAAAATCCTAGCACAAATTCTTTATTTTTTTTTTAAAGACTTTATTTGACAGAGAGAGAGAGACAGCGAGAGAGGGAACACAAGCAGGGGGAGTGGGAGAGGGAGAAGCGGGCCTCCCGCGGAGCAGGGAGCCCGATGCGGGGCTCGATCCCAGGACCCTGGGATCATGACCTGAGCCGAAGGCAGTCGCTTAACCGACTGAGCCACCCAGGCGCCCTGCACAAATTCTTTAAAAGTAACTGACAGTCCTATTCTAAAAGTCATGTGAAAATTCAAAAGACCTAGACTATGAAAATAACTTTGAAAAAGAAGAATAAAGTTGGAGGATAAGCACTACCTTATTTCAAGACTCATTATAAGTCCATAGTAATCCAGACAGTGTGGTATTGGGATGAAGGTGGAACTGTATATAAAAGGAACAACATGAAGAGTCCACAAACAGACCCACACATATATGGACAAGAGATTTTGACAAAGGTACAAAGGCAATTCAATGGAGCAAAAATAATCTTTTCAACAAATGGTGCTGGGACAAGTGGATCTATATACATATACAAACATCAACTGTAATCCTTTATTGCACCATATGCAAAAATCAAATCAAAATAAATCAAAGACCTAATTATAAAAGCTAAAAGTATAAAACTTGTGGAGAACAGCAAAGGAAACAATCCTGTGATCCTACGTTAGCTGAAGATCTCCTAGATATGACATCAAAGGCAAAATCAAAACCATGAATGAACAAATTAAAAAACTAAACTCCCTCAAACTAAACACTTTTGTCTTTAAAGACAACGTTTAGAGAATTAGGGTAAGCCACTGACCAGGAGAAAATATTTGTAAATCACATATCTGATAAAGGAATTGTACCCAGAATTAAAAATCTCACAAAGGAAGAAAACAGACACTCCAATAAAAAAGTAGGCAACTACACCCATATTTGAAAACAGACACTCCAATAAAAAAGTAGGCAACTACACCCATATTTGAAAAGATACACCAAAATAGATACGCACATGTCAAACAATTACATGAAAAGATGCTGAATATCATTAGTCATTTAAGAAATGTAATCCTACTACTCCTCTGAGAATGGCTAAAATAAAACACTGACCATACCAAGTCCTGGCAGGGTTGTGGAGAATGGAACTCTCATATACTCACTGTTGGTGGCAACAAAAAATGGTGCAACTGCACTGGAGAAAGGCTGAGCACTTTCTTACAATGTTAATTTTATAACTCCTCTGAGTAAATACACCTAAGTATTAAAGAAAGAAACCATATGTCCAAGCAAAAACTTACGCCTAAATGTTCATAGCAACTTTATTTACGAGAGCCCCAAATTGGAAATAACCCAAATATGCATGACTAGGTGAATGGAAACACCAAATTGTGGTATATCCACATAATGGAATATTAATCAATGATAAAAAAAAAAAAGAAGGAAATTGAGGCGACTGGGTAGGTCAGTCGGTTAAGCATCCAACTCTTGATTTCGACTCAGGTTACGATCACTGCGCTCAGTGGGGAGTCTGCTTGAGATTCTCTCCTTCTCCCTCTTCCCCTACCTCTGCTCACTCTCTCTAAATAAGTAAGTAAATAAATAAATAAAATCTCTAAAAAAAGGAAGTAAATATTCTTACATGTAACAAATGCTTAAATCTAGACATAATTAGGTTGAAAAAAAGAAGACTGACAAAAAAGAACACACTGTAGGATTCCATTCACATAAAATTGTAAGAAAGGAAAACTTATCCATAGTGACAAAAGATCAGTGGTTGCCTAGCAAGGAGGTAGGGTGACATAGACAGGGACATTGGAGAGAGGCAGATGGCAACATTACAAAGGGGTTGAAGTTTTCTGAGGTGACTGATATGTTCATTATCTTGACAGTAGTACTAAATTCATAAGTACATATATATATATATATAAACTGATTAAAGCATATACTTATTAAATATGTGTAGTGCATTGCATGTCAAGCATACCTCATAAAGCACTTGACATATATTTATATATTCCTAATTCTTTGATGCATTTAAATGAATTGTGTGAAAACTTCCCACAATTATGTTCTTATACTATTAACAGAGCCACACTATATCCAATCAAATTGGTCCACACTACATAAACCAAAGAAGAAGAAACATCATTTGCCATGAAATTTATCCCAATTTTTAGAGAAAGTTGGTGTCCACTTCCTTCTGAAGTACTGAAATAATATATATTAGGAAAATAATAATTATATTTAAGAGAACTGGTTAATTTTTGGAAAGAGGTTGAGTATCATTGCAGCAGGGCAAATTCTAGAGTAATAAATATTTTTTAAAATATTAAATTTTAAAGAGATGTGGGAGGTGCAGGCTTCTGTCGATGGAATAAGTCATGAAGATGAAAGGTAGAGCGTAGGGAATAGAGTCAATGGTATTATAATAGGGCTGTGTGGTGACAGATGGTAGCTATACTTGTGGTGAGCAGAGCATAACTTACAGACTTGTGGAAACTCTATGTTGTACACTTGAAACTAATGTAGCATTGTTTGTCAACTACATTTCAGTTCAAAAATATATTAAATTCTAGCCACTGACATTTCAAACTAAGAGTAGGGAAATTATCTGGCTCTTTTAAAAACGTATATCTACGTTTAATATATACGTCATATTATATATGGCAAAAACCGCACTGGAGAAGAACCTATGTTACAATGTCAAATTGGTAGGATGATCTAACAACTACACATCCACACTCACCTATGAGATACAAGGGAATTGTGGATTATTATTAACACTGCGAGAACAGGGCGCCTGGGTGGCTCAGTTGGTTAAGCGACTGCCTTCGGCTCAGGTCATGATCCTGGAGTCCCAGGATCGAGTCCCGCATCAGGCTCCCCGCTCAGCGGGGAGTCTGCTTCTCCCTCCAACCCTCCCCCCTCTCATGTGCTCTCTCTCTCTCTCATTCTCGCTCTCTCAAATAAATAAATAAAAATCTTATAAAAAAAACAACACTGCGAGAACAATTTAGGTATATTTACTGCGAATACACATTAAGACCAACTTCCTTCACCATCTAGACAATTTATTGTTTTCAGCAAAAAATGGGTATTTCTAAGATGGGGCACAAGGGCTACTACACAGCATGAAGTTGCTGATGGAATGAAATTCCACCTGCTAAACCTCTTCTCCCATGATGAGATCAGAGCAGCTTCTTTAAGTTAGTTTGTGACCCTTACAGGAGCTATTATACTACATGATATTCTTCATATCAATGAACCCACCTGATCCAGGATTCCTATCCCACCAAGAATGTGAAGTGATGGGGTCTACTGAGGACTGCTGCCCTTGAATCTGGAGTAGAAGCTTCAGCAGCCATCAGGACACAGATCCTCAGAACCTGCCTCCTTCAGACACATGATATGAGCTCATCTATAAGAGACAGATCCACCTATCACTATGCTTTCCTTGTGTACATGTGCCCAGAACCATGCTAAGCACTAGGTTAATAACAATGACAGTGACACAGTTGTGGTCTGGTTATAACGACACATTATAACGGACTTCTCTCAGGGCTTTTTCTCCTCCTGTCCTTGTTTATCCCCTACCAGCAACATGGAAAAGGAGTAAGTAGCCTGAATTCATACAGACATTCATGATCCCACAGTAACCACAGGTTCATGGACTTGCTCATGTGTATTACTGAATGTTCCCAGAGATCCTGTAGGTGAAACATTCTCATCCCCATATTACAGAGGGGGAAGCTGGGGCTCAGAGTCATTGCCTGTCTTACCTCCTGAGCAGTTGCCTCTAGAAAAAAGCAGCTACAGGATACTCCCGGGGCAGGACCCATACTCACCGGACCTCCTGGGCAGGACCCCAATTGCTTTACCTATGAAACAGGTGGTGCACTGAACCCCAAAGCAGGAAAGAGGTGACCTGGATCTGGACTCTTTGTCTTCTCACACCCCAGAACGGTTCAGCCCCCACCGCGGGGAACCACACCCTCAAATGAATCCCAAACACCTGAAAGCAGGACCCTGCAATCTCCACCAAGGCACCTATGTCTCTATAAAAAATTGTTACAAACCCCAATTGACGTGGTGTTTCTACGGCAACCCAGATGCTTACGGTGTTCCTCCAACTCCTGAAATGCCTGTGCATACTCATCCAACCCCTTCCTTTCCCCTAAAAGCAAAACACCTTTGCTCTTCAGGCCACCATATGAGAAAGCACAGACAGTAATTAGAGGCTCTAGACTGAAACCTGGTAATTGACAGAATTCTGCCCTTGTTGATGGAACAAAGAATGTCCCTGTGGTCAGAAATTTTCTTTGCCTTAAAGAGACAGTATTAAGGGGAGTATTAACGGCATGAAGCTTCCTCGGTGCCTCCAGCTAACCTAGTAGTCTTTAAGCTTTAGCAACTACCTTCAGCACATGTGAATTGATTCACCTTCCTTCGTGTATCTATACATCATGCATTCTTTCCTAGGAGGAACAGAGCACTCCTGCACATTAGGAAACAGGAACCAAACCCCGTTGCACAACCACAGGGGACCAGGCCCCCTAGCACAACCTCCTAGCACTGAGTTAATAACGTCTGTAGCTGGCACCATTGAGTCTGCACATAATCAAGAAATGTTATGGACCACTGTACTCCCCTTACTGATTAACTGCCCTAAACCACTTAAAAAAATCCTTGGGCCAGGTAGAAATCTCAGACTTGGCCTTTGTACAAGAGTCCGCCTTCTCCCCAGGCAGCCGGCCTTCTGAATAAAGTTCATATCCTTTCCAGTCAAAACTCATCTCTTGAGCATTGGCTTTTCCATCAATGGGTGGCAGAACTTGGTATTTGGAAACAAGTACACTGAGACCCAGGGAGGTATAGTAGGGTTCTTGGAGGTGAGCTAAGCCCTTGGAGGATGAACATATGAAATCAAGGCCATGCTAAGAAGTTAGCCATGTGTGGCAGAAAACAAAGACACTGTCTATAATCATGTGACTGAAACATCTAGATACATACACAGAAAATGTCATGTAAGAAGTCTCAGAGTATTTCAGGAAAGCAGGCCTAAACTACTAGTCAGTTAGTTAGTAGGCAGAAACTTAGTCAGGTGAACCATACATTGGTTTTATCCTGGGGAATTCTTGTCCTCCGTTCCCAGTATTTTCTTCCAGGTAGGCACATCCATGACCAAACCCATCTAACCTCTCTAAACACTCCTTCCTCTACCTAGAAAATCACTTATCTGATTAGTGAGATTGGACGGACAAATGGGTTGCACAGCCCAGGCCTCTCTTCTTCAAACTTCTTGCAGCAAACTGCCCTTATGGAGCACGTGTTTTCCTCTGCCTCTTCCTCAGGGGTGGGTCCACAGCTCCTCTCTTATTCTGTGTCTTTCCGGCTCTCAAACTATTCCTATGTTCTTGCCTCATAAAGCTTTGGCCTTTAAGGGACCCCAAAGTACACCCTTCTCCACATCTGGGCCCTGAGCCAACTAAAATACAGTACAAAAAAAAAAAAAAAGAAGGAAGATGCATCGGCTTTATTCCTCATAAAGGAGATATTGGAGAATGTGGCTTAGATTCATTACAAGGCAGGTGGTCTCCCTATTAACAAACCCAAGAATTGAACAGACTTTTCCACCCAGCAATGCTGCACAGGGACAGTCAGAAAGGCCAAGAACTACAATGAGTATTTATCTGTTGTCTGATGAAAGAGTCCTGTATACATGTATTCAGGAAAAGTGGCTTCCTTGCAAGGCTATCCCTCTAGCAGAAGAAAGTACTTCAGGACAACTTTTTTGAGAAAACTTCTCAAAATGAATAATATTCCTTGTTCCAACTGCACAATCACCAAGCCACTTTCTGAGGAAATGGGTTTTCCATGTTTCTCAGGGAGCAGTTTCAATAAATACCCTCTCATTGCCTTAAAAAGCATGACTGCAGTGGAGGCTCATCTTGCGGAAGGGGATTGGAATACATTTCTAAATTCCAGGAGTAGCATGAAAATCATATATTGTGAAAATGTCTCCTGAAATACCTTCAAACAATTAAAAGAATGTTCAAAATCCACACACAGACCCACACATAGACTATAGCCAGGCAAACATAGATAAAACATGCAAGAGAATAAGAGCATATTTCACATAAGGATATATACATATGTAAAAAAAAAAACTATAAATGTGTTGAGAATGAAAAATCAAAATTCTTGTGAGTGGCTAACTCTGGATAAGAAGACTACTGCAGCCAGAAAATACTTCAAATGAGTTATAACAATATGTGATATTATTTAGTAGGAAGATATAGAAGTGTTATATCATTTTAAGAACTTCTAAAATATTTTATAAGCAATGTTTCTTTAGGACCTTCAATATTGATTCTTAAAATGACTCATACTAATTTAGAAATTATGGGAAAAATAGTGAAATCTAGAATGAAATACACAATTAATCAGCAATCCTACCATTTTTAGTTTAAAAAAACAGTACCACGTTTGTGCATTTCCTCCCATTACAAACTCTATGCATGCATCTATAATGTATATTCATTACATGTGGTTTCACATATGAATCAATATTTGTTAAAGATCATAAAATTAGTCATTAAATTTTCCTAGGTTGACAAGCAACTTTGAGTCCAAAGTCCCTGTACCTAACCATTGGGTTTATACTCATTGTTCTGTTAGGGCTGAGGCCAGCACAGGGGAAAGGACTACCCATGGTACTACGGGCAAGGACCAATCTGGTATTTGGGACAGCAGATCCATCTTGATACTCTCTTCTTTACTACTGTCTCCTTTCTGGGGCTCAAAGGAAGATGGCTATTCTAGTGTCAAAATGAAAGTTGAAAAGAACAGAAAACATAAAAGAAAAAAAAAGAGGTGATGATTTGCTTCTTCATTTCCACCATCTTCAGGTAATTCATCCTATAAAGAAATACCAAAGTTTATCCATCATATAAATATGTATTCATTTCTTTTCCTTCTGCCCAATCTGAAGGACCGCTATAAGATGTTCATTTTTTAGACTCATTTGTGAAATAACACAGTGAAGACCATACATATATTTGCTGAAATATTAATGTATCAGGTGCTCTCTAAATGTTTGCTCATTTCCCATAACAGCTCTCTGAGGTAAATATCAATATGCCCATTGTACAGATGAGCAAGTTCAAGCTCACAAAGGATAACTAACTACTCCAGTGTCACACACATCTTCAGAGGAAAGAATGCTGCTGTACAGAATGTGTTCATTTATACATATTCTTTCCCCAGATTATTACATCACACACATTTTAAGAAACTTCTCTTTTTCACCAATCAATATGCTGCCCACAAGAGACTAATTTCAGACCAAAAGACATTTGCATATTGAAAGTGAGGGGATGGAGAAACATTTATCATGCAAATGGTTGTCAAAAGAAAGCCAGAGTAGCAATACTTATATTGGGCAAAATAGACTTTAAAACAAAGACTGTAACAAGACAAAGAAGGACACTACATAATAATAAAAGGGACAACATAACAAGAGAATATAACAACTGTAAATGTTTATGCACCCAACATGGGAGCACCCAAATACATAAAACAGTTAATAACAAACATAAAGGAAATAACTAATGGTAATATTATGATAGTAGGGGACTTTAACACCCCATAAACATCGATGGACAGATCATCCAAACAGAAAATAAGGAAACAGTGGCTTTGAATGACACACTGTACTAGGTGGACTTAACATATATATTCGTATATATTCATATACTCATATATATGAATATATTCAGAACATTCCATCCTAAAACAGCAGAATTACACATTCTTTTCAAGTGTACAAGGAACATTCTCCAGAATAGATCACATGTTAGGCGATAAAACAAGCTTCAACAAATTCAAGAAGATTGAAGTCATACATGACATGCATCTTTTCTGACCACAATGCTATGAAACTAGAAATCAACCACACGAAAAAATCTGGAAAGAGCACAAATACACAGAGGTTACATAACATGTTATTGAACAATGAATGGGTGAACCAAGAAATCAAAGAGAAAATAAAAAAATACATGGAGATACATGAAAATGAAAACACAAGCATCTAAAATCTTTGGGATGCAGCAAAAGTGCTTCTAAGAGGGAAGTTTATAACAATACTGGCCTACCTCAAGAAGCAAGAAAAATCCCAAAACCCTTTACACATAAAGGAGGTACAAGAAGAAGAACAAAACCCCAAACCAGTAGAAGAAAGGAAATAATAAAGATTAGAGCAGAAACAAATGATACGGAAACTAAAAAACAATAGAACAGATCACTAAAACCAGGAGCTGGTTCTTTGAAAACATCAACAGAAATGATAAACATCTAGCCAGACCCATCAAAAAACAAAAGAGAGAGGACTCAAATTAACAACATCACTAATGAAACAGGAGAATTGACAACCAACACCACAGAAATACAAACAATTGAAACAGAATATTATAAAAACCTATATGCCAACGAATTGGACAACTTAGAAGAAATGGATAAATTCCTAGAAACATATAACCTACCAAAACTAAAGCAGGAAGAAATAGAAAATTTGAACAGACCAATGACCAGCAATGAGACGGAATCAGTAATCAAAAAATTCCCCAAAAAACGAAAGTCCAGGACCAGATGGCTTCACCAGGGAATTACACCAAACATTTTTTTTTTTAAACTTAATACCTATTCTTCTCAAACTATTACAAAAAACAGAAGAGGGAGGAAAACTTCCAAATTCATTCTATGAGGGCAATATCACCCTGATACCAAAACCAGAAAAGATACCACAAAAAAAAAAAAAAAAAAGAATTATGGGCCAGTATCTCTCACGTATATAGATGCAAAAATCCTCAACAAAGTATTAGCAAACCAAATCCAACAATACATTTAAAAAATCACTCACCATGGTCAAGTGGGATTTATTCCTGGGTTACAAGAGCATTTCAATATTCATAAATCAATCAACATGGTACATCACATCAATAAGAGAAAAGATAAAAATCATATGGTCATTTCAGTAGGTGTAAAACAAAAGCATTTGACAAAGTACAACATCCATTCATGATTTAAAAAAAAAAACCTCTGCAAAGTGGGTCTAGGGGGGCCATACCTCAACATAATAAAGGCCTTATATGAAAAACCCACAGCGATCATCATACTCAATTATAAAAAAACTGAGAGCTTTTCCCCTAAGATCAGAAACAAGACAAGGATGTCCATTATCACCACTTTTTTTTTTTTTTAATACAGTACTGGAAGTCCTAGCCACAGCAATTAGACAACATAAAAAAATAAAAAGCATCTAAATTGGTAAGGAAGAAGTAAAACTCTCACTATTTGCAGATGACGTGATACTCTATAAAGAAAACCCTAAAGATTCCACCAAAAAACTACTAGAATTCATAAACAAATTCAGTTAAGTTGCAGGATACAAAATCGATGTACAGAAATTTGTTGCATTCCTATACACTAATAATGAAGCAGTAGGCAGTGAAATTAAGAAGACAATCCCATTTACAACTGCACCAAAAATAATAAAATACCTAGGAATAAGCTTAACCAAAGAGGTGAAAGACATGTGCTCTGTAAACTATAAAACACTGATGAAAGAAATTGAAGACAACAAAAACAAAGGGGAAGACAGTCCACACTCATGGACTGGAAAACAAGTATTGTTAAAATGTCTATATTACCCAAAGAAATCTACACACTTAGTGCAACCCCTATCAAAATACCAATAGCATTTTTCACAGAACACCAACGAACAATCCTAAAATTTATATGGGACCACAAAAGACCTTGAATAGCCAAAGCAATCTTGAAAAAGAAAAACAAAACTGGAGGTATCACAATTCCAGACTTCAATTATATTATAAAGCCATAGTAATTAAAACAGTATGGTACTAGAATAAAAATAGACACATAGATCAATAGAATAAAATAGAAAACCAAGAAATAAGCCCACAACTATATGGTTAATCTTCAACAAAGGAAGAATGAATATCCAATGGGAGAAAAGATGATCTCTTCAATAAATGGTGTTGGGAAAACTGGACAGCCACATGCAAAAGAATGAAACTGAACCACTTTCTTACACCATACATAAAAATAAACTCAAAACGGATTGAAGACCTAAATGGGAAATCTGAAACCATAAAAATCCTTGAAGAGAACACAGACAGTAATTTCTCTGACATGGGTTGATGCCGCTTTTTTCTAGTTATATCTCCTGAGGCAAGGGAAATAAAAGTAAAAACAAACTATTTGGACTACATCAAAATAAAGTTTCTGCACAGTGAAGGAAATAATCAACAAAACTAAAAGGCAACCTACTGTATGAGAAAAGATATTTGCAAATGACACATCTGATAAAGGGTCAGTATCCAAAATATATAAAGAACTGATACAACTCAACCCAAAAAACAAATAATCCAATTAAAAAATGGGCAGAAGACATGAACAGACATTTCTCCAAGAAGACATCCAGATGGCCAAAAGACACATAAAAAGATGCTCAACATCACACATCATCAGAGAAATGCAAGTCAAAATTATAATGAGGGATGCTGGGGTGGCTCAGTCAGTTGAGCATCTGACTCTTGGTTTCGACTCAGGTCATGATCTCAGGGTCATGAGATCGAGCCCTACGTCAGGCTCCACACCCAGCAGGGAGTCTGCTCCAGATTCTCTCTCCCCCTCTCCCTTTGCCCACCCCCACTCTCTCTCTCTCTCCCTCAAAATAAATAAGTAAATCTTTAAAAAAAAAACTACAATGAGATATCACCTCACAGCTGTCAGAATGGGTAAAATAATAAACACAAGAAACGATAAGTGTTGGTGAGGATGTGGAGAAAAAGGAACCCTTGTGAACTGTTGATGGGAATGCAAACTGGTGCAGCCACTCTGGCAAACAGTATGGAGGTACCTCAAAAAATTAAAAACAGAACTACCCTATGATCCAGTAATCGCACTACTGGGTATTTACCAAAAAAACACAAAAGCACTAATTCAAGAGGATACATGCACCCCTATGTTTATAGCAGCATTATTTATAATACCCAAACTATGGACATAGTCCTGTATCCATCAATATATGAATGGATAAAGAAGATGTGAGGGATATATATTTAATATGTTTATATATATATATATATAATATTCCACAAAATACAGGACTATTATTCAGCCATAAAAAGAACGAAATCTTGCCATTTGCAATGATATGGATAGAGCTAGAGAATATAATGCTAAGCAAAATACGTCAGCCAGAGAAAGACAAATACCATATGATCTCACTTATATGTGTAATTTAAGAAGCAGAACAAACAAGGAACAAAAAAAGAGAGAGAAAGAGAGACAATCCAAGAAACAGACTCGTAACTATAGAGAACAAACTGATGGTTACCAGAGGGGAGGTGGGGGGGGGGAGGGATGAAATAGGTGATGGGGATTAAAGAGTACACTTATCATGACGATAAAGAGAAAATAATATGAAATTTTTAAAAATTTAAAGATATTTCAAAAAGAAACTTATCTTTTTTCACTCATATGGTAGCCCAGGATATTAACTGGTTTTCCTTTATGTATTGTACATGGCATATTTTTAAAAGTTTAATTAGTATGTATACTGCTTGTTACGTGAATTATCTGTTCATATCATTGACCGTCTCTCTATTCATTAGTAAGACTTCATTCCATAACAAGGATATTAAGTAGTGTATTTAAGGATTTAGTATAAAAGTACTACTAGAACACAACCACTACAATTCTAAATACTAAATAAAAAGACAGGAAATGAAATACACTATTGTAAAAGTATTATTTCATGAGTTTGTAAACAATGTGAGAGAACCGAACACAAATGATCAAAGATATTGATCATATCAGTAAGTGTAAATGTGCTTAACTCCCCTAGTGAAAGAAAAGTGTTTCCAATTGCCTATTGTAGGAAAATCCAAAACTATACTTTTTACAGAGATATACCTAACATAAGAGTATTCAGATAGGTTAAAAATTATATAATAAGGAAAAAGATACCAGGTAATTGCCAACAACAAGAAACAAGGGGTTATAATCTTACTACTAGAGAGAGTAGAATTGAGATCAAAATTGATTTACAAAGACAAAAAAAAGCACAGTGTCTAATGCTAAAGGCTAAAATTCACAAGGAAGATATGTGATTTTAATACTTATATACACAATTACACAGTAAAAGGATTCATAAAACAAAAACTACAGTAAGTTCAAGGGGAAAAAAGAAAAATAAACTCACTAATAATAGATGATTCTAACATATTTCCCTTAATCCAAAAATGGCCAAGTAGAGAAATATGAAGTCATTGCAGAGAAGACATAAACAACACAATCCTGAAAGTGATGTTATGAAAAGACATTCTGAACTGTGATTGTTAATAGACAAGATACTTATTTTTCAGAACATGGAACATTCACAACAATTGATTCTATCTGAGGCTGTTAAAGAAATCTTGAGCCCAAATGGAAATACAGATTAAAATTGCCAAATTTGATGAAGACAATGATGATGAAAACACAATATATCAGAATCTAGTCAGAGTGGGATGACTGGGTGGCTCAGTCAGTTAAGCGTCTGCCTTCAGCTCAGGTCATGATCCCAGTGGGATCAAGCCCAGCGTCGGGCTCCCTGCTCAGTGGGGAGCCTGCTTCTCCCTCTGCCTGCCACTCCCCCTGCTTGTGCTCTCTCTCTCTCTGACAAATAAATAAAATCTTAAAAAAAAAAAATAAAAAATAAAACAACAGAATATTTTGAGGCATTAAATATCTATATGAGGGGTGGGCAGTGGGCAAAATGACTGAAGAAGGCAAAAAGTACAAATTTCCATTCATAAAATAAAAAAGTGACGAGGATGTAATGTTGAGAATGGTGACTATATTTAATAATCCTGTATTGCATATTGAAAGGTACTACCAGAGTAGATTTTAAAATTATCACCACAAAACAAATTTTGTACCTATGTATGTTGACAGATGTTAAGTAGACATATTGTGGTGGTCATCTCACAAGATAAATACAGAATCATTATGGTGTACACCTGAAACCAACATAATATTATATGTTAATTACATCTCAATAAAGAAGAAAAAATGGGTAGATGTAGTCAAAATGTACAAACTTCCAGTTACAAGATAAATCAGTTCTGCAGGGAGGAGGAGTTAAGATGGCAGAGGAATAGGGGGACCCCAAGTTTATCTCATCCCTCGAATACAGCTAGACAGTTATCAAATCATTCTGAACACCTGAGAAATCAATCAGAGGTCTGAGAGAACAAATGCTGCAAGTCTACAAGTAGAAAAGCGACCACCTTTTGGAAGGTAGGAGGTGTGCAGACTTGAATCCAGTGTGATATAGCTGAGGATACAGCCACGGGGAGGGAACCTGCTTATGGAGGCTACCACAAAGTATTATAAGCAGCAGAGTACAAAATCAGAACTTTTGGAAGTCTGCTACAGTGGGGGACATGCCTGGCTTAAAGGTGCTCGGGTGGCAAAGCAGGGCAGGATCCCAGGTGTGACATCATGGTCCGAGGATCCCCTGGGTTGCAAGAAGAATGGGTGGCGCCTAAGTGCTGCATTGTTCCCAGGCATAGGAGTGTGGAAACCGGCTGAGAACAGTGACTCTAGGTGCCAGCTTTCTGCTTCGTATTGCCATAAACTGTGAACTTCTGAGTGGTGGTGTGACTGCTTTCTGGTTCAGGTCTGGCAAATGGCGGAGGGGGAGTGAGACCTTCCCCAGGAGGAATAGCGTTGGCTCTGTGCCACAGGAGTCACTAAAATTTGGACTTTTGAAACTCAGTCATGAGCCTGAGATAAAAAGGCTCCAACACAGGCAGGATGAACACAGGATTCTGACGGAAACCAGGGAGACAGGAGCGATTGATTGCTCTTCTGTGAGGGCTCACGGAAGAAAGGCGGGCGCAAATTTTCAGCTTCTGGGCTGCCATATTCATCCTGCCCTGCCCATCAGTGCTGAAAGGCTTCAGGGACCAAACAGTGCCACCTAGTGGAGTCTGGAGCCGCTTACACCAAGCCCGGCCTCCCTGAGTCCTGGAGGGGCGTTTCCACCGGGGCAAGTCCACCTGAGAATCAACGCAACAGGCCCCTCCCCCAGGAGACCAGCATAAACAACTCGCTTGCACCAAGTTTACTGATCATAGAGGGCTGCAAAGCTTCAGCTCTAGGGGAAAATAGGATCTACCCTCCTTTGTACTTTTATTCTTTATTTTTGTATAATTATTTTTTATTTTTATATATATTTATATGTTTTTATTTTTTATTTGCTCCCATTGTATTTTATTTTATTTTTAGACTTTCTTTTTCTTTCTTATTTTAAGATCTAGTTTCTTTTAACAAGCAGACCAAAACACACCCAGGATCTAGATTTTTTGTATTTTGTTCTTGCTGTTCTTTTTTTCCCCTTCTTTCTTCTTCTCTGGGCAAAATGACGAGACGGAGAAATTCACCCCAAAAGAAAGAACAGGAGGTAGTACTCACAGCCAGGGATTTAATCAATACAGTTATACAATACAGTTATATCAATACAGTTATAAGTAAGATGTCTGAACTATAATTTAAAACAACGATTATAAGGATACTGGCTGGACTTGAAAAAGGCACAGAAGACACTAGAGAATCCCTTGCTATAGAGATAAAAATACTAAAATCTATTCAGGCCGAAATTAACAATGCCATAACTCAGATGCAGTCCCAAGTGGAGCCATAAACATGAGGATGGAAAAGCAGAGGAGCTAATCAGTGATATAGAAGATAAAATTATGGGAAATAATGAAGCTGAAAAGCAGAGGGAAAGAAAACCAGTAGATCATGAAGGTAGACTTAGGGAATTCAGCGATTCCATAAAACAAAATAATATCTGTATCATAGAAGAAGAGTGGAAAAAGGGAGCAGAAGGTTTATTTGAACAAATTATAGCTGAGAACTTCCCTTCCTGGTGAAGGAAACAGGCATTCAAGTCTAAGAGGCCCAGAAAACTCCCCTCAAAATCAACAAAAACAGGTTAACACAATGACATATCATAGTGAAACTTGCAAAATGCAAAGACAAAGAGAGAATTTTTGAAAGCAGCTCAGGAGGAAAGGTCTTTAGCCTACCAGGGTAGACACAAAAGGCTGGCAGCAGACCTGTCCACAGAGACCTGGCAAGCCAGAAAGGACTGGTATGATATATTCAATGTGCTAAATGGGAAAAATATGCAGCCAAGAATACTTTATCCAGCAAGACTGTCATTCAGAATAGAAGGAGATAAAGAGTTTCCAAGACAAAGAAAAACTAAAGGAGTTCATGACCACTAAACCAGCTCTGAAGACGTTTTAAAGGGAAAGAGAGACCAAAAGCAACAAAGAATAGAAAGGAACAGAGACAATCTACAGGAACGACTTTATGGGTAATTCAATGGCCCTAAATTCATATATTTCAATAATTACTCTGAATGTAAATGGACTGAATGCTCCAATCAAAAGACATATGGTATCAGAATGGATAAAAAAAAAAAAAAGCGCCCAAGACCCATTGATATGCTACTTGTAAGAGACTCATTTTAGACCCAAAAGACAGTTCCAGATTGGAAGTGAGGGGGTGGAGAACCATTTATCAGGCTAGTGGACATCAAAAGAAAGCTGGGGTAGCCATCCTTATATCAGACAAATTAGATTTTAAACCAAAGACTGTAATAAGAGATTAAGAGGAGCACTATATCATAATAAAAGTATCTATCCAACAAGAAGATCTAACAATTGTAAATATTTATGCCCCTAACTTGGGAGCAGCCAATTATATCAACCAGTTAATAGCAAAATTAAGGAAACACATGGAAATAATACAATAATAGTAGGGACTTTAACACCCCACTCACTGCAATGGACAGATCATCTAAGCAGATCAACAAGGAAACAAGGGTTTTGAATGACACACTGGATCAGATGGACTTCACAGATATATTCAGAGCATTTCATCCTAAAGCAGCAGAATAAACATTCTTTTTGAGTGCACATGCAACATTCTCCAGAATAGATCACATACTGGATCACAAATCAGGCTTCAACAAGTACAAAAAGATTGAGATCATACCATGCTTATTTTTAGCCACGGTGCTATGAAACTTGAAGGCAACCACAAGAAAAAATTTGGAAGGACCACAAATACATGGAGGTTAAAGAACATCCTACTAAAGAATGAATGCATTAACCAAGAAACTAAAGCAGAAATAAAAAAAAAAAATACATGGGAGCAAATAAAAATGAGAACATGACAGTCCAAAACCTTTGGGATGCAGTAAAGATGGTCCTACAAGGGAAGAAGATAGCAATATAGACCTTCCTCAAGGGCACCTGGGTGGCTCAGTCGTTGGGCGTCTGCCTTTGGCTGGAGTGATGGTCCCAGGGTCCTGAGATCGAGCCCCGCATCGGGCTCCCTGCTCGGCGGGGAGCCTGCTTCTCCCTCTCCCGCTCCCCCTGCTTGTGTTCCCTCTCTCGCTGTCTCTCTCTCTCTCTCTCTCTGTCAAATGAATAAATAAAATCTTTAAAAAAAAAAAGACCTTCCTCAAGAAGCAAGAAAAGTCTCAAATACACATACTAACCTTACACCTAAAAGGAGCTGGAACAAAATGCAAATAAAGCCTAAATCCAGCAGGAGAGGGGAAATAATAAAGATTAGAACAGAAATCAATGATATAGAAAAAAAACAAAACAGTAGAACAGACCAACGAAACTAGGAGCTGGTTCTTTGAAAGAATTAACAAGATTGATAAAGCCCTAGCTAGACTTACCAAAAAGAAAAGAGAAAGGACCCACATAAATAAAATCATGAATGAAAGAAGAGAGATCACAACTAACACCAAAGAAATACAAACAATTATAAGAGAATATTATAAGCAATTATATGCCAGCAAATCAGGCAATCCGGAAGAAACGGATGAATTCCTAGAAACATATATAAACTACCAAAACTATCGGCTGCACAGTTCTGAGAGGGTACATTCTCTCAGCGACCAACACCACGGCTTCACTCAGCTCCAAGAAGAGCTCTGCCTGGAATGTAAGTATCCATGAATTCCCCGCACATGTGTGACACCTCCTACATGTATGCATGCATGCATGCATCTATCCATCCATGCATCCAATTAACAGGAATTAAGAAAAACTACACCATCACTTTAGTTACGTTTTAGGCTCCTCCAGAATGGAAACAAAGAAGTAAAGTGTGAAAAGGGCGGGGTTGTTAACTCAGAAGTTAAATCTAGTATGAGATGGCGCCTTCCAAGCATTAAGATTTCAACATGCTCAGTTCTCTTATGATTGAGGATTTCAAAATATGCTTTAATGCCCTGGGCCTCTGTC